>NC_133821.1:117429573-117754823 GCF_047830755.1 Zonotrichia albicollis | reverse complement strand
TTGCAAGAACAAACACTTATATTGTTAAATAGAAGAAAGGCAAAGAATAAAAGAATGAGAGGTTGGTTTTTGTTTCTCGTCATCCTGCCTGAGCAGTGGAACTTTGAATAACTCAGCTCTGACCTTGGTCTTTCTTGGGTCTACCTACATCACTGAGTGTCAGAATTAATTTTTCTTTGCAAAAGATGTCAGGGAAATGTTATTACTAACTCGAAAACTGACCTTAGCCATGATTATAAACTATTTCAGAAATATCAAGATCTAGGAAGGGGATATTATTTAGTCTATTTGATAAAAATACAAAATCACAAACCCTGCATGCGGATTGCTTAACATTTAGAGCTGTGTTAACTCAGCATTTATTCTTAATTCAGTAGTTAAGTTCCATACACTAAAAAGATTTCTTGAGAGTTCTTTCTCTTCCTTATGTGTAGATTTGTAAATCAGTTTAGTTACAAATGAAGTGATATGAACTACCACAGTAAAGATTCCTTATTTCTTTGTTCCTCTTTCCTTTTGCATGATTTGTCCTTACCACTTCTATACTCCATTAGCAAAGACATAGTAAGAACACATTCTGCTAAACACAGCTGTTATAACTGAAATACCACAAGTAGAATATCTTAAACATGGGTAAGTGGTTCTCCATTTGCTATAAAAGAAATTGTCTTCTGACAGGCTTAGAATTTTTATTCCTCAGGCAAGATCTCCTCTCACTGGAATAACGTGTATTATTGACATTCAAATATAAACTGACAGATGTGGGTTTTCCATATATCAACTTTGAATGTCACCTCTTTTCCACAGTGATAATTGAAGTCTCCTATTTGGATAAAAATTCTCAGATCAGATTTTTTATGTTGTAACAAAATTAGCTGGAGTACAAATAAAACTACCTCCCTTGTTATCTTCCAAACTAAAAAGATTTTTTTTTTGCCTTTAGAACCTATTGCATGTCTTTGAATAATGTGTTGTCTCAGCAGAGCTTTATTGTCTTTTTTTCTCTAAACTTCAGCAAAGTCAAGAGGCAGTTAACATTCTTTGAGTCAAATCTCTTCATGACACACATTCTTTACACATCTTGCTATAAAGTAGTAACAGCATTGACGAGTAACATGAAGTTTTATGTCAACATCTTAAATATAGCATTGCAGTGAAAAAATATGTTCATATTTTTCTGCAACACTTTTTTTTTTCCTTCATTTGTATTATAGACTATATATATATAAATATACACTCAAAAATATGTAAAGACAAAATTAAAACAGGAAATACTATGAGGAAAAATTCCATGGAAGCTTACTGATATATTTAAAAACTAAGTAAAAGGGGCTGCTGTAAGTTAAAACTAATTTTCACTGGATGTCCATGATATCATGGTCCTTTCTACAGCTTTAAGAATCCTTCATCCTGGATTAACACTGAGTGTGAAAGGTGCTCTTATTTCCTAGAATAAGGACTCTCCTTAAAGACTTGCTCTGTAGAAGTTGGAAGCAGTTGTCAAAGTCTTCTTGTGTAAATCAGGAGAAATTAACAATATATTTCAGAGTCTTAAGTTAAACAGCTCTAAAGAACATGAAGCATCCCATTTATTATAAAACTCTTAAAAATATGGGTAGGGTAGGTTAGAACTCTGCTTTTATATACTATACCTAAGCACATAGCTAATTGTGTCTTTTTGCCATGACCTGTGGTTTATCAAATTGCCAAAAGCTTGAAGTTATTTACAGTTTTAAATTATGTATAGATACCTTCAGTGAATAGTTGTCAATTTGTACATTGTTTAGAATAATGCATTGCTAATACGGAAATGCTGAAAATCTCCACTTTGTGTACTTGGGGGTTCAGCCTTTTCTGATTTTCACTGAAAAAAGAGATGGTAGCTCTGTGTCATTTTAATTTTTTGCTGCTTTTCAATGCTCTCCTTGTAGCTAAATTAAGATTTTATTTTCGGAGAAGAGATGTTGAAATCAGGCACACAGCCCCAGTTAGCTTTTTTATTATGGAAACATGTAATCTGCATGAATTACACATCATATTCATGGTACTCTGTGAGACAGTTTTCCCCTAAGCACAGAGAAAACTCAGGGTGAACTTGATAAGATTTCATCATTGTAAATGATGAATCCCAGAATAAGTTGTGTTGGAAGGGATCCCAAGGATCATCGAGTCCAGCTCCCAGCCCTGCACAGGATCATCCCCAAGGGTCCCACCCTGTGCCTGAGAGCGTTGTCCCAACACCCCTTGAGCTCAGCCTGGCTTGGTGCTGTGACCACTTCCCTGGGGAGCCTGCTCCTGTGGGATCTCAGGATCTGAGTCCTGAGGTGCCGGGCCACCGAGACCACCCTTGGGGGGCTCGGGAGTCCTGGAATGTTGCCAGAAGTGTCTGGTGGCTGGACTTTGATCCTACACAGGAGACGACACCTGTATGAGGACAGGAGGGTTTCACCGGGGTGAATGGTGAAGGGATTAGTTAATTAGAGGGTGAGACACAGGGTTTAGGATTTCTGTACAGGGGGGTTTAGAGAAGTAAGATGGAGGAATTGGGGCGTGTCCTGTCCTTCTTCTTCTTCTTCTTCTCCTCCATCTTCTGTGGTGATGGTGGCACTTTGGGATTGGTCATTACTGAAAGTGCACCGGACAATAAGAATAAAAAGGATTGGGGAAAAATGATAAATATTGTACACGTAACAATGGGTATAAAGATAGGTGGCTGTCCGGAGGGCAGCACAGTGTGCTCATGGCTGGCTGCTGAGCAGAGCTCTGTCGGGCTGAAAGAAAATCTTTTAGATAAACAATTAATAAACATAAAAACCGAAAGAAGAACTGAAGCCTCTTCTCGTCCTTCGATACGCGGGCTGCCCCAAGGCCACCCCGGGCCTTTCCAGGCCCTTCAAACAGCCGAAAACCCGACATGCTCCAGTGCCCAGACACCCTCTGGGTGAAGAATCTTTATCTAATGTCCAACCTAAATCTGCCCTGACACAGCTTCAGGCCATTCCCTCAGGTCCTGTCCCTGGCCACCAGAGAAGAGATCAGTGCCTGCCCCTCCTCTTCCCCTCATGCGTAAATGATAACTGCAATGAGGTCTCCCCTCAGTCTCCTCATCTCCAGGCTGAGCAGACCAAGGAATCTCAACTGTGCTTTTCAGAAACTCTGGTGCTGCATACAGGGTAAGTATTTTCCATGTAAAATACTAAACAATATAGAAAAAAACTTCTTCCCTAGTCCTTAAGCCAACTGTCAGAGTCTGTCTGTGACTATGGGATTAAACCATGAAATAACTGCATTCAACCTCTTATGAATGATCCCTGACCTGCACTAACCCCCTAAATATGTCTGTGATTTGTCTGGGACGGTGACAGCTGGCACTGCCCAAAAGTGCCAGATTTCTGCCCTTACACCTGGACAAATGCTCAGCCATTTGTTTGCCTGAGCAGCTGTGCCCAGCCCCACCGCTGCTTGAGGCATCCTCTCAAGGTACAGCTGCAGGTGTTTGCTCACATAAATAAAGCTGCATTGTATAAAATGCCATGGGAAAGGGATCATGGACAGCTTGCGGTGTGAGGATGGATCACAGCTGCAGGGACTAGGGCATGGTGCATTCCTACGTTTGGAAGTTTTATGATATTCCACCTGGAACATTTGATGAAAGAAAATGAGTTTTCAGTTAAATTTCAGTTAAATCATCAATTCATATGCACTGATTTCTTATTTGATTTGTAAAACTCTATTACTGCTTTGTCTTTATTTTCTTTATTCCTTTTCTGGTTTTTTCTCCTTTTTCTGTAGGCCATTTTTGACTGACCATTAGTATAAATTAGCCATTTTAGTACTGTCTTTCATTCATGCATGTGTTAAAGATAGAGAAGAAAACTCTTTTTATACAATTAGCTATATAAATGACCATGTGACCCCTTATCTTGAAGGATTTACAAAAAAGAATAATCCCCTCTCCCCTGCAAAACTGAAAATCAAGCCTCTTACTTATGACAGCAAACTCTGAAATATAAGGAAATATTTATAATAATTGTAAACCTTGTGACATTATTTTCTAAAATGTCCAATGTTACTGCAATAAAATGAGGATAGCACAGTTAAATATTTAATAGAGTATAATAAGACAATTATGTCATGCTTCCATACCTACCTGATAGTCAATAAATAAAGAGGGACTTTTTTCTTTGTATGTCATAATCATGACTGAGATGATAACATTCAGCATGAGAAATCAAATACACATTTTTAGGTTATTTGAACCTTTAGATATGATCTCTGAATAAAATACTGTAAGAACACAGTCCTCAAATCACAGAAGTTATTATATCCTGACACAAGATATTGCTTTGAGTGACATGTGAATGGAATTACAATATGAAATTATGCTCTTCTCATAGTCCATAGGTCTACAGATTTTTAAAATAACATAAAATTATAAACCAAAAATAACGTATAATTATAAAATTATAAAATTTATATACTACAAGTTGCCATTAAGATAGAGCTTTAACCATGACATGTTGATAAGGATTTATCAAGTTCTAACTTGTGATAAAGATTTAGATAAAATATAGATCAAACTTTTGTTAAAATTACTTTCTTACTTCTTTTAAAGCAGGTTGGATTTTTTCCTTATGTTCCCCTTTACACAACAAGGAGACATCAAGCAGGAAATGCACTTCAACTTTTGCACTTGAACTTTTGCCCATGGGAAGTAAATTGACTGCACAAAATTTTGCTTTACTAATTTCTTTCAGGCCACTGGCGTTCAGAGTCTATTGAGTGAAGTTCAAGATTCTACAGGTGCTTTTAGGACAATGTCGTGGTAATATTTGTAGTAATGAAATTTGCTGAGTTATCTCCTCTTTTTGCAGTCATGCACTCTAATTGTTATTATATATTTAATCTGCAAGAAAACAGTCAAACAAATAGACAAACTAAAACCCCACACAAAATGATCACCTTGTGTACTAATGTGTGAGGTGAATAGTATGGCCTTTGTCCTCCGGAGACCTAAAGGGATGGGAAAAGTTTGATTGTAGGTTTTTTTAATATTCTTCCTTCATCTGATTTAACATGATGAGGAATTGAATTATTGTAACTCATGAAGCTGATAACTTTTGAATGTATTAATGATGAATTAAAATACATTGTAAAAGACATTGTTTTTCTGATAATTTTGGGCAGTTTATTTTCTTTTTACATACATAGACAAATTTTTGTTCCCTTTCTGGTTAATATTCTAGCTTTATTCTGTCAACATATTGAAAACATTTTAAAATTCTAGTTTGCACATGATAATTCTAATAAAACTGTGTAAATAATGTATTTTTTTTGTAGGTAATTGGAAAAAATACTGAAATGCCATTGATTTAAACAAATTGCTTAGCTTCGGATCTGAGCTCTGTTTTATTTAGCCTGTTTAAAGATAGAATTCAAAATGAAAAATTAGTATTTTGACTTGCTAAATTTCCTTCCACATAAATAATCAAGCAACATGGATTAATAAAGGATATTTTGGCAACAGATAGCATATAATTTTCCCCATTATACAGATAGCTCTAATAGCATAAAAAACCTGTGGCACAGTAAAAACAAAATGTGAAAGCAATTAGAATTTTATTCAATATTCAAGTAAATGAATTTAGCTTTACATTATGGCTTTTAGACCAGCAGAACTAATACTACATGCAACAGTCACAGTCATGCTTGCAGTTGAGCTTGTCTTTTTTGAGATTTACTAGTTGTCAAATCCAGCTGGAAAGGATGATGATAGCCATTTAAGTATTATCTCACTGATAATAGTGTTGCTTTGAAGAACTCTAATTTGCAGCATACATCAAGATATTTGCAGGATGTGATTGAGAAATTGAAACAAAAACCAAACAAATAACCCAAAAAGAAAATGTAGAACTTTCCAAACACTGATTTTCTTCCTGAACTCTTCACTGGGAACTGAATGAAATGTACATTAATAAAGTATACAATTTAATAAAGCACAGTACAGCATAAATATTGGAATTGAGTACTAACCTAAAGCTGTCTATAAGTTCCACAACTGTTTGGTGTTTTGGCTGAGAAGTCCAACAGAACACTGGGACTTAGAAATTCCTTGGCATCAGCAAAGTATATGAACATAAATTCTATTTTGGATTCTTTGCAAGCTGGCTGTCAATGCATGCAAAAGACACTCAAATTTATTTAGTTTATGAGCCAATAAGTGTTCTTTAGAAAATGTATATCCACAGTAGTCTATCTGGGTCAGTGTCATCAAAATATTGATCAGTCCTAAAGATTTTCTGATACTTTAAGCATCTCTGAATGTTCATATAAACATACTAATGTACTGTGTCTTCTGACACAAACTTTTTGGTCCAGAGTTGAATGCATAATATTTTTGAAGTACATATGCCCAGATGTTGAAGTTTCCTCTGTAATGTGCATTTGTTTTTCTCCTGTGAAACGTATTTGCATTCTGCACTGCTGATGTAGCTCTCGTGCTGAGCTGTGCTGGCAAAAGGTTGGGCCAGCTTGGTCCAGCCAAACATTAACAGCACAGCCAATTGCCAGACTAACTGTTAAAAGCATTTTCAGCCAACACATTCCTTACCCCTGCTGATTTTTCTCCTGGGGGCTGAGGAAATTTGGCTCAGTGGATGGTTCTTTTTACAGGCATGAAAAACTGAACTGTTCTTGTTCAGTTCTCATATGCAGAAATGGCTGATACCTTGTGCATAGTGGAATCCAGCTATACAAAATATTTATAAACCTCATTAAAGCAAGTCTTTATTTGTCGTTCTATATGTAGTACAGATGTAAAGGAACACAGAACGTTTAATAACATGCACCAAGATTCCTTTCTGGAACTGATGTTCAAATGCAGAATTTGTTTGTATTTGTGCACCTGTGTGTTAGTTGTTATTGGGAATTTTGTTGGATTTTTCTATGACAAAAAAATGTTTATGTAGCAACCTAGGCATGAGCATATACTTACAAGGCTTCTTTCAAGTTTATGTGTATTTCAAATTTCATTTTTTCAACACTCAGATACTAAATATCCCTATCTTACCACAGTAATTTTTATAATGAGCAACATTTTTTTTTCTCTTACATTATATTTTTACTTTAAAGTCTCATGTGTTATTAAATTGCACACACACCCACCTACGTGCTAAGGTAGGTGCTCATTTGATGAACTATCTTCTGTTTTGATTCCCATCAGCTAAAAAAGATAAAGGAGCAGTCACTGATCATAATAGCTTCTTGGTTTTAGTTTGGCAGTATATTCTCATGCAATTTTTTCAAAACTTGCTTGACAGTTCATACACCTGGGCATTCTAGTCACCACCACAAGCTGTGAAAACCTTTTGAAGAAATAAAGACTTGCCACACTCATGTGCCTGTGGCTTTCATATCAGCCTCATTCAAAGTTTCTTGAGATGTTCACTTTACTCTTTTCTAGCCAAAAAAGGGTCTTTGAAGTATGTTTTCCTTCAGTTACTTTCCAGAGAAAGGAAATTAAATGTGAAAGGAGATTTAATGCAGGCACTAACACAGGACTTCCCTCCCCTGCCTCCCCAGAGGAGTCTCTGTTATGAGCAAAGCTAATTTCCATTCCCATTTCTAGTGTTTTTGTTCAAAAGAACTGTCACTGTGTTGTTATTCTTTAGAATTCTCAGAGTCCCTGGAGTTTTCTTTGTCAATCAATCCATGTTTTAAACAATCCTGCTGATGCTCTGTGACTTCTGCTTATCAAAATATCTGTAAATACCTCCGACTTGTCTTATACCTTAAGATGTTTGGAGACCTGCCTGTTAATACTTGTGGACTCCAAGCACTTTGGGAGAGGGATAAAGTTCCTTTTTTGTGTGCTCAATATCTTATGGAGAGGGTTTGAACTTCTGCCTTACAAAATTTAAATAAAGGAATGAATAAGGAATCCTGAACTGGGCATTATTTCTATAATATAAATCATATAAATATATACAATACACACACATATCGTGTACTTAATTATATGTTTTAAGGTAATTGCTTTGAATAGAGGTAGCCATTATTTCTTTCAATGTTTTCTGTTGTCTCTGAATACTTTACTAGAATAGGAGAAAAAACAAAGCCCATATTAGCATTAAATGGGACTTCACAGTATAGATAAAAACATCTTTGTGTGTCTGTGTGTGTGTGGTAGGTTTCTTTTTCTTTTCTCTGTGAGGCTTTTGTTAGTTGGTTGGTTTGGTTGGTTGGTTGGTTTTATCATGCTGTTCATGAGTTTTCTGGGTTCTTTGTTTTTTCAGCCTGACAGTCACATTTTATCTTTTTGGTAAATGCACTTCCTTTTTCAGGAAAGTTGACAAGAAACACATCCCTAGTAGTAAATGGTTGTTATCATTTCAGTTTTACAGATGACAGATTTTCTTCTAAATATCCTCAAGGGTGAACTTTGCTGTCTTTGTCTACCTTGTGCACATCTCCTAAATTTAGACATAGTTGATAGACATTTCCAGCGTCTTGACTAGGATGAGATTTTCACCCACTTAGATACAAATTCAACTTGTTTCTGAAAAGGTGCTTTGTGTGATTGAGCTGGGAAAAAAAAAAAAAAAAAAAGAAACTATTACTATTTAGGCTTTTTCATTATTTTTGGAGAAGGAAGTGGAAAAGCAGCAGAAAAGTATCTTCTGTTAGAGTGAAAGGATGTGTATAAGGACTTATTTTTCTTAGATAGAGAAATGTTCTTTACCATTTACATTTTGTCTCTAGTGAATACTTTTACAATACAACTGGGAATTGTAAGACTGTGGAGAAAACTCTCACGTAATCGTAGCAGAAACTCAACTTTCAACAACATGCAGCACTTTTTCTATTATCCTGTTTCCTTTTTAAAAACTGAAAGGGTGTTGATAATATAATTTCTGCTTGTGAGATAGTTTCAAATACAAACCTCCTACATTTTCAAGACTACAAAAATGTTTATATTCATAGTAGTCCAAATTCCAGGAAAAAGGACAAGGTCACACTTTGAAGAAAGTATTTTTATTTTGCTAGAAAAAGTTTCTTGTGAGAGTGCAAAACAAAATTTGATCTGTATAGAATATGGAGAAAAACCCAGAGATGTAGGTAATCTTGAGAAACCAACTTAAATTCGTGTTCTTAAAGTGAGCTGCATAGAGAATGCTTCTATGACTAACACCTAGATACGGATGCCAGAAGGATCACTTTGGGCTGTAAAAAGAGACCTGGGACCCTGGCCCAGAAAGAGCTGCTCACTGAGGACAGTTCATTTCAGGTAAAGTGTGGACCCAGTCCCAGAAATGTTTCCTTTCTGGCGTTATGCTGCTGCTGAGAATGTGAAAGCAGAACTCAAGTGACATGGCAAGGATTGTATGGAGTCAGAAAGAGGGAAAAGAAAAAAAAAAAAAGGCTTCACAAGAGTAAAAATCATGAAATAAGAGAATCAGTGAAGACATTTCTGTGGAATACACAAGGGGAAAAGAAATTTAGGGCAGTTTGGAGTTCTTTAAACAAAATCGAGGGCATAATTGTAACATCTTTCAACCAGCATAAAGTTAAATTGGTCATGAGACATCAGCTGGGCTGTATTGAGAAGTTCTGCATAATGGAAAAGTAATGAAAATTTGAGCTGTAGGGATGAATATTATAAAATGAACTTTGTTGAGAAATTTAATAAATGATCATGAAAATTTATTTTAAAACTCCCATGACTTGGTAGTATAGAAATGGTTTCTTTGCAAATATTTCTGGAAAAGGCAGACATGTTGATTTGATGAAAAGCAGGAATCAAAATCTAGGGCTGAGGAGACAGCATGTTTAATGTCTTTTAAATTCATTCTTCAAAAAATAAGTCAGTTTTGATTAGCTCACTAGCAGTACCAAGGACATAGAGGTAAAATAGAAAAAAAGCAGCTTAGGCAGTTTTGACTGGTCAGATTCACAATGGAGTTCCTAAAAAATACATAAATTTTCTTTTAAAAATTATGGAAGACAGGAAACTGTTCTAGAAGACTTGAACAAAATAAGCTTCATGCCCATACTAGAGAGAATAATGAGGAATGCAGGCAGCTGTTATCATGCAATGAAATAATTATGAAGCAGTTAGACATCAAGAAAGAAGTAATACCCAGTTTAGTTTATTTTCAGAAATATATATGATCAATATATTTTTGTTATGATTTTTAATCTAAACTAAAGAGTATCCATCCTTATAAAACTTTGTTACATGTGAAGTAGGAAATCAAATAATTTCAAATGGGAGAAGAAAACCAGAAAATTTGTTGATAGGCTGTTGTTGTCAATTGTCAAAGAAAAAGATGTACTTAGTAGGATCCAGAGGTTTTTTTCTAGGTTTGGTATTCTTTGAGGTTTTAATTAGTAACTAAGTTAAAGGCAAAGGAAGTATTCTTTTTAATTTTTGGACGATTTCACCTGTGATGGTCTTCCTTTGTGTTGGATATTGAAATTAAAATGTAAAATTATCTAGAAAATTTGGAGACATGGTTGAAAAGTAGGCCACAGTCCAAGAAGGTAAAATGAAAACTTCTATATTTAGGTGCTAAAATTCAGCTACATAAAACCAAGGTGAGAAATAGCTGGCCAGGTGCAATCTTGCAAATAGATGTGATTAAAATGGACAAAAAGAAGGACATAGAACAACATTGTCATAAAATTATAGGAAAGATAAATACCAAGCTAGGGAGTAAAAGTGGGTTTGTAATGTGTGAAATGCTACTGTTCTGTTAGGTACTGGTCCATCCTGCACAGATGGTCTTCACTGAGTTTTGGGCACCATATTCTGAGAATTCAATCCACTGGCAGAGTTTGGAAAAGAAGACTAAAAGTCAATAGATGATTGGAAACCATTACCCATGCAGAAGAACTGATGAGAAAACATTATTGAGGCAGAAGTACTGAAGGAACTAAAGATGCCTTGTCTCCTCTGGTTCAGACATGGTCAGACTTGTCATTTGCAAGAGAATTTGAAAAGAAAGTCTATTAATTTTTCCCAATATCTAGAGAAAAAAGAGTCATTTTGTTTATATTTTGGGAATAAAAATACATTTTTTGCTATCAATATTAAGTTTAAAAGAAAAAGAAAAATGTCGTTACAAGTATATAAAATGTAAATAAGACACTTCTACTTTTGAATTATTGATTTCTATTGTCAATTGCTATAAGAATGTCTATACATAATTCAAGTGTCAAATAATCTTTTACTTTGCTTTCATGAAGGTATAAATTCTAATATCAAAAGAACACTTAGAAAAATAATCAGATACCAAAAATCTGAGGTTCTGCATGATTATGAACCTCTCAAAAGCTTTAGGAAATGCTGATGAGTTCAAGAGCAGAGCACTTCCCATTTTATGTCGGTCACTGCCATTCAATATTAAGAGCTTTTAATACAAAAATCTTTTCTACATGTAGAAACACATATAGAAGTTCAAAATTACCATTGCATTGAAAAGATATCAAAAAACCAAACAAAAGCTAGTTTGTCTTAGATTAGAATGCTAAAAGTTTCCATTATTCAATAATTTTTATGCCTATTTTACAAATTACCCTTATAATGGGCTAAATGTTATAAAAGGAAACAGGTAATTGTTATTTTTGCCTGCTTCTGAATATAGCCCCAAATTAAGTGTGCTACTCCATTTTCCATTAAGCTTCTATATTTGGGACAGTACAAATTCAGAGCATTAACAGGTGACTAATGACATCTGGTTATGGCATCTGCCTTATTAAGGATGGTCCTTTAGTCACTGTAATATTCATCCATTTTGGCAAAACAGAACAGCAAACGTTTCTCAGTCCGAGCAAACAAACCAATTAAACTGCCCACTCAGTCCAGCTGCATTTGTACACCAGATTAATCCAAAGGCAGGTTTTGAGCGGCTCAGGGTTAGCCCTTAGCTGCAGGTGTAAGTGTACATTCAATAGCACACAGAGAAGGAGCTTCATTATTGAAAACATGCAGTCATCCAAAATTCTATCCGTGTTCTTCTGAGACTGCAAATGTGTAAGCACTGTCTACCTCCCTCACTGATGATGAGATAGTGTGGTCATTTTTAGCCTAATGAGTTTATGTTTTCCAAAGTCATATTCAATGTTACTAATACCATAAAACTAGACAAAAACAAAACCATAAAAAAAAATGAAAAAAACCCCACAAAACTAACCAACAAAAAAATGAATAATTATGTTTGACATTGCCCTAACTAGGGCAAAGCATCTGATTCCTTTTGCTCATTCTAACTCATGGTGCGCAAACATGAATCCATGGGTACCCACTGGGAATGGTGCAAAACCCAGGAGTTCTGAGAACAGTATCTGGACACATTACAGCAAAGAACAAACAAATGAACATTATTCACATCTGCACTGGGTGTAGATGGCAAGGTTTTGGTAGCAGGTGTTCCAGGGTTTTCATCCTATTTTTTTCCTCTGTCCTGCTGAGGATGGGGCGTGAGAAAGGCTGGGTAAGCATCTGCTTGTTGGCAAAGGTGCCACCACACCACTGTTTCACCCCTGCTAAATTTCCTTCCTGCCTAATGGATCACGACAACCAAGAGTTTTACGGTTTTAAAACCAATTGATCTTTCCTGGTTTTCTCTAAGTGTTAAAATCTTTTTTGCCTGCAATCGTAATACATAATTTATTTCCACAGTGTTTTGCTTCATTTCATTAATAAATGATCCCTCTTTAAAATAAAAGGAAAAATGGTGAAGGGTTTATGTGGTCTCATGAGAATTGAAAGGCTATGCTATAATAAGAGCAGAAATGGGGACAAATGTATGCAATCCCAAGACAAGAACAGGACTGAAAATAGAAAATGGCTATGAATTTAATCCTTTCTCTTTTTTCTCATAATGCTATTTTATTGATAATTTCTGATTCCATTAATCAAATCCCAAAGCAGAGCATAAACAGCTTTGTTACTTTTGATGGTTGTGTATTCAATCTACTAAAATAATGTATTGTGAATATTTTTAAACATTCTATTTGATACCTATGGATGCTACTGGGGATGCTGGTGGTGATCAACACTAATGAACAAGAAGTCTAATTAATAAAAAGTTGATATATCTACAAGGAAAATACCAAATCCTTTGTCATGTTATCACCAGTCTCACTACATTTAACTGCTGAAGTGTGAAATTCCATAATGTTCATTTTAAAGGCTACCTTTCAACAGCTGGCTGAAGAGAGATTGTTTTCAAGAGAACTTATTCCCATGGAGGGTAAATGATTGAATTTTTGATGGACTGAAATACAAGGTGGGAGTTAACCATCTCTAACCTCCAGGGATCTCTGATAGTAGAACTGGAATTAAAAAAAAACCTTGTTCTCAAATGAACCTTAATTACATAAAAATAAATGGAAAATATTTCAGTATTTGGGGTTTTTTTGTTATTCAAGTCCAGTGAATCTGAAGTGATATTTCTTCTTCTTTTCCTATCAAAGAATGCCTTCTCATGGTAAAACTGCATGTATTGGGTCTAGCTGAGATGGAATTAATTTTCCACAGCTGTTCCCATACCACTATTCTTTATGCAGGCAGCTATAATGGTTTTGTTAACACATTTTGTCTACTTCTGAGTAGCACTGGCGCAGCTCTCTGACACTGCCCCTCACTGGTAGTCTGGGGTGGAAAAATCTTGGGAAGGGACACAGCCAGGACATCTGACCCAAAGTGAGCAAAGGGGTTTCTGTTTCATGTGACGGCTGCTCGGCAGTAGAAGTTCAGAGAAAGGAGGAGGAATGGGGGCATTCCTGATGATGCTGTCTGTCTGACTGTCCGGTTTTCGGCTGTTTGAAGGGCCTGGAAAGGCCCGGGGTGGCCTTGGGACAGCCCGCGTATCAAAGGACGAGAAGAGGCTTCAGTTCTTCTTTCGGTCTTTATGTTTATTAATTGTTTATCTAAAAGATTTTCTTTCAGCCCGACAGAGCTCTGCTCAGCAGCCAGCCATGAGCACACTGTGCTGCCCTCCGGACAGTCACCTATCTTTATACCCATTGTTACGTGTACAATATTTATCATTTTTCCCCAATACCATTTATTCTTATTGCTCGGTGCACTTTCAGTAATGACCAATCCCAAAGTGCCACCATCACCACAGAAGATGGAGAAGAAGAAGAAGAAGAAGAAGGACAGGACACGCCCCAATTCCTCCATCTTACTTCTCTAAACCCCCCTGTACAGAAATCCTAAACCCTGTGTCTCACCCTCTAATTAACCAATCCCTTCACCATTCACCCCGGTGAAACCCTCCTGTCCTCATACAGGTGTCGTCTCCTGTGTAGGGTCAAAGTCCAGCCACCAGACACTTCTGGAACATTCCAGGACTTCCGAGCCCCCCAAGGGTGGTCTCGGTGGCTCGGCACCTCAGTCCTGAGCTGCTGAGATCCCACATCTGACAGGTACCTGCTATGCATACTGAAATTCTGCTTTCTGGGAAGTGACCAGACATCACCTGCTGATGGGAATTAGAGAATAAATCTCGTTTTCATTTGCTTCTTCAAGTGGCCTTTGGTTTTGCTTTATTAAACTACCTTTATCTTGACCCATGAGGTTTTTTCCATTTTATTTTCTCTCCCCTCCTCCATCCTGCTGGGGAGGAGAGTGACAGAGCAGCACCTAGGATCTAGCCAAGGTCAACTCACCACACTGCACTTTAAACTTTTTTGAAATATTTGTTAATCTTTTTTTTTTCCTTGTCAGACTTAAGAGTGAGTTGAAACACAGCTGAGGGTTTTACAGCCAAGCACATAGATAAAGCAGAGATCTCTGCATTTGTGTAATTAATTCAACACAGATAACTTTGACTGCCCTAAAAGCACACTTTAAACTGATAAATTTGAAAATTTAGTTTGACAGCCTTATTTCTGCTATGGGCAAGGGCAGTTTAAGTCATGACAGCCTGAGATAAGGGATGAAAAAACACTTGAATTGACTTGACATAAGTGATAAGTGCATTTGCTGGAATGTTCATTTTTGATGCCATCATCATTAAGTAGGTTTTGATCACTGTAAAGGTGCACTCACTAAATGAGAATAAATTCTTATTGAGAAAGATATCACAAAAATACACAACAATATGCCATAACATGCAAAAAAGTCTCCTTAAAAATGTTAGGCCTATGGAGAAGCACAGAAAAAATATTTCTTGACAATAGCAGCAGCAGATTTTTGTTATTCCAGTCTTTGTTTATTGTTAAAGAAAATCAAACCAGAGATATTTTAAAAATGTTGTGGCTTCCTCTATTCTGGAAATGCTGAGAGGAAAATACTATTGGTAGTACTTAAAAAAAAAAAGCAAAAAAATAAAGCTGTCTCTTTCTATTTTTCTAGTGGTTAGTCATCATCATAAGGCAACCACTGTGGCTTCCTTTAATTTTATTTTAGGTTTTGCAGGGCTAGCACATGTTATTCAGAAAAAAGCATATTCAGTCACAATAAATTTATGCTTCAGTATAGGATTTGAAGGGAGACAGAACAGGGTCATTATTCTGATATAAAATCTGGAATGTCTGGAATATAAATTAATGGCTTAACAGGTCAAGAAGACTCATTCCATGAAACAGGAAAAAAGGGTTGGCCACATATTTAGTAGAAATCTAAATTCCTTATTTATAAAACAAAATTCATATTCTTTCATTTAAACATATCGCTGTCTGTATTTTGTATATTTTTGTAATAAATTTTTTGTGTAAGTTTGAATTTAGCAACTATCAAAACAGGGTTAAAGGCAGCAAATGTTAACAGCATAATCCAGTAATACTATTTTTTACACTTATATTAATTTCTTAACACTGATGTCCTACTTTAACATATTGAATCCTTTACTTAAAAAAAAGCATCTTATGGGCTTTCTTAGACACTCTGTACATGTATTTATTTTCAAGTGTACCTGCGGGTACAGTTCAAGAATTTCTTTAACAGCTACAGCGTAAAACTTTTGAGATACTCTGGGCTATCATCTAGTTAGATGCACAATAATATGTTTATTGCAGTTCTGCTTGTTTCTGATTAGAATAAAAGTATTTTCCCAAAAAAAACTGTAAATGTATAGGAGTAATACTTTGTGCTTGATTCATTTGCAAAGAACTCAACCTGTACACGTTGAAAAACTCTCTTCTTGGTTTCAATATCTTGTTAGAACTTCTCAGGTAGGAAAGTTCACCAAAATTTCCTCTTCAATTACTTTATGATATAGAATCTAACATTCTGGTTGGATTCTGTTCATTGTTTGCACTTGAATAAGACAAGTCACAAGTGTAAATAAGCAGCATGATATAGAAACTCACAGATGCACAAATTATTCATTTAATGAATACTGCTAGGATTACCAACACAAATTAATAATGCTAAATTTTAAATGTAAAGTGGTATTAGAGGACTCAATAGGCAGTAAAATATTCTCTAAATGAATATATTAATATGATGATAATATAATGTTAGGTTTATGCCTGGACTTCTTGATCTTAAGTGTCTTTTCTGAAATAGATGATACCTAGATTCAGTGATTCTACTCCTACTTATCATAATGCCTTAGTCTGCAGTATATGTATGTAAGTATATATTAAATAAAACTTGTTTTATTTAATATATACTTACATACATATGAATTATGTTAATCTTAAGGTTTTCAACTTTCTTTTCCTAGTATTTACAAATTTTCCTTGCCTATTGCCTATCCTCTAGTGTTATGGACCTTGATCTTTTTTTCTCATCTGAATACTTATTTTTTTAATTATGCTGTCACTCTCCCTGGGAGATTCTGTTCAGCCTCATTTGAGATCTTTGTACATAACTTGGGTTTAATTTGCCCTCTAACTAAAAGTTGCAGATAAAGTTTAATCACATTTTGTAAATTCATTTACAATGGAAATCAAAAGCACATGACCCAAACATTCTGGTATTACCTTGTTTGCAGTTTAGTGCTAAGAGGAACAAGTATTTGCCAGTAATTTTGTGTTATTGTTATTTTTCAGCTTAGGACTACCTGAAAATTTCTTGCATTTAATGAAGCATCTAACAGGCTGGTGCCTTCTTTTCTCCACTGCTGCTCCCTAACAGTCCTTTTTTTTTCTCCCAAAGTGTAATTAAAAGAAAAAGAAAATTCTTCTTCTTCATCATGTGAATAACATTTCTCAATGGTATCTCTGTCAAAATACCTTGCTAAAAGTGAATTCTGATTTTGTCTGCAGCTGAAATTCACAGGCAAAAAAATTATCCTCTTAAGATTTCTGGATAGTTTTTTAGCTAATTTTACAAATTTATAATTTAATATAGATTACATCAGGTTGGGAACAGTTACATTCAAACCTTCCGTTGCTCATGTTCCTTCTCTTTAGGTTGATTTTTGGCAACTATGTCATAAATTACAGAAATGAAAAAAATCTTGGAGGTCTATTTCATTGGTTAGCCCCTGAAAATGTTAATTCAAACATAGATTCTGCTTAATGCTCTCACTCTATTGCCGCTGCCCTTTTAAAAATTATTATATTCATCAAATTTGAGTCATTTCCCCACATGCATTTCTAGTGCTATTTCAGTAGTTGCAGAGCATCTCCATTTCTTCCCAGTGCCACTCCAAAAAGGCACAATCCTCCCACAAATGCAGTGACAAATATGCCTTTATCTTGGAGACATCTCAGTTCCACCTTCCTCCCCTCACCACCTTCATCTACTCTTTGCATATTTCCTTTATGGTAATTAAAAAAGAAAAAAATCCAACACTGTTTCTTTTATCACCAAGTGAAACATGGATTCATTTATGTCATCTGCCATTTACTTTATGACACCTCTAGCTGGTTGCAGAGGAAATGCTTTTACATTCCCACAGTCAAGGCCAGTTTACTTCTCCAAGACAGGGCAATTCCCAACCTTTTCTGAACATTATTCTTTTTGCAATTAATTGATTGGACTGCATCATTTTCCCTATTGTGTTGTTATTTATTCTCTCTTGTGATCTGGATGAAAAGGTTTTTGTAGATAAGAAAGAAGATTGCCTCCTCATATATTTCATGCTAGAACCATAGAATATCCTTAGAATATTCTTTTTAAGTTGAAGTAGGCCACAGGGCAATGCAAACTTGTAAACTGATCTTATAAACTCTTCCTATCAGACATGAATGCAACCCATCTAATTTCTCTCCGTGCTGGTGTAAATGATTTATGCTTGAATTCTGTTATATTCTAGATCTTCTTCTAGCAAAGCAGCCTCATGCAGGCTCTGGCTGTCTCTGTCCATATTTAGTCACAGTCTGTAAAACTTTGAATAAGTAATGGTTATATGACATTCAGAATAGTAAGACTAACTGTACAGGAACGTTTGTTTTTTATCTGCTGCCCTTAGCCCAGAATACTTCAGAATCTGAGCTCAATTCATGAGATGAGGACTTGTGGTTTGTTTTTGCAGAGGAAAGAGATAGAAAATGCTGCAGGCTGCCTGACATGAGTTATATATTTTGGTTTTAAACAAGCATATGGACTAGCATTTCTGAAACATAATTTCACAGACTTTTTAAAAAGTTCTTGAATTCTAACAAAATTAGGAGATAACAGCTCCCTTGCTTTGCAATTTTGAATGTCTTTAGTCATCACCAAGTAAATATGTGTTAGTATTTTCCCTTTCCCTAACAGTCTAATTAGCATAGCTGTCTTTTATGAGCCTCATTCATTTAGTACAGTCATTCTAAAAGGCTGTTGTGGCGTATCTGGCAACTGCTATTCAGCAAATTTAACAATTAAAATATACTGTATGGGTTTTTTTTTTTTTTCCAAAGCACTTTTCAAAGAGCATAATGAAAACAGTTATTCACAGAAAAATGTTGTCAGTCTAGGATGTGTCAGACCAGCAGAAGAAGCTGAAACTTGTGTGATATGTTGTTCAATAAGAGTTGAGAAGAACATTTGATTTTTAGAGGTATTCAGCAGTGAGCTGCGAATAGAACACTGAATTTCAACAGCTTCTATGTCCATCCCATATATCAAGCTTGGCAATTCTTTGATACAGGGGAAAATAACTTTGTTGGCTCAGATTCATTCTAGGGAGCTGAAATGCTGCTAATTATCCATGTACGTGCAATGACCATGATATGTTTCAAAGAAAATTAAAAAAAAAATGTAAATAACAGAACGGTATAGAAAAGTCCAGCTGAAGCTGGGTTTCAAAATCAGTGAACCATTTTGTCATTCCACTTTTAAGCTATGCAATATGAAAGTAAAAATGACAATATAAGTTCTCTACATTGTGCTGACACTATCACACAAAATATATAAACAACACTAATATTTTCCCCTCTCCCTCCCTCCTCTGAAGTTCAGAATAAGTAATTTAGTAATCCACAGGTACTTACAATTACAAAAATTATGGTTTTTTTAGAGAAGAAGTGTTTTCCCCCCATTTTTATTATTGATGGTGGTAAATAAGATGCTAGATCCGTGCCTGTAAGAGTATGTACTTACAGAAGCAAACACTATTACTCTGTATGAAATCAGCATGTAACTCTGGAAGAAAACACAATACTCTAATGTTTAATGAACCGACCTTATTATTGAACAAACTCTTTCTACTCTAGCCTCTGGGCATAATATGATGCAATTTATTACAAAACAAATACAGATTGCTTTACTTGTCTGCTTCAGTGCATAATTCTTCACTGTGAATAACAAAGGTATGGAGCACAAAATAAAAAAAAACTTTATACTAATGGGCTTTTTCTCAAATTAAGGCACGTCGTGTTTCTCAGATGTAGAATAGGAATGCAGTAATAAAGCTATAACTCCCCAACTGATTGAAATAAATAACACATAAATGATGCATAAGTAGAGAAAAGCAGGTGGATTGCAGCTATGAATGCAGTGTAGTGAAATGTTAGGGTTGGCAATGACTTATTCACGTTCTATATTTGTCCTCTGTGGAATATGGATCAATTTAATTCTATAGAATAAAATTCATTTATACACAGCACCTATGAGTCCCTTGAAGTTAATTTTTAATGACTGGCAGCATGATGCTCTCTGCTAGAAGCTGCTTTGAAGTAATATTCTCCAAGTCCATAGAAGTGGAGTTCATTTCTTTGCAGGCGTTCAGTCCATTGCTATCTCCAATACAGCACAATTATGTACATAACTTGGATTCTTATTGGGGAGAAAAAGTCATACAGAGCACTCCAGTTATTAGTTTTCAGCTCTGCATATACTACATTTTGCAGCCTGAAAATAGAAAGTTCTTATGTAGTGCACTGAATTGCAGTGGGAAAACATATACTTGTTTTAAGATAAGTAATATACTTTTTACATATACTTTTTAAGATAAGTAATTTTAGGAGCATGGTTTGTGTGCATATTTTAATGCATTGTAATACTTATCTTTCTACCTGCATAAAGCATAAATCAATTACTTTTCCCTAAACAATTGTAGGGAATACTCTGACTTTAATTTAGCAATGCTTAATAAAGAGTACTTATATTATTATACTGCTGTATATTAGTTGTATATACGTTTAATTAATAAATAACTCTGTTTCCTTCCATCTGCTGCTAGCTGATTTCTTTTCTCAGTCACCGGTACAGAACTGGTTGTGAGTGGTGAAATGTCACTTTGTACATGTGTAAACAGTATGAGAAAAAGACTTCTGATTCACAAGCCTGAATTTTGGGAAACTGATTCTTCTGTCTGGTGTCATGGAAGAAGGTTGGGTATAGGAGCGCACACTTAAAGACTTTTTTTTCAAAGATTTCTTGGACAACATTTGCCTAACTTAACTTAGCCATCTTGATCTAGACCAGCAGTGCTTGCCAGTCTTTACAGACAATGAATAGACACGAAGAAGGAAGTTTCAGGATGTCTAAAGTAGTATTGCATGTAACTGATGTTATTATACTTTTATATGCCAGATAAGATGGAATTATTTATTTCAGAAATTACTCATATTTTTCTCAGTTTTTGCTTCATGGTGTAATGGAAGGGGGTGTAATGGAATGCAAAGGGGAAAAAAAAAGAAGTTTTAAATCCATAAAATTAGAGTAAGTATTATGTTTCAGGGAAATACAATATTTCCTATATTTTTAAAATTTCTGAACTAGTTCCAAGAAAATGGAATTTGCTTCTTGCTAACTTCAGTCTGCCTTTGACAAAAGAAAAATATTGATCAAACTCCAAGATCAAAACTTCAAAAGTTATAATCACAGGTCAAATAGCTAAGCTCTCCTTGAATTTCCAAGTCTGTTCCTCTCCACAGCTCACCTACAGTGAGGGTGGCTAACACAGACTGGGGGTTATGAATAAAATTGTCGATCACATGGCATTATCAGATGTGAAAAACATTAATCTATTTTTCTGTCTTTTCTTTCCCCGTGAGACACTGATTAGGAAAAACCAAAACGTAATTATAATATCAATAATGATATCAAAATACTATGAAATTAAATACAAAGCTTTCTAACATAAACACTATGAGCTTTGAAAACAGCAAAAAATAGACCAAAATGCACAGGACACAGTATTACCTTTGGCCAAATCAAATTTTAGAAGCAGAAAAATACATCTTTTTAATGATAACATGTCATTTATTTTTCATCTATAAGCTCTGTTGATTTGCTGTTTTCCTTGCATCTTGGATAAAGAAACCAAACCAATCCAATTTCACTAACTCGCTTCTTATAGGGAACGTAACACTTTGAACTCATATAAAAGAGTCCATATAAAATATATTATTTGAAAGTTTTGAAATTGCTTTAAAATATATTATTTAAAGATTTTGAAAATCTTTAGGCCCTTCTCTTTAAAATTAATTTGAATAATGTCGCTTAAAAATGTCAGTAGAGAGAATAGTCTTGACAAATTGATTACTTGTGATAAGTTCACCAAAGCTGCTTTCTATATTAATTTTTTCAAGCACTTTTCAAAGGCAATGAGACACATCCAGCTGTTAATAGATTAAGGAAAAGATATCTGGAAATTTAAGAGAAAAAAAAAAACATTAAAACTATGAGGAGTTTACTTTGGCTGCAAAGCATGGAAAACACATTATAAATCAGCTCTTAAGTGCTTCAGTTCTTGTTGAACCCAAACTACTAGGTGAACAGTACTGAAATGGATTTTTCTTAACTGATCAAAGTTATCCCATGTTGGGAGAAGTTTTTCATTTGAAAATTAGATTTCACACACAGATTCTGAACAATTAAATTGTTTAGATTGTGGAAAAGCCACCCAAGGGAAATAGCCACCCATGACTGTCATTTGACCCTCATTGTAATGGCGCTACACAGAATTCATTTCAGAGAACAGACTATGCTAGATGACTATGTAGATCTTTTTTGCCAATAATTTCAGCCATTTTATAAACTCTGCTTTATTGGCTAACAACCCAACCATTTTTAATTCAAACATGTGAGGGTTTATTAATCTATCCAATATCTTTGTATAAACATGATTTCCCAAAGATGTGTACAATAGAAATGTAATCACTTGTATAATATCCAATAAAGCCCCCTTAATTCTTATGCTGTGAAGATGGTAAATATTAAAGGCAATTTTAAACTTGGAATTGCAGTGGGTAAGTGTGCCTTATCACACAATACTAAAGGTCAAAATCTTCCCAGAGTACTTAAAAAATGTGTTGGAATTTGAGCTGTGTTGAACAAGGGTGAAACAGGTGTTTTGACTTCTCTTTTCACTTGAAACTTCATAAGTACAAATTAGCCTTGAGTTTTTCAGCCGCTTCCTAAATTCTGTCTTCCTACTGACGTGGTTTTAATGGCTTGCTGTTGTTTAACCACAGCTGAGTCCCACCCAGGGCCCTCCATCCCAGGCAAACCCAGTACACAGCCTTATAGAACATACCTACTTCCTCTCAACTCACTGCCTTTTCTTTAGAAACAACCCCTTGATAACAGAGTGGCAATGTCAGTGAACAAGGAAAAGGCACAGATAGAATTTATCTGGACTTCTGTAAAGCCTTTGAAACAGTCCCCCCCCCCAACATCCTTCTCTCTCATCAGTCCAGACCGGGGCCAATGTTACCTAATACCTTAACTAATGACATAAATGAAGGGATTGAATTCACCCTCATTTCACCATTGTGAGAAGGTGAAATATGTGTTCAGATTTCATCACAAAGACTAATTTACTTACTCACTACATTCCTTACATCTCCTAAGAAGAGTAAAACAGAAGTATTGCATTCTTTACTTCCTTTGTAAAAGGAGTAATTCAATATTTATATTTTGCAGTTGATGTTTATCCTCTTTTTCTTAAAAGATCTTTTTCCTACCTATAAGAATTATAAGGAAGAAAAACCAACAACATCAGATGCAGATAGCAGCTACCTTTATATCTCTAGTCTTAAGTTTGAAGCTTTTATCAGATCTCAATTTGTTTCTAACAGATGTAGGATTATGTTACATTGCACTTATTGATCTTAACAAATTTTATATGCAAGTACTGCTTGGTTCATGACATTCAAAGGCATCGGTTAATTTTGATAAAAGGCAATGAAAAATTATCCTTGTATTGGGTCAAAATTATGTACAGTGATGTTTCCATATGGCTTTAAGTTTCTTTGTGTTACTTGTGAAAATTTAATAATGCTGATAATATTAGAGATGGGATCACTTTAGCCAGCCGAGTGCAGGCAGATTAAGGTTTATGTCTTGAGCATCTATTGTCACAAGTGTCCATGAAGCCCAGTGTGAAAGGCAGACATACCTTGGTCTGGGACAGGTTAGCCTAGAGAAGGCTTAGGGGGGAATGGATCAATGTATATAAATACCTGAAGAGAGGGTGAAAGGGGACAAGGCTCATCCCAGTGCTGCTCAGTGACAGCACAGGAGGCAACAGGCACAAATGTCCCACACAAATATCAGTAAACATCTACTGTGAGTGACAGCACAGGTTGCCCAGGGGGGTTATGGAGTTTTCATCACTTATTGGAGTTATTTGAAATTTATCTGCATGTGGTCCTGGGTAACAACGGGCTCTAGGCAGACCTGCATGATGAGGAGATAGACCAGACGACCACCAGAGGTCTCTTCCATGCTGTGATTCTGTGAGATTCTCTGAAAACCTCAGCATTTCAAGCAAACATGAGAAATAGCTGTGTTACAAAGAAATATCTAAACTTGGAGCTTTAATTTAAAAAAAAATATCTAATAGTATAAAGTGATAGTAGCAAGACAGAAAACCAAAAAAACATCCTAAAATACTCCCAAGATTCTTTTGCTGTATTTTGGTAGTTATTGTAAAAGGGTCATGCAAAAAGTTCCCATACACTGGTATAAAAACACTTATGGCAATAAATAAATGCTGAAACTACATCTTGACAAAATAAATTATTTTGTTTCGCTTATAGATTATTTTATTTCTGAAATATCATTTAGATTTGACAGTAGTGAAACTTTAACTATAAATTCCTAAATCCTACTGTGTTTGGCAGAAAGAAAAAAATGGGTTCTGTTTAATGATAAGACATAATTTCTATGTTTTAAATTATAGTGAAATATAAATAATTGTGAGCTACAACAAAGAATAGTACTATATGTTTGACACATAGACTTTCCTGGGAAAAGGTGTGCACTTCCAATATTTGTGGGGGTTTTTCAAATTTTTTCCTGGTTTTTGTTTTGGTTTCTTTTTTTTTGCCTCATTTATTTTTTTTTCTCTGCCAGGAATTTTAAAAAAATAATAAAAATATTTTGTGGGGTAATCATTGTGTACTGATCAGCTACTCCATGAATAAAGAAGAAGCCTTTTCTTGAACACCAGGGGATATTTTTTACTATATTATTGCAAAATAAGGCTACATTTATTATACTGTGTTGCGTCCAAATACAAGGTGATAATTTATTGCTAGGCATTTTCATTTTTATGAGTTTAAGACAAGAAGATGTCCAGAAAAGAGCAGCCAAAACAGGATAATGAAATTATGGAAAACTTTCTTTATATTTTAGCAATTTTCTTAACTAATTCAGCCATGTTTCCTAATTATGCCACATGCTCGCAATAAAATTTTCCCTTTCCTCATGCACCTGGTTCCTTTTCAGTTGTTGCTGCATTTGCTTTCAGGTGTTTTTAGAAGAAAATAATCTTACACTTTATTTCTTCTAATAAATTTTTTAACATGGTAGCTCAACTGAAAAACCAAAGCAAAGAAAAACAGGATCACATTTTCAGTACTGAATAATGCATCCACTTTAATTTTGGCAGCTGATGTATCTTATGAGAGCTCACATTTGTGTTTCCATTTTTCACAGCTTCTGTAAAAACTATTTCCTGCAAACCTTACCGATCAGACTCTCCACAGCATTATTTTTGGCCATCAAAAAAAGCAATGTGATGTGTCAAAAAAGTAAGTATTACGTGGTATGAACTCCACAGTGCATAGTTTCATCAGTTTTCAGTCCACCATGTACATTTTTAAATACATGTTGATATATTTGTTTTATGTTAGCAAGATAAAGAGGAAAGTTCCACTTCCACAGCATTGTGTGTTCAAAGCTCTCCAATCTTCCAAAACAGTTGAAAAGACAGGACAAAAATGCACAAAGAATAGAATTCTAAGAAGTGATACACCATCGATACACTATTAATTGATAATGACTTCATCATATACTTTAAACTTTTTAATTGTGCAAATCAGGGAAACATCTTTCTTCATGACATTTCATTATCAATCATGTCACCTATCAAATAAACATTAGGAAAAAATGAAGCCTACGGCTCACAGTTTTACTGCTGATAATGCATCTAAAAACTTAAAAATAGTTTCTGTTTTCTCACCAATTATGAGTAATGTTGGTTATAAAGTTTATTCTGAAAAGGCTTTTATGGAATGTAAAAAATAGTATTTTAAGGTTAGGTTCAGTCTTTCATGTTTAAGACATCATATTAAAGAAATAACTCTATTTCTGAAGTATAAAAATGCACAGCTACACTCTTAAAAAAGAGCTTGATATGGTCATGTAGAAAATGTCAGTAAGTAATGACTGAATTCTCACAAACTCATTTCTATAACACGCATAATAATAACATAGAGAGAGAAACAATTAGAAGAAACATCAACCCAACACCATGAACTGTGAATCACTAACTTAAAGTTTATTTTAGATGACTAGAATGTGTTACCAATAATTAAAGGTATTGTGCAATGCTATTTGCGACTTCTGTATGCAACATTTCAAATCATGATCCGAAATGACAAGTTCCCAGATGGTATGGCAGAACACATTGACCAGCCAGATGAATAGAAACAGGTTTGGAGCATGTAAGAGGAGGTTTATATGGAATAATAATCTTTATTATAAATTATTTTCAGGGAATCATGCATGAATCAGACATTGTCTGTATAGGAATAGATATTATTGTCATCCTCCTTTTCGTGAACAAAATGAAAAATAACCTTGAGTAGTCCTTTGTCATAACATGACAGTGATTTGTAATGTCTCACTCAGGTTTCTTTCATAGCCTAAATATTTAACTCCTGAAGTTACAAAAAGACCCAACCAAACAAAAAACCCTTCAGACTCTCAAGAACAACAGTACACTGAAGACTTGACTGTAACAGAAACTCTTCACAGACCATAGAAAAAGTCTTACCTTACACTTACCTAAATGCATCATTTCTTCTATCATAAAATTGAATGGGAAATTATAAGAGGAAAATAAAATTTTATATAAAGAGACTGATTCGGTAAAGTAAAAAAAGAATAGGGTAATAAAATGTTCAGGGATTGGAATGTAAGCTATAAAACATCTAGTCTCAACCACACCTGATATGGGCAGGGACCAGGTTGCTTGAGGCTTTTGTTCAACTCAGCCTTGAACACTGACAGGGTTGAGGCATCCACATCTTGCCCAGCAACCTATTCCAGTGTCTTACCATCTTCAAAGTGAAAAATTTCTTCCTACTATCTGCTAAATTTCCTTTTTCAGCACATTCTACTATCTGTATAGTTCCTGAACTAGAGCCCCTCTCTACCTTTCCAGTAGGCCCCCTTCAGATATTGGAAGATTGCCATGAGATGTAGACACAACCTTCTCCAGGCTGAGCAGCCCCAGCTTTTCCAGACTCTCTTTGCAGGGGAGGTTCTCCAGTCCTCTTGTCAACTTTGTGTCCCCTTGGACTTGCTCCAGAACAGTTCCATGTCCTTAGGCTGGGGACATAGCACTGTACACAGCACTGCAAGTGGGATTTCAGAATAGAGGGGGAGAATCACCTGCCTTCACTCACTGGACACATGTCCAGTTTTCGGCTGTTTGGGGGGCCCTCAAAGGCCCGGGGTGGCCTTGGGGCAGCCCCCGTATCGAAGGACGAGAAGAGGCTTCAGTTCTTCTTTCGGTTTTTATGTTTATTAATTGTTTATCTAAAAGATTTTCTTTCGGCCCGACAGAGCTCTGCTCAGCAGCCAGCCATGAGCACACTGTGCTGCCCTCCGGACAGTCACCTATCTTTATACCCATGGTTACGTGTACAATATTTATCATTTTTCCCCAATACCTTTTATTCTTATTACTCGGTGCACTTTCAGTAATGACCAATCTAAAAGTGCCACCATGGCCAAAGAAGATGGAGGAGAAGAAGAAGAAGAAGAAGGACAGGACACGCCCCAATTCCTCCATCTTACTTCTCTAAACCCCCCTGTACAGAAATCCTAAACCCTGTGTCTCACCCTCTAATTAACCAATCCCTTCACCATTCACCCCGGTGAAACCCTCCTATCCTCATACAGGTGTCGTCTCCTGTGTAGGATCAAAGTCCAGCCACCAGACACTTCTGGAACATTCCAGGACTCCCGAGCCCCCCAAGGGTGGTCTCGGTGGCTCAGCACCTCAGGACTGAGATGCTGAGATCCCACAGACACACTGCTTTTGATGCAGCCCAGACACTGCTGACTTTCTGGGCTGTGAGCGTGCAATGCAGGCTCACGTTGAGTTTTTCTTTAGCCGTCATCGCCAAGTCCTTCTCTGCAGGGTCTCTCAGTCACTTCTCTGTAGATGTGTCTGGGATTTCCATGACTCAGGTGTAGCACCTTGCACTTTGCTCTGTTAAACTTTGTCATCTTCACACAGGCCCACCTTTTATAGCTGTCAAGATCCCCATAGATGGCATCCCTTCAATCCAGCGTGTCGACTCCACTACACAGCTTGGTGCTATCAGCAAATTTCCTGAGGGTTTCAGACCTGTATTCTGACTTTGGAGGTGGGCAACAATGGAAAAAACAGTTAATTACTGAAAATCTTTCCAGAAATTTTTTTAAGAAATATCAGTAGAGAAAAAAAAAAAAAAAAACAAAAAAAAAAACACAAACCAACCAAATGCAGAAACATAGAGTATTTAACAGAGATTATAATTATAAAGCATGACAGCTGCACTCAAACCTGAAAATTAACGTCTGGTACACAGAATTAAAGCACACTATCTGTGTAAAATTCACGTCTGTTGAAGTAATCAGCCCAACCTCTTTCCCAATGAAAAGCAGAAACCTTATCACAAGAGGTATTCAGGAATTAAACCAAGAGTAATGTCCAAACCAGATTCTTATTTTTTTAAACAATTATTGATAATTCTTTCCTTTCTGAAATTGCAGAAATAAAGTTTTTATGGCAAAAAATGAAAAGTAGGTAATTCTTGAAAATATTCAGAAGACAGAAATCAATAGCAAAAAAGTATTCCTTTTACAATATGAATTGAAAAGTATAAAATAAATTCCCTATGAATCAGAAGGTGTAAAAATATGAACTGAATTATTGATTTTTAGTAAGAGATAATTATACTCTCAAGGAATTATTTTAGTAAAAATAGCTAAAAAGATAATAAATACCAGGAGTGTGGAAATGTACTGATTTTTCTAGGTTTTTTACAATATTTTAGTGAATTAAGACATGAATAAACCATTTATTCCATTTATGATTCTGGAAATTTTCTTTTTTGGACTCCTTCAAATTGGTGTAATTTTTCCCAATCCTGTGAATATTTATGCTCTTGATTCCAACAAGTGATCATATATATATATATATATATAATATATATAGACAAATAACTATATAACAAATAAATATATAATGAATAAATACAGGGGCATCTAGAAACCAAAATTTTTTCTAAGAAGAATTTCAGTGTCTGCTCTAGCTAAAATGAAGAAATAGGTATCAAAGACCACAAAGACACAACCAGCCATGTTCTGTCTGCTTTGACTGGGAGTCTGTCTTGATTAAGGTTTTGATCACAGCATTGCACATCTAAGAGAGATGAGGTTACATTTTTCACTCATGCAGACTTTTGCAGACATTTTTTTGAATGCTTTCACACTTGCAAATTTTGAAGCAGAATTTAGCTCTCACAGATTAAACAGCTGAATCAAGAACACAGTGACAGATTTTAAGCACTTGACAGCATGCTACTGCTGCAGAGAAATTCTGATAAAAGCAGTCAACCTGCAAAGGCAATAACTGAAAATTACATAGAACAAGACATGGCCATGAATGCTACCAAAAATTAAGTTTCTTTTTAAGATCAGAATATTGAAAACTAAAGCCTCAAAGCAGTTCTTATTGATAAAAAATAAAAATAAACAAATCGTTTTTCTCATTGCAGAATAGAGAAGTGATTTCAGCTAAGTTTTTATATTGCTATATTAAGAGAAACTCCAACCAGTCATAATTGTCAAATACTTGATGTTTACACATTTGCAAGGTAAGTGTCACTGGACAAAGAAGCTTGGCAGATGCAACCTTTTTTTTCAAAGTACTCCTGAGGAAACAGGATTGTAAGATGGAATTTCCTGTGTATACATATTCAGCATCCAGTGAATCCTCTGAAGCCTTTTTGAATGCAAATATTTCTCACGGTTGTTCCTCGCTGGACCTCTTGTGCATTCACATTCAATTGTTAGTTGTGCAATGACACATTCACCCCGAGGTCAAATTCACCTTTTTCAGAAGGGCCTGTGTTGCTGATGCCAGGACTGCTGGCACATATATGACATATCTGTAAGCAAAGCTATTATGAGAGCCTTCCAATGCTGACAGAGTCATGAAATGCAGTAAGAACTTCATAGTTGCTGCTTTTCTTCACTTTTCTCCAAGGCCTAATTAGTTAGATTTACCTAATTTTGAATTTTTGCTATTATTAATGGAGTGGAAAGTGTTTGATGGAAGGCTTTTCAGAAACATTCAATTTTTACTTCAGGGAAAAAAAGCCCATGTTTTTCTACCCTAGCCAATATAAATAACTAGGAGATTGACATTTGCTTGTCACTCTTGTAACTCTTGTACACCCAGAAGATTTAACCTCTTTTAGGTTATATAAACATACAGATAGAAAAAAAACGTATTTAACAGTTGCTAAAAGAATAAAAAGTAAAGCATAAAATACCAAAGGGAATAAAAAAATGGAGAAAGGTAGCCATCTTTGTAAAGAGAAGAGATGAGTATAAAGGCTATTTAACAGAACCTCTAGCTTATATCTGTCTGTCCATCTGTCTAAATACATATGTGTTTGCATATGTGCCTTTGCATGTATAGCTGAATAAGATGTGCTCCAGGAAAAACAGGTAAAATATTCCAACAACAGGTGGGCAGTCAGTGCACATGGCCAGACCAGAGTGAGTCTAAAGGACCTACTACTCCTAAAACCTGCTGGCATCTGTTCCCCAGCTCACGACCTTCACACCCACTTAGGCTAAAGCAGAATCCAAGGGGAAACACAGACAAAACCCCTGAGAAGCATGAGAGTCTGGTAAGTGGTCTGGAATAAATGAGTTAAGGGAAAAGTAAAATACAGAGGGCAGGACTGGGAATAAAGCAAGCCTCAACGTGCTGTGTTCTACTAAAGGGCATTTTGAAGGATGAGTGATATAGTCTCTTAATGATGATGATTATTGATTTTGATAGTTTTCTATGTTTATTGAATAATAAAAAAAAATTCAGGCAAAAGAATTTTTATCAGGCCAGTTCCTACTTAGGTGAAATTCTATTTTCTCTGCAAGATCAAAAAATTTAATTCTGTTACATCAGATAAGACCATACATATGTTTAGGGTCAGGAGTCAGGTTTTTCTCTGAAGATGACCACAATTTCAAACCTGTGCTTATTACAACACTGGCAGCAAAGCTCAATTTTTATTTTTTTAAAGATTCTTCAGTGATAATTATCTCTAACAGAGTTGTTTTGTAATTTTGTCTGGACTATTTAAGCATTGGAAAAGTCATTAAAATAGATATAGTATGTTCAAATAAATAATGAATTTACTTTTTTTACAGGAACACAGTGCAAGTTATTAAACAGTTCAAGGAGAAACATAATAACCAAATCTATAATAAACTGATGCAATGGACATAGAAATAATTATTCTTTACATCCATAGAACAAGAAATACAATCTGCAGAAAAATTCATTTATGATCCATTTGGGGGAAAAGAAAGCAAGCTAACAAAGGAACTATTTGAACACTGTCATGGACCTGTCATTACTTTATCAACAATTTGGACAAAATTTAGGCCTATTAGAAAGGTATAGTAGAACCTTATTAAGAGGAAGGAAATTAAACAAACTCAGTAGGAAACTTCCAGCTCCACTTACTTCCAATTTACAAACCCAGGTAATCTGTACCTCACATTCCGGTGCCATACCTACCTATGCAATACTTGTAATTTTGAACTTTTCAGTTTTTCTTTTATTATTTCTGTCAGAAAAACACCAAAAGTATTTTTTTTCTCTTTCTAAAATAACATGAGAAAACTTGAAATCTCAGTTTAATATCATTTAATTTCACAACTATTTCCTACTTAAGCTAAAGGATAAATAAAAATCATTGCTATTATTAAAATGATGCGTCCCCTTAACTTTTAGTGCAATAAAAGTCCTAGCTACTACAACATTAAAAATAATTATGAATAGGCTATAGATCTTATCAGGAGCAAGTGAGTTAGATATCAAGAATTTGAATTTTCAGTATCTATAACATTATTGAAAATGGTTTTGGGGAGTTTTTTGTTTGTTTGTTTTGTGGTTCGGTTCATTTTCAATATGCAATAGGAGTGCTTATTTTTTTTCTTCCTAAATCAACAGCTACTTCCTATCAATTTGTTCCTATTAATCAGTAATCTCCTACAAACTGAGAGTCAGAACACTTCTGATGCTTAATGTTATGTTTATCTATTCCTTGCTTGAAGGGAAACCTTAAAGAGAATGACAATGGGATTTTAAATTAAGGAATCTGAAACTAAGGGATGCTCGAGTTATTGTTCCACTTGGTCCTCTCATTCCAACACATGAAATGATACCAAACACCCATCTTTAAAAGCAAAAAAAAGTTTTAAATAAAATAATACGAATACTATTGCACATCTTGTTGCTTTTAATAATCTAAATTGATATCTTGAAGTGCAGTATAATTTTTTCCCTTTAATTTAATTATATATTCAGATTTATATAAATTCACATACTGAATCAATCTTAATCTAGGAATCTGTTTAGAATCATTTTTCATATTCATGAGGATTTTTAAAGAGTAGAGAAAGCTGCAAATCTTAATTGTTTTTTGCCCACAAAAGCCCCCCAAAGACTCCCAACCGCAAAACTTTAAAGGAAAGAATATAAAATATTTTCTGTCCGTTATTAGCGTAAATGGATTGCAGGAATTTGTGCAGTGGTTGCCAATCTACCTAAGCCTCCTCATGTTCACACTGAGTCTTCTAGAACATTACCAGCTATCATTGAATTGTTGCCATAAAGATTCAGGCAAAATTAATCAGGGAAGATATTTTTTCAAAATATTACTAGTCTAGGAGCTGTCATGTAAATGATGGGATTATTAGAGGTGTTATACGTGTCAGCAGCAACTAAACCCAAACAACACACCCCCTCAAAAAAAAAAAATCTGCTATAATGACACATAAAACCAGACTCAGCCAAACCTCTCAAGCATCACAGAAACCGAAAAAACTCAGCACATTTCATGACCTCCCAAGGAATCTAACACATTCCATCTGCTCTCATTTAAAATTAATTTAGGGCTGTGAAATGATTAATTGAGAATTACCTATGGACTCATGGCAGTGGAACTGCAGCTCTTTACAAGCAGAAAATAGAAACCAAAAATGTTTTCTCATATAATTTAAATTATTCATGGTCCATCTTTAGCCAACAATAGATCAAATCGTTCCTTCATACACATGTATTTTTTTTTTTTTGGCAATAATATATGGGTTGTGGGAGAAGGTGGAGGAGGAAAGTGAAAAGAAAGATCAATTGTTTTTTATAAGCTGTTCCTCAGAGTGTTATTTCATTCAGGTCTGAGACAATATTAGTATACTAAGTGCAAATCTTTATATATATAGTTTTCTTTTGTGTCAATTTAATATACTTGGCTTAAAAAATTTCCAAGTGAGCTCAGTTCAACTATCTTAGCAGTAAAATTCAGAAAAAACCTATATAATATACAAGTCTTTCTGTAGACATTTCTTACTAATTAATGTATTTTTAAGGCACTTTGTAATGATAATGGACTGTATACTCCTACATACCACCTGCAGGATCTACACTAGTCAGAAATATTTTCTTCTTTACAACTGCAGTATTCATTCTTATTTATGGGGTTTATTAAAAAGAGTCTCCCTGAATTGTAGCATGCAATGTTATTCAACTAGCATGATTACACCTGGCAGAAAAAAGCCACTATTAACTATTTGGGTTTTTGAACTTTTCCTTTTTTAATATCTTCTCATCAGTAATAGTTGGGATGTGAAATCTTCTTATAAAAGTAGGAGCAACCATGACAATTCAAGGGCAGGTGGGATGAGGACCTGAGCTACCTGCTCTCGTGGGTGCAATGGCTTCCCATGGCAAGGGAAAGGTTGTAACTGGATGGTTTTTAAGGCCCTGTCCAACCCAAACCGTTTTGTGACTGTGTGGTTGCAAGCTACCTTACATTCTTCTGTTCAGACTGTAAAACAGAAAATAGTGTGAAAGCAAGCCTCTCCTGAAAACTGAAATTCAGTTGTCTTTGTATGACCATATTTTCATCTCTAAAAGTAAAGCAACAATAGGAACTTCTATTATATTGGAAATTCAGATTTAAATAGATATATCATTGACCACTGCATGGGATTGAGTTTAAAAATAATCTTGAAGTATATTAATTTCTACAAAACCTCACTGCAATACAGAAAGTGGCTACTTCAAAGCTGGGTGTTGCACACCAGGTTACAGATCAAAGTCCAGCTGACCACACGCATCATCCAGTTTTAAATCAGCAATATGTATATTCATGGTTATAACTTCATTCTTGAAATGGTATGTCAAGCAGAATCTATAAAGGAGTAACTTTGCATGAAAGAGATTGACTTCATTACATGGACTGTAAATATAAAAAATGCATATTTAGGACATTTTAAAGCATTCTAACCAGAAGATTAGAAAGATTGTAGGAAACCAAGCTGATGAGTAATCAATTCATATGAATATAAAGGGATAGTGTATGAACGTGTTGGTAATTAATATTTATATGAGTTAATATGGTCACACATGTATTAATGGACACCTCAAATACCAGAGAAAAAAGAAGTTTTAGATGCATTTAATCCATCAGTTATGGACTGGAAATATAAACATCCAGTTGTCATTCACAGAGGCAGCAATGGGACAAGAATCTGTCACACATTTCTGTCAGATGAAGATAAGTAAATAAGCCACAGTGATGGAGATAAGCAGCTTTGATTTCTGGAGGGCTTTCTTCAGTATAAAAAAGGTATTGAGAAGCAGTTTGTTGAAAGATAAAGCATAATTAGATAAAAAAGCAGAAAAATAACCCCAAGCTTGATGCAATTTATAGCTTAACTGAATTCTGAAGAATGTTTCAAATGAAAGATCTTATTTCACAAGTGATGAGCACTTCTGTACTGAATAATACTTCCCCTTATTTAGACAACATTTTAATTGACTTGTTTTCATAACATGAGCAAAAATTAGGATTGCTAATTACTCTGAATTAACAAAAGCAATTAATGTATCCAAAATATACAATAACTCAGGGAAAATTGCTGAAAATTTTTTACTTTGAATTTTGGAATTAAGAAGACTAGGTGCAAATTTCCCATTATCTGACACCTTGCATAAATATATTATGGTAAACCTATAATAAGGTTTCCTAATAATTAATTATGGTAATATTTTGTATCAAGTTCTACCCTCAGTTAGTTCACTGATGAAGAACTCTTAATGTTGCTGCTGCAGGATCAGGGATTGGAAATGTTTGCATTCAGGTGAGTCCATAAACCATAAATCTCAGTGAAACCAATGAGGATTAGATATCTAAGTACCTTCTGTGAGGTGTTGTAAAGATTCAGATCATGTCTACTTGGAGAAAAGGAGTATGGTACAAAACTTGGAATTACAATGCAGAGTACTAGGCAGATGTGTTGGCTCATCTACCTGAACTATCATGGTAGTGAATAAAAATTAGAAAGTTCATCCTGCACTCTGTAGGAGAAAGAAAGGCAAACTTTGAAAAGAAGCAAAAAAACTCCCAAAACAAAAAAAAATGTGAACCAATGTATTTTGTGAGACTAAATACCCCTGCTTCTTCTGGGGAAGAAGTGAGAGGTGACTGCTCATCCTGTCATTCATCCCTCCTAGAAAGTGTTCTAGAAAGTGAGGGGAGCCTACCCTTCCATTGCTGACAAGCAATACTTTATGTAGAAGACAAATCAGCACCTTGATTAGCAGAGAAAAAAAATGTAAATGTGTGACACTGTGTCACACATAGCTCATTATCTGAAAAAAATATACTTAAGGAAACTGAAAAAACTACCAAATGTGACTTAAAAAAAAAAAAAAAAGCAATTATGTAACAAAACAGATGCAGAGCTGTTTATTTAAATTAGCAGTTGTAATTATTTCACACATTAAAGCCCTAAGTTTGAGATAATATTACTATGACAGTTAGGCCTAAACTCATTAGAGTGTATTCAATTTAATTTAAAAGATAAAAGAATGAAAGAGAACATATTTTCTGCCAATACTTTAAGGAAATCAGACTAGTGAACTAGCAAAATCACTGGGTATGCAGACAGAGCAGTCTGTTGAACTACTAAACCACTCCTGACAGCACCTGCTCCTTCTCCAGGTGCAGAGAGAACATTTTATTTATTCTAAGTTTTCTGAGTAGATCAATTCATTGACTAGTTCTCTCAAACTTGAGGAACCAAATCAGAAAGAAAAAGAAGATAATTTGTAGATTATTCATGCAGACTGAGAGAGCAAAAATGATAAATACTGGTTCTAAAACCTTAGGATAAAGTAACCAGAACTGTTATCTGGTCCTCCACTAATAATCTAAACATACAATCAGAAAAACTGAAAACAGCTGCATTTCTACCAAGTTCTTTAATCCTAAAAGACAATAATATCATCCTGAAATATATTTTCCCTTGCGTATTTCAAGAACTTCTTATGCACTTTCTCTCTAGTTTTTTTCTTAACTTTGAAAATAGATTTTTCCTCCCCTGTCAAAAGGGTTGCTGGTTTAAGTAATACTGAAAACTTGTGAATGATATTGATGCCATTTCTTCAATGAAGCCCCTGGCAAAGATTCCAATGAATAACAGTGATAGGGCAAGATTGATTTCAAGAGTTTCTAAGTAATTTATTGAATCGTGAATCTGCTGATCCAAAAATGTCATATAAATCTTTAAATGCAGTATTAGGAAAGGAAGAAAAGTTCCATATTCTAGAAAAAGACATAAATTTCACAGGAAAAAAAAAAAGAAAAAAAAAACAAAAACCATGGAGTTGGAATGAGGATCAAACCAGGATGAATAGTCTCACTCTTTGAAAGGTGCCAAAATACCCAAGCCAAATGGAACTTTAACCTGAAGTGTGCAGGAAAAAAAATAGGCAACTCTTAGAAGTATATCCAAAAACTTGTTGAAAGCTGGAAAAATAATGTTAGCAGAGAAAGTTAAATGCTGTCACAGTTTGTATAAAGTGATTTAACATGGCTCTAGTAAAATAGTCTCAGATGACTAATAACCTTCACTGCAGTACACTGAATACAAACCTGAATCTGGTACAACCTGAAAACACCAAGAGAGCTTTGACATTAATTAAGGGTATTTAGAGTTGATCTTTAATAAAGAAGTTTACTAAAATGAGGATGGAGAAGAGTTTATTTTATTTAAATACCAAAAAGAACTGGGAAGATAAAAGCTATGAATATCCCTTAGAGTATCTTTCTTTTAGAGAAAGTTTTGGTATGATAAAACCCCAAGGACCCATAAATAATGTTGATTTGTGAGAGTCAGGAAGAGAGAAATACAGTGTGCCTGAGAAGGTAAGACACAGCAAATAATGAGAGTACTATGATAAGGAGTAGTTGAAAATGAATAAACTTGTAATGAAAATATAGGTAATGAATAGTGTACTGATTCAGGAATTTGTGCTAGTAGAGTCAAATTTGGTTGTTTTCCCTTTTTCCAGAGCACATTATGTGCAATCAAGGATCTAGTTAAAAGCAATGTGTGTATGCAGTATGTGCTTCTTTGTTAACAAAGATTTTTTTCTGTACAAAACAGTGGATTTATACCAGTGCAACAACAAGGGTACTTAACATTGCAAGGTATTTAGGTTTGAATACTATTGGTGTTTATATTGTAAAGCCGAAAATCAAAATAAATTTGATATATACGTGGCAATATACATGATCACAGCAATGACATTGTGCTTTATCTACTTCCATTATATTGATATTTTATATTTCATTGCACTCTATGTTTGATACAGCTTCATTTTTACTATTGTGGTAGCTGTCATTTTTTCTGCCTTCTTAAAAGGAGATATTTCAACTATGACATATATTCTTGAACACCACTGGTAGACTTTGTTATGCTTTCTTTCCCCAGCTACTTATCTTGCAACTTGAATCAGAAACGGTCAGCCTCCCACTGTCCACATCTGCTTCCAATTCACAAGCAGTTGGTGGAAGTCATGCATCATCAGCATTTTGCTTGCTTGCCATTCTGTATCATCTGGGAAGACATTATATCAAGTAATAGAGGCAGAAAATAGGTACACTCCCTCTTTAAATTTTCAGCAGGGTTTCTGCTTTTTGTAACTTCTGCAAATTGCACCATTAAGTTGCATATGTTGGCCTGTTGGGTGCCCCTAATTAAATAAATAAGGAAAAGAGCATACAAGCTTCAAGAATGACTATCTTACTAAAGCTTCCAGTGAAGAAAATGAGCTTCCCAACCCTTTTTTTTTAATCTCTGTTCAAAAACTGGTAAGCTATGCACAGTTTATCATGCCAATTATATTTAGTGACACAAGGCCACACTGCATATAACAAACACACAAATTCCATTTAGTTCATATAGATTCTTCTTCAAACATGCGAGTTCAAAACTAACACAGTATTTTCAAGTAATTGTTGAAGAGAGAAGGTAAATTTCCTCAGGAGAAGAAAAAAATTATAACTAATAATAAAATGAGCAAAATTAGAGCAGCATTGACCTAGTTTCAGCCAGCATATAGTTTATGTTCTTCTTGCTAGAGATACAGTGCTGTGTTTTGAATGATTTTGCTTCTCATCCCTGTGAAGGGGCTGGGGAGTGAGTGAGTGAGTGATGGTTTGTTATTAGTTAAATTATTATAATTATGGATTTGCTTATGTATCTCCTTTAAAAGTTTATTTTTCAATATATCTAGATTGCTCAAAACTCATAAAGAAACAACACAAATTTAAACTCTGTAGGAAAAAACATTGTACGTTGAACAACATGCAGATACAAAATCATATACAGTATATTTGCTTTTATTTGAACAGGTGCCAAGGAATACTGGAACCTGTGTGTATTTTCCTTCTTTTTCTAAGGCCGGAGAGAATTGGCCTCTAAAATACAGTAGTAGAGAGGTACTTATTTGGCTCATATGTACATATTTGCTGAAGTAAAGTTCAGTAGGTAACAGTGATCCATTTGGAATGCTAGGGCAGATGAGGGCATGAAAGACAGAGCCATCAGCACTGAACCACACTGCTTTATGCTCAGCAAAATTTGAGCTCTGATAACTTTTTTACAACACTACAGCAACATTCCTGGAGACTGTCCATAGAGAAATTGGAAATTAGAAGCTTGAAAGAAATTATAAATGAATGTGATGGGAATCAGTATTCAAATTGGCAATATTTTGTTATTTATTCCTGTTTTAAGTCAGGAAAAAAAAAATTTTTTTCCCAATATGAAATCTGAAAAAATTTTTGAGTGAAATGTCATGAAACTCACAGTTGCTCTGGTTCCTTAATTTGAAGCAAGCCAATCCTCTGTGTAGATTTTGCAGTGCTTTATTCTGTCTGAGTTGACTGAAAATTCTGTGTAGAAGGGCCATAAAGGTGAGCTAATTCTCTCACTGAAGGCTTTGCCCACTCACATCTCTTGGGTGGGCAAATAACAGTGTGTTCTTCTTTCTCATGTCACATATCTGCTTGGCCTCAATGAAGACTTCTCAAATAGTAGAAAGAAATGCATGTTTTATAAAAACAAGCTTCTATATATTTCTGTATATCTATCCTTAAATAAACAAAGAGCACCTCAGAAGAAAGCATTGCTTACCATTGTCAACTAAAATTCAACTGATTAGTTTAAAGCTGACAGAAATATAAATTGAGGCAAAATTAGAGGTGGGACTGGAAGGATCTCCCAGACATGTTCTATTTGTGCGCATAATGAAAACAAATTTGTATAAATTACCAGTTCCCTTTTCTTTTCCCATACTTGCTTTGAAGGCCAATTATGTAAATTATTTGTAAGGTTTTAATACATCTTCTTGCTTTTTTTTTTTTTTCTCTTCTCTCCCTAGGACATTTAGTTTCAATTTAAAATGTATTGACTCCTATTTTCTACCACCTATTTAAAAAGCTTCACCCCCGGAAAAATAAAAATCAACCCAACCCAACAAAACTATGTCCACCAAACCCTAACCAATCTAAAATTCTGCAAATTAAAGCACCTTTAACACAATGAACCATAAATCTCTGTGTGCTTAAGTACTGTTAACAGTCTTAAATATGATACTAGGCATGCTTAGGCCATGGCATTAAAAGCCCTCAGGTCCTAATATTCAAGTAGAATTAATTGTCTGTGCAATCAATAAAAACTGTGTATCAAAATTCTTGGTTTTTCTTGCATGTTTTGTGATAATTTTTTTCTAGTTTATTAAACACTTTTATAATAACTTTCTGAAGGCTCTACTATATACGCTGGCTATTAATAATACATTAGTTACAATATTGTCATTTTTTTCATGTATTGCTTTTGAGACCCTTAATATATGTCCTCTTCATTTTAGGATGCAGCATATTCCTAATAATGATAATATACCTGCAATCAAACTAGTTTTGAATTATTGAGTTTAATGGAGTTTAACTCTTTTGGTGCTGGGTTGATAATAAGATCAAATAAATGTACAATTTTACATAATTAAAAATGCTTTCTAAATGTTAATTCTGTTTGGATGGATTTTGTGGTTAGGGGTTTTTTTTCAAGAGTACTTTTTATGAGTTCATTTACAGACATAATCATGAGTAAATGTGACTTCTTTTATAGCTAAGGCAAATGAAGCATGTCTTCAATTAGAAACTTTTGAAAATGTACTGTGGTAGCCTACTGAGAATGGAATTGCTTTTCTTCACAGCTTCACACCCACTCCTCTTTAGAAGATCATGGCTGTAGATAAGTGCTGCAAGTGCAATATCCTTCTCTTCAAGTATTTTCAGCCACTGGATGCTTCAAACTGCCGATCCTGAGTGTAGTTTGGGATATTTCACAAACACATGTGCTGGCTTGACTTTAGACATTCAAATTACTTTTCCTAAATTTTCCTGTTAAAGTGTAATTAAGTAAATATAACTGTTTATGTAGACATAACTGTATCGATTTGCACTCCATATATAGGCAGAGGTACATTTTCAAAATGTTTGCTGTGATCCAGCAGGAATTCCCTCTGCAAGGTGGACAGCATAGCTGCTCCCAGTGTGTCACGGTCCAGCAATCTTTAGCTCTTTTTCTTTATGTCTTTATGTAAATTATTTCAATTTCCAGTTTGATGTATATTATTCATAGTAATAAAATGAATGTATTTCCAAACCAGAAAGAATAATTATTAGTGAAAGGTGTTTAAAAAGAAAAACTAAAAGAGACTTTAACAATACAGTGTTTTATGTTCCTACAACAGGCTTGTACTTGCAGTTGGAATCATTAAGACACAGTAAGACATACCAAGATAAATTTCATGTCAAGAAACAAATTACAATTAAGGTCCAAAACCCCACTGATACTCTCATAGAAGAATTACATAGGGAAGATTTCAAAATTTTTTATGAATAATCATTGCTTAAGTTTGTATAGAGTTATTTTTTAAATTCCAAAGGCCAAATCAGGCAAATGTATGTATAATTCCCTTATATTTTCTCACTTTTGATTATTAGGTTTCTAATTTCTTGATTTTTACCATTAAACAGGAATCCTATTAAAGACATAAGGTGCTCAAACAATCCAGAAAACCATTCTACTCACCATTTCATAATCCTATGTTAATCCTAACATATGTAGGACGATCTTTGAGCCTATTTTTGTGCTTAGTAGATCTCAATAAAGATACAGGAAAAAACCTATTGTCTGACCCCTCATCCTTCTTGAGCTATCTGCGTTAACTTCATTTAATCCATTTAATAGCTGTGATTTTCCTAATTAATTCTAGGAAATTAAATTATTCAAAGTTTGATGCTTTTGAGAGCCAGAGTTTCAGGTGGCTTTCAGGTGGTACTCATGTCTTAGCTTGATGATAATAGGATCTTTTTGGATGGGTCTTTTGGTCCGTAGAAGCTATTACAAAGACTGAGCTTGATTCATAATGTTCACTCTGCTCCCATTTACGTTGATGACAATAAGGTTATAATGAGAAACAAAGGACTAGATAGAAATGTTTCTAAATATTTCTTAGGAGAAACACTAATACCAACACTACCAGGTACTTAAAAATAAAAAAAGAACCAAAGCTGCTCTCCCTATTTAAATTGTATTGACTCCTATTTTCAAAACACCCAAGGATCCAAGACATGTTGATTTTCTTCAGTCTTTAGTAGGATTTTAATTAAGTCTTTGAAAAATATGAAGAGTTCTTGCTGAATTTCATCTGGAGAAGTTTCACTGGTTTTAAGTGCACTTTTTACAACTAATTAGTTATTAAAATATTGGTTTATTGGTTGGGTTTTTTTATTTTATGAAACATTTATGAAGCATATCTATTTTTCTCCAAAGGTACATACTGGGTTTTAGAAATATTGTTACAGATGCTGTGGCAAAATGCTGAGACCATTGAAAGGAATGTGAACTTCAGTCATAGAAACGCATTAATGCCTCAGGTTTTAATTTACTAAGAATCAAAAAGAATTAAAAAAAAACACCTCTTAAATGTGAAAGACTGGAGTTGGAATTTCATTACACATTATGAGGAAATGCAGGTGCTTGAGCTGGACTTGGACACCACAAGACATTCAGTGCTGATGAGGAGCCCTTGTGGAGGGAGGAAGCTGCGTCACCCCAGGCTTCTCCTTCCTTTGAAGGATTGTGCAAACACTTCCCTGGTTTCTGCAGGAGGAAGCTGTGTGCGGCAGATCCACAATAATTAGAGTTTTCTGTTTCTCGTTTCCTTTAAAAAAGGCTTTTCAATATTACAGGAACATGGAAGAAGCATCTAAGCTTTGGGGCTTGCGCTAGCTGTTTGACGGACATTTTGAGAAGAAATTTTGCCAAATTTGAATGAGAAAAGAAAAAAAGAATTCAGGGTGATGGAGGGTGGGAAATTGGAGTATTCTGTCTCTTGAGGAGAACCCTACCACCCTCAAAATGTGTAATTATTTATGAAAAAGCCAAAGGCTTTTTTTTCTTTTGGTTTTTCAATTTCATAAAGGCAAAAAAACCTACATTTGCCTGAAAAAAATGACAGAAAGAGAAGAAGCAATTATATTGTAGCGCAGTTAAAAAATATGTCATTGTAAAGTTTATCATATAAACAAAGTATAAACTAGTCTTTAAAAGTTATGCTTAAAGGAACATTCTAATATAAGCATGAGACTGATAAGTTTGATGATATTTGTGTTCCCTTGCTAATAGAATTATAGTATACAATTCACAACATTCGCCTCAGGGGGAAGAGCTTAATATAAAATGCATATGTAAATCACATAAGGAAGTTGTCAGAATAGCTTTACATGAAAATTAAATCACATTTGTTATATTAGGACAGACACAATGTCATTTACCATATGTCTTGCCTTGTGAAATTCAGTCACAGTATTTGGCAAAGCTGAACAGTTCAGGAGCTGCATAATTAATACTTGCCTCAGTGCCTGCTTGAAGGCATAGTTTGGGGAAATTTTAACATATATTCTCCATACCTACTCATTTCTGTAGTGTGCTACCAAGCTATATTAAGAATTATATAAACATACATTATAGAAGCACATACTGTAAAGATATAGCACTCTTTAAAGCCTGGGTTTTACTAAATAAAGCTCCCCAGTAGTTAAGTATTTATTAAAGTTTAATTTGGAATATTTTTTCTTAACTAGAAACCAGACTATACATCTGTCATTTCCTTGTCACAAAACACAAGGGAGAAGATAGTATAGAAAATGAGGACTGGAGAAAATAGAAGTGGTTAAATGGAGAAAATAACAAGATAAGGGATCCAGAAATAAATGGAGAAAATCCAGGGAAATCACTTTGAATAAAAATCAGATCAAAATAACAAACTAGACTGGAAGATGCATTTAAGTGAAATGAGAAAAAATATCTTTTCATTAGCCATGTACAGTCCTCATTTTTGTCTTCACCTCAGGTATACTTGCATGTCATGATGCAATATGTTCTTTTGCTAATAAACTCAATAGTTCTCACCCATTTAAGCAAATAATAGCACAATGACAAAAGTTCTCTCCTTACCCTGGCATTTTTTTCAGATGCATTTGCAAAAAGCTGCTTTTTGCACATGCTTAGGTATACTTGGAAACTCTTAGCTTAACACCTTCGAGAACAAAGAATAAAGAACTTGTGTATTGCCCTGCAAAATCTATCATGCATGAGATAAATTCAGCACCAAGAGAAATACATGAGAATACATTAGTGCACTCAATCAATTTCTTTGAGTTGTGCTCCGGGGAGCTTATTTTTAAAGTGGTGTGCAGGAGGTCCTCAGTGCTTACTGACATTTTGCTGAGGTATATTGTTAATAAATAATTTGATTTGTGCACACATGTCCCTTACATGGCTTTAAAGATTTATGGTGTAATGGCTGATTTAACTTAGCAGGTGAATTGGAACAGGGTGACATGGGACCATTGCAACTAAGCACAAGATGGCAAATTTATCGCTGTGCAAGCTGTGTCTTAAAGGCCAAACCTCTAAAGCCGCAACATTGTCTAATTTTAGGATACTTAAACTAACATGTTAATTTCCATAGTGTCTTTAAGGTTCAGCTAGGATAGACAATTCTAAACGAGAGAAGAGAGCAAAAAGCTCCATTAAAGATTGATGTAGAGACAGAATTTATCAGTGAAACTGCAGGATGCAGCTAACCTCATCAAATCTGCCCAAAGGAGTGGTTTCGCCCTCTTCCTTGTCTTTCCCTGTGTCAGCACTGGCATTTGTCTGACCCTCATCAGTGATCTTGTTGAGGAGCTAAACTGGTGCAGAACAGCTCAGTGTTCTGGATGAGCTCTGTGCTCTGACCCAGCTCCCTGAGCCCAGACAGATGCCAGTGCATGTGAGGGAAGCTGGGGGAGCCGAGGAAGCAAAGCAGATGGATGCTGGATCAGCGCAGGGCTGTGTCACACCATGGCCAGCCAGCACAGGAGCCAGAGTGCCTCTCTCATTCACACTGCTACAGGAAGGTGACCTCCTTAATTCAGATCCAAAGCACAGTTGTTCTAAGGTAGGATGTCCCCTCTCCCATCTCAGATTTAAACAGCTTCAAAAAATCATAGTCCTGTTTGCTTCAGCTTCCATTGCTGGCCTTGTCCTGTTCACTTATGTTCTAAACACATTTGCATTGGTTCTTATTCCTGAAACCAAAATCCACTTTAGATTAGCGAACAGGAATGACAGCAAAAGCTCTTACGAGAACGCATTTATTGGAGTCAGCCTCCCCTTCTTTTTATCTTTAGTGATTTAATTCAAAGGACTGAACTATTAAAAAATTATTATTTTTTGTAAGGATGATTTGCTGAGTCATTTACTGAGTCATTTGCTGATTTGCCTCAAGACATGGTTTAAATTGTTTTTCTTATTCTATAGGTTTTTTTCCCTCTATTGTCATTCTTTCTGGGAATCATTAGAATTTGGTTATTAGTGAAGCTAATAAAGCACCTATCTTTATTCCAGAGAGACAGTTCTGTCAAATGAGTGATCTAACAGCTGATGAAGTGAGGATGCCAGAATAAGTAAATGCTTTACCCCCTGCCTGGAAGACTTCCTCTATCATAAAGTAGATTTCTGCAGTTATGAGGGAACGTGTCAATGACCAAAAAGATTTTCTGATGATTATTTTTTAGCTGTGAACTCAATTTCTCTCCTTAGTATCTCACTACTTATGAACAACAGATTGACTCAGGGCCCAAGATGTGAAATAATATGAGAAAAAATCTTATTCATCATATCTATACAATGAAGAAAATAGTCTGACTTTCATTTCATTTACTCATTTTCCTTGTGTTAAAGTCAAGCTGAAACAGTTTTCTGCACTATGTTTTAATGGCTACCTTTTCAATTTTTGACCATAATGGTCTGTAGTCAGAGGAGTACAGAGAAAAAAATCTTGATTTTTCCCACTGTGATCACATAAAGTATACAACTTTACAGGTTTTTAAAACAGCACTTTTCTGATGAAGGCAGACCCCAGTAATATTTACCTATCAAACATACCATTAAACATGCCATCAAGACTGCTATGATGCCTTCCCTTGCATCAATTATGTCTGACTGTGTGTGACTCTGCATAGGGAGATGAAGCACAAATATAAACAGGGCAGAAAATAAACAATCAGCAATTCAAAGACTTGGCAAGCACTTTGAAATTTAAATCTTTGTTAGAGCAGTGCTTGTCAATGGAATAATGTTGAAATAACTGGGTGCTTCTTGCACAAGAAGCAGTCAACGGCAAAGATTAAATGAGATGATAATCTACAATATTCTCTTGTTCTTTTCATCTTTCCACTACTCTGACAATAATTCATCAATTAAATCAGAATATGTACAAGTTTAGTTAGCAAACACCTAAGGAGGCTTTAATTTAAATTTGATAAGAATAAAACAAATTGGAAAAATACTGAGAAAAATTTCATTAAATTCAAAGAACAACCTATGAAAAGATAAAATATATAGAGAATTAAAAATATGCTAAACAGTGAATACAGTATTTTTGAGATTTCAAGGCCATGCTCCAGAAAGATAAGAAATACTGAAATTAGTTTAAGTAATAAATGTAATTTTGAGTGGTTACTAGTGAACAAAGTTGTGTAATTATCCCACTCTATATGAATTTTTATGAACTTTACTTTTTGCCAGTGACCACTATGGACAAAATAAAATATAAAAAAATATCTTCTACACAGGGTGACTGTATCCTCACATCATCTTCTGTGGAATATATGATGAAGTACTTTAGCACTTTACAGCTAGTGACATGGAGACAGTATTTTTTAAATTTTTTAAATAGTGATAAGTATTCAAATGCACTGAAGAAAAGTATTTCTAATGATCTGAGAAGTCGGTAGTCTGTCAGAATCATTAGCTTAATTAAATCATACTTTTTTTCTACAGCTTAATCAAGAAAAATGCTAGAATCTTTACTAAAACTATAGGTAATGGGAAGAAGTACTTTTCATTAGGAAGATCAGGTGTTAAACAACTGTAAAGATGCTCCTCTCAGCCTTGCTTGTGGTAAATGGCTGCAAGAAACAACATGACCACAGCAGTGGTGGCTGGCTGCTTCAGAATTATGAAGTGTCTTAGTATTTGTAAGTCTTGCATTTTTGTCAGCTTTTGCATTAAGCTATTCTTCAGGACTTATCTTCTATCCAACTCGGAACAAAAGCTCTACCTCTCTTTCTTGGGCGTGGGTGATATAAAACAATTTCCCATTTTAGCAGTAAATTGATTTGAGAATCTAAAAGCTTTTGGGCATACATCTAAAGAAAATAAAAATCTATTATATCATAGGCCTGATATTTCATGAAAAACAACTTTTCATTGAAGCGCTGGAAAAACAAATTATAGCAATCTCTGTCAGTATAAATGAGGAGAAATTCTTATTTTAGCAAAGCTTTCAATTTTTTTTCCCACTCATAGCTGCACTTTCACTGTTATCTTCAGGGGCTCTGCAGCCATTGTGAAAAGTGCTGCCATTAAATTTTAAAGAAAAACCCACTCTCATTAAAAAAATAAACTTTTAGGATCTCCCAAGGCAGGTTAGCCTATAGATATAGTATAAAATGACAAATTATTGTTGAGCTGACTACACACCTTTTCTAACACAGTCAGGAGCACTGGCATTTTATCAGTGCTAATTATCTCCCTAGAACACCTCTTGGTATAGCGAGCTATCAGCTTCATGGTGCTGGTCCCAAATGCCTATGGTAACAACAGCATGAGAGCGATATTCAATAGTGAGTCATAGAGCAAGCTGGAAACCTGCCAACATTGTCATCATCTGCATCCATCCCTTCACTCATCTCTTGCAGGAGCCTAGTTTATCTAACCAGACTCTTTTTTTTCACTGGAGGAAAAAAATATTGTCATGGTTTTAAACTCCAAAAGATAAGGTCTGGTTGTTGTAATTAAAGGTACATGACTGTATGCAAAAATACAGAATAATTATTAAACAATTATTTTCTTGCAGAGTTGTAGTAATTTTCATTCCATCACTAACAAGGTTACTCACATGTCTGAGCAGGTAGCTATAACAAGTTCTCACTGCTTCGTTTTTGTAGCACAATTGAACCGAAAGACCACAGCTAAAATGATCACTGCAAAATGATATCATATCTATAAAGTTTTATTTGTTACACATTGGAAAGGATGCTTTTTTCTTTTTCTTCTTTTGCATAACACATTTATTCTTCATGTTAACATTTCAGAATGTTTTATCTATCACTTTCTGTGAGATTCATCTGTCAGTTATCACTTTCCCAAATTTCCAGTTCTCTCCAATCCTCCTGTTCCTTAAGGGAAGCATAACATACATTGGTGCTGGTGCTAAGATACTTGTAGAAGAATTAAAGACTAATGATGAGGAAAAAATCAAGGTAAGTTTTTTGTCAACCATCCCTTCTTACCCTATACTGATAGCTAAAATTTCTTTCTTAGAGAGAATCTAGGGAACACATTATCAGCATATCTTGGACCTTTATGATTCACAGAAATTTATTTTCTGTGATCACCAGAGTCAGCATCTTGTAGAAATAAAAGTTATTATGTGACTACTCCTATGTCAGCAGTGGCCCTGTCTCCTAGAACTGATTGATTTAGAGGCCTAATTGGGCAAGCTGATACCATTCAGATTCAAAGGGCAACTGGAGGTAGCTCTTCTGTTGAACAGAATAGGTAACTGTGTTTTCCTTCTTGGAAAGTTGTGGTTTTAACCCTGACTAGTGTGGAATCATTTAGTGCAATTTCTGGCATTTCCTGTGAAGCCATCAGCGGGATCTGACATTTAAAGGAAGACAAGAGAGTAGAACGGAATATACTGATTTAGGAAGGGCACCATCAGGATCATCAAATGCAGCTCCTGGCCCTCCACAGGACACACCAGGAATCACACCATGTGCTTGAGGGTGTTGTCCAAATGCTTCTTGAAATCTGCCAGGTTGATGCTGTGACCACTTGCCAGGGGACCCCGTTCCAGTGTTCAAGCACCCTCTGGATGAAAAACCTAAACCTAAACTAAAATGATGCAGAAACTAAATCAATTTGATAAAAAAATAGAAGGTCTGATCGCGTTCCAAAGAATAGAGTTACTATTGTGTTATTTTGAGTGAAAAGTCTTTTTTCTTCAATGAGCTTAGTACCTTCCTGAATTATGATTATATTAGATGTTTATAAAGAAATAAAGGTAAAAATAAATTCAGGCCACTGTATATAATATTAATTTAAAGGCTTGGATACTTAGTATATTTGTATAAGGGGCTTGGCTTTCTGTAGGCAATTACTACATTACCTTGCTTATGTCCCAGAAGAGAAAAAAAAAATCTTCTCATATTTATTTAAGTAGATTAAAAAGATTGACAGGATAAAAGTAATTGGTTAGAACAGGGGGGGCTTTCATACTGGACATTTGAATAAACACTTGCTGGGTTCATTCATGGTAATATTATAACAACAGATATAATTTTTATGTAATTTAAAGTAGATAATAAACAGGGATCGACACCCTGATTATACTGTAGGAATGGAATAAAATACTCATTTTTTAACCATTGACAGATAGCTAGATGATAACTTGTGTTCTGGAGTTTTATGCAGGTTTTTTTTTTCCCCAGATATAACACAAAAAAGCCATATGACTTTTTACCAATTATTGTTCTTATTTAATTAAAAATTCTCCCTCCAAGAAATTGAGAATATTTATTTTTTATTTACTTATTTAAATTTTGATTTAGGTGATTAAATATGTACATACCTTTCACACTGTATATTTCTGCCTCTATAGAGTCTTTTCTGAAATTAATTCAAATCAGTTTTTCTACTGGTTGATATCATCTACAGTGAACTATGACAAAGTGTTTTAGATCAACTGTTTTTCCAAGATCCTTCAGAGTTTAAATATCTTGTTCTGCTAAGCAGAGAAGGTTAACATTGGGAGTACACAAGCACAGAGAAAAATCCTATCAGGTTTTGGTTTGTGAGTACAATTGCTCTGATTTTTACTGATAAGGAAGGTTATCTTGTAGCTTGCTTTTGATGTATAATGTTCCCTTGATTACCTCTGTGGAAGGTGTGGATTTCCCAAAGGAAGGACTGGTGTGCTGCTCATTTTGCTTTTTCCATGCTGTGCTCCCAAGTATGGGGCAGCTACCCGCAAAAATCAATCTTCAAATGTTTTGCCCCCTCTGCCTCTCCAAATTCACAGACCCCATTTAAGACAAGGACCATCTCTATCCATAATGATGATTCTAACAGAAAAACAAGTCTGTCTCTGGATATATTTTTTCCTGATGTGTTAACAAGAATTTATGTTGAAAATTGTAGCTTTATGTTACCTATAGAAAAGTTGGTTTCTTGAGAATTGCCTGGAAAAACCTTGAAATAATTCAGGACAATTATTGAGAATGATGGACCAGCATCCTAGGATTCTCTTTAAACTGAGTGAAACTGTGCCTGGAACAGCTTGCTGGTATGACCAAACCTTTGACTCTTAATTAAACTTCTTTGTTTTCTCAGGGAGAAAGGTGATAAACTAGACCTAGGATGTAATTAAATGAGGGTGCTAGCTCTAAGAACTCAAGCAGAATATGCAACTTAGGGTAGTTTTGGTAAAAAATTGTAAGCAAAATGAAATACAGAAAACAAAACACAACCTCAGGTTAAACTTAATATACTCTTCAACTGTATTTAAAATTGTTTTGCATTGAGAAATTAACCTTTTCTAAAAACAAACATGTAGATAAATTTAATATAAACTTTATGCTTACTTGTGAAAAAAAATTACAACAAATAAAACTGTAATAATATATATTCCAGATTTCTGACTCCCTTAAATCACACAGAGCACTCACTGGAAGCAAAACCAAACTCTACCATACAGAACATCAAGAGAACTAAGAGGCAAGAAGCAGGAAATGTCATATAGCAAAATGATAAAAAGATTATAATGATGAGGATGATGATGATAAACAGAAAAAGGATAATGTCTGAAATTTTGGAGTGTTTCCACCCTCTCTTGCTGTATATGTAGAACGAAATATGGGCAGCTGGCATACGAGATGGTTTATATTTGTGACACCCAAAGCAAAAAAAGTTTGGACTGAAGTTCTGTTAGCACCAGCAGCAACTCAGAATTCAAATGATGATTCTTAGTCTTCGTCTCTTGAGTAGATTAACACCACAATTCATCAAAAAAACTGAAAAAGCTAAATTCTTTCTTTGCATGTTAATTAATTCATTTTAATTGTTTCGTTCTCAGATACACAGTTTTCTATGAGAAAGGAACAAAATGAACACACTGAATTTAAGGTATGAACAGATTTTTTCACAATGAAAACAATCCCAAGGTGCCATCATCTTCTGTCCTGCTCAGTACCAGCGTTTGCAGTTCTGGAAACCCAAAGAACAGTTCAAAAGATCATTTCCAATGGAGCATGTTGTTTTTCTTCAATAGTGAAAGCCAGCTTCCTCCTCATTATAATCTTTTGGGAATTTTGTAGTTGGTGATTTCTTGAACCACGGAAAGTTGAAGCAATTGCTTCTCTTTTTTCTCTAAAATCACCACCCAAGCCACCACCTAGAAAAATATATTATTAATATGAGATTAAGTTAGAGCTTTTTGTAAGAAAAATATACTGAATTCTCTGCCAGGCAGCTTAGCTAAAGGGATAAAAACTTTCTGTGCACTCTTGCTGTGTGTTGAGTTTTTGATGGATTATAATGGTCATTTGGTTTTTCAAGTTTCAAGAGTGGGACCCCAGAAAAGTTTTCTTTAGAAGTAATGGAGAAAATAGACTCATTGAAAAGACAAATGCTCAGTTTCAGATTTCTGTTTTAGGGTGAGAAGACCTTCAACCTAAAAGTGTTCCTTACCTTCACACAAGGGCATCTTTTGAAGTGACTAGCTCTGTGACATATACATCTGCATTCTGCAAGATGAAATCCATCCAAGAGGGCCACCAGCCACAGACAGAAGTAATCTTCACAGTTGTTTGTTAATTGATATATTCTATTCTTTAGTGAACGTTTAAAGGAGGATAGGAGAACCTGCTGTGGATGTTCATTAGCTCACTGCTGATTATTATATACATTTTTCCCCCAGCTCTTTGATTCTAAAATGAAAGCCAATGTATTAATACCTTAAGAAAATAACACAATTTAAAATTTTAATAAAAATAATTCTTTCTAATTGCTTATCTTAGGAGATACCACCATTTATATCTGGAACACCACAACACAAATGTGTTTTATTAACTTATTGAATTATTTCTATGAAAAAAAAAAGAGACCAATACATTTCAGGGACAAAGACAGAACTGAACAAAATTACTATTTTTTGCTAAATGTGCATCTTATATTTATACACACCTAAAGTTTCAGCAACTTGCTCTATGAAGAGCTCCATTCTTCTGTCTATGAAGAATTATTTTCAGATTATGAAAATGAAAAAGTATAAAAAATTTTATGGCAAAGAGAAGAATTGAGAAAGAAAGGAAAATATTAGTAAGATAAAAAATAAAATAGGTATCCTACACATAGTAATAGTGCAAATAAGGAGTATGTATTTGGGGCATTAAATCATGGACTCATTTGGTGAGATGCTTGTAAAAAAGGCTAAATTTTTACAATTTTTTTCACATTTATTGTATTCTGAAAACAGAGAAACTGTTTTTCAAAGTTTAAAGAGGATTCAGGCAAACTGTTATATGTCATCTTTCCCCTAAACCTGGTAAGATTCTTCTCCGTGTTTCAAACCATTGAGTGTGGGTTTTATTTGACTGGCGTTTGATTTTTCATATACGTTCACAGTTTCCTTGAAAGCTGCCTTGAGTAAGGCCTTACGGTGGTTTTAAAAATATTCTCACAAGTCTCTAAGATTACTCTTACATCATATAAATGACCTGATTTTTTCAAAAAAACCTTTTCACAGTGACATTTGATGCCGATAGACCGATGGAAAATAAAGTATCTGTGAATATAATTTGACATGTAACAGTTCAAGTTTTTATCTGCATAGGCTTTTGCATAACACCTACTGCGATATATTTTTTCATCACTTCTATCTGTTGAGAAATAATTTTATTTTAGCTGCTCCTATGGTTAAATGGAAGATTTTCAGAAGGGAAAATTGCAGGAATTCTGAACTGAAGAACATCTTTATTTCTCAAAATGAACTACTAGTTCTTTATGTGGTACACAATACACTTGGTGAAACTTTTGAAACTTCTGTCTTAGAATTTAGGGTAGCTGGACAGTGCTTTCCACTCTTCTACAGGCGTTTGTTGAGATGCAAGTTCCTTCAGGAGTTTGATCTTATGTTAGCACAGTTTCATTTAGCTCAAGTCAAACCACTTGAGACAGTGTGAGGGATGGCTGGACACATTTTCAAGCCTGGATATATGCTGAAGAAAGAAAACAGTGTGGTGACCTGAGATTAACTTTTTTGGGAGAGGTTGGTGGTGTGGGTTTTTTTGTTGTTGTTGGATTTCTTTCAGAACATAGTGCACTGGAAAATCCATTCTGAAATACTGTCAAACCCGGAATGCTTACCATGTACCCTAATATATGAAATTTGAAAGTCATTTTGAAATGTTCATAGATTTTAGAGAAATATTTTTAATTTACTGGAATTTTGATATATAACTAAAACAGGATGAAGGCAATGTTGGCATCAAGAAACATGGATAGAGATGTAAAGCCTTTTGGACTCCATGATGTACCCTTTTAAATGCATTTATATGCAGTAGCTGATGATATATATACATTAAAAGTAAGGTTTTGCAAAAACTTGTATGTGTAGAAAGGGTAAGAAGTGCTCTTATTTGATCTATGATTTTGATCTATTTCTATAATTGTTTTCTCTGCAAGATTTCTAGATTTATTAATTTTTGAGTGTCATTCACTCTGGGTTGTTACTTTGGTCCTTGCCTTGGCCATCTCTTTAGTAACTTCCACATACACCAGTTACCTTTCTCAGATGCTGTCAGGCTGATCCATGATAATGAGTTTCTTTCACCTATTCTCTGGGAAAAGCTTTGCACGGGGACAACTATGGAAATTGTGAATGTCATAAAATACAATTGTCTCATGGTATTGTAAATTCTCTCTTATTAACTAATCAGCTGACTAAGCAACACTTGTCACTGTCTTTCAGTAAAGCTAATTAAATTCAGTGGAATGATTCTTTTTTGTGAATATTAATAGTAGGGATTTTGGGTTGAGTTTTGGGTTTTTTTCTGTTGTTTTAAGAGGAATTTATATAATTTCATTATCCTCTATGCTTTTGGAACTTAAGTACTTCTATTTGTTTACCTGCTTTGCCCACCAGAACCAAATGAGCAGTTTTACCAAGCTGTCTAATTCAGGAGACAGCTAAACAATCTGTGCTATTTGGGGATTATGCTTAAATATTTAAAGCTTACATTAAGTCCAGAACAGAAATTCAATTATCTGTATTGCCTATGAGCATATTTAATTTTTTTGGAAGTAAAAGAAAACACACAGATTAAAAAATAAAACCATGCAGGGCATAATCCAATAAATTCAATAAATCAGCAGTCACATAATTTCTAGTAATTTCCAGTAATGTGTAGTCATATTATAATACATCACACTAAAAGTTCCATCCTCATGAACACACAGAATACTTATATAAAAAATCCCTGGCTTTTAGCTGTAATGACTGAACATTGCTAGTAGTGCTATACCCATTTTCTAGCATTGTGTGAGATAATTTGGGGGTGTCTGTGATTCTTAGGCAGTTCATGAGATTCTTACATGCCAGGAATTATTACAATAGTACTTACTCCTTCCTGTTTTAGTGCCAAGCACTAATCTACTGTCATTACCTTAAGAATACCTCCAGTTTTATCCCTTAATATTATCATATCCAGGTCTTTCTTGGTACTACGACCTTATTTTCTGGCACCTTCTGACTCCCAGCTTGCAGATCTGTCACTAGATGGCCAAATGTTCAACAAGGGTAAGTGGAACTATTCGTTTTGGCTAATTCCTTTTTTTTGTGTCTTGCTACATTCTGTGCAAGCTTTTGACAAAGTGATCAGCGACTGCTTGCTGAAGCAGCAAAAATCAGTGGGTTTGGAAACGAGAAATGCACCACCACTGCTCTTTTATGTGTAACAGTTTGGTGAATCTCTGTTTCTACAGACAATCCATTTTCATTAAGTTACTAAGTTTCTCTCTGCTGTAAGCCATCGGGCACACAGTGAAGACGGTGCCTGTTGTGTTCCATATGAGGAACAAGAGGAGAACTTTTTGATTTGGGTGACAGCTATTTTAGCAGAATAAATAAGATGACAAGGTAAAGCTAGCTTTGTCCATGTTTAGAGCAGAAGGCCTAACATCAGGATAAAAAGTAAAGGAAAAAAGGAAATAACATTGAAACAAATTACAAGTACTGTCCTTTAAAGTTTTTGCAGAAAACTGATTGGAAATATTGAGATTTGTCATGGTAAAATGATGAATCCTCTGAATTTTCTTAATGCTAATATTAGCTTTGGAAGACATAACTGCACTTGAAATGGTGTGCAAGAAATAAACAGAAATCAAAGTATTTTATATTGCTGTGGTTGTTTCAACAGTTATATATTTATTGGAGATTATGTTTGGATCAGATACATACTTCAGAAGTGAACTTTCTAATTGTCCCTGTGTACTACAATGTGGTTCATGCTGCCAAGCTGTCTTGGAGAGTGCAAAGCAATTTCTTTCTGATTAAATTAAGCTGCAAGATGCACTCCAGGAACACATCTAAAGCATTGTAACTGCTAATGAGTATTCATTACAATAAAACATACACCTTTTTTTTCCTTTGTTTCAGAGTGGCTTGGGTGTTTTGGCGGCTTTTTTGGTTTTTTTTGCTTTTTTGTTTTATAGAGGGCAAGTGTGTGTGCTCACTATCTTAAATAGAAAGGGAAAAGTTTTTAAAATTATGACTAAGACATTGTGAGTCTTTTTTCTCCTATACTTTGAACTAAGGTGCAAGTTTAAAACAAAAGGCTCCAGGAGAAGTTGTCCTGCTTACCCAGACACACAGGAAAACAGAGCCACTGGGTAAAATATACAGTATTATAAACAAAGAACAAAAATCACATAAACACACCTCAAACACAAGCAGGAAAAAAAAAAAAAAAGAGAGAATCTTGAGAAAGATATCCTTGCACTAGATTCACTAAATCAGGTTAATATTTGTTTTCCCTATTAGTAGAAGAAATATTGTGACAAAGAAAACAGATAGTCCCAAGTATACTAGGAAAAGCATAGCATCCCATTTTCCAGGCTTTTAGACAATGCTATTTTCCCATGTCTATTCTTCTGCATCTCTATCAGAATGTAAATGTACTACGTAAATGTCATTTTTTTACACATGCCATCTCAAAAGCACAAATAGTTTTGATAGAACATCTTGAGATACTAGATCAACTAGATAATTTTTACAAATTTGAAACTGGCCAAAAATTTTTGTCAGCATACTGGCAAAACTGACTTGTGTTAGGCTCAGAATAAGAATTTAAAAAATGCTGGAGTAATGTGACTTAGCTCACATGCTTAACTGATCTGTAACCTGCATGTAAGAACAATCAAAAGTCCTGAATCATATACTCAACATCAGCCATATGCTTAAAACTGACCTTTTTACATTGCTAATGCCAAGCACAGGAAACTTCCCAGCTGTGACAATCACTTTCTTTTTTTTTTTGACCTTTATTTAACAGACAAAAACATGAAATTTGGAAAACTAGGATGGTTTAAACTCAAAATATTTGTTCTGTTTTAATACTGAATTTTAAAAAAGTTGCTTCAAAGTCAACATTCATATTTATTTAGATGGGCACCTTTCCATGACCACTCCATTACAAATGTAATTAGAATTCAGATGGGTTTTTTCTATTGACTTTATTTTATCATAAATCTCTCCATCTTAAATAAATACAAGACTGAAAGGATAGAAATGTTACAAGCATGGTACTGAAACACACGAACTACTGATTTCTCACCTCTGTGTTTTTGAGAAGCCACCTGAAGTCAGATTTCAAAAAAGTGTTCAGGCACCAAAACAATCCATGTTCTGTCAAAAGGAATTTTCAAAACAGCTGTGGTGATTTAGAAATTTTTCTTTCTTTTAAACTGCCTTGAGCTATGTATCAGAGGTGCTTTGCAACTGCCACCAAGAAAGATGTAGAGGACAAAGAATTTTTTCCAGGTATGTTGTGCTATTTCAGGAATCTGAACTCAGCTCAATTCTAGAGACTAATGCAGCAGCTTTAGTCCTTCTGGGGCAGAAACAAAGCCATCAATCCAAATAACCAGTGCGCACCTCAGCTGCCAGCAGAAGTAAACAGTAGAATTTCTGTCTGGCGGGTAAATAAATTCCTTTAAATTGCAGATAACTGTGGATTACTACACGAGACTGAAAAATACACTGACAAAGACACAGAGACTGAACTACCTCATCTCACTTTTATGTGCCTATGTATAGTGGAAAGGACAGTAATTTGTTTTTCGAACATCTCAATGCAATTGTTTACAAACAGACATCATTAAATCTGGGAGCTGCTCTGAGATCTATATTTTTGAAAAGTCCATCTAATTTCCTTTCTGTATGAGGTGTGAGTGCTTCTGTTCCACCACAGTGACCTCTCACAGCACTGTTAATGAGTGTTTGCTGAAGCTGCTGAAATGAACGTACAACATAAAGATTTTTGTGATGAAGATTCCTTGAACATTGAAGAGACTATGTGTGTCTGTGCATATATGTGCATGTGCATATCCATATTCAGTGGTAACTGATATATAAATATCTATGTGTATGTATATATATATATATATGTTTATATATATACACACACATATGTATATATATATGAATTCTAAATAGCAGTGTACATCACAAAACACTAATTTCAAAAGTCTAATGAAGGAAGACATTACTTTGCTCAAAGATTGAGGAAAAAATTATTAATTTTCCTGGAGTGGCTTCTGATAGTGAATTTGTATTCATGAGAGTGCATGAGGCTAATGGTAAAAATACCCCACAACACGCACTAGTATCACATGCTCTCAAATACTTAATATAGAGTTTTAAAAGGTCAGGATGTTATAATTGCATATGATCAAGGTTTTTTTTGATTAGCAGTAGTAGGAAGGTTATTTCCTTTGGGTTTGAAACAGCAACACAAGTTCTTATGTAAGCTTAGTAACCTAGGCCTGTCTGAATGCCCTGTCATATAGGTATTGCAATAAAATACGAAAAAAAAGTTGGTGTTCTGGCAGACAATGGCCTGTGGGTTGTTTCAAAGAAGTCACTTCATGATCTTTATTAATGCCTAACTTGTTAACTTTAGTTGTAGATACATTTTTAAAATAATCTTTTGCATTATTCATACACTAAGAAGAAAATTTTACAGCAGTTCCAGCTGCAGAGAGGGACACATCCATAGCTACTCCATGGAACTTGCTGGTTTTCTCACTGTGCACTAATGAAAGTCATTAATTTTACCTACTGGTTTCAGAGGTAGAGGACCATGCTTTGAGGGATCCAGGCCATGTTAAGTCATAGGATAACTTCATAGCATAACCAAACTGGGTAATTGGAGGGACAACATCCCCACCTGATTTCTGGTCCATGCGCCCAGGAGGCAGGTGCAAGGAGAGCAGACTGGAGAAAAGATGTTGAGGTGTATTTGACTTTGATCAATTCTAAATGACCTGCATAGCCGGGTTTTGGTGCTGAGGACCAGTTCCAGATTCACCATCTCAGATACACTCGCACATGATTTATTTTGTAGTGAGACTCCTTAATGCTCTACTTAAGGTCTAAGTTAGGCACTCAGATTTTCTGGGAAGACCACAGAAGAGAACAGAAGGCCTAAGAAGGTATAAAAGGAATGTCATAGTGACTGAGGAGCTAGCTATAGCTTTTCCTTCAGAACACATTTTCTCTCAACTACTTTATCAGACTGAATTGTATTTCCAGATCTATCTTTAACCTTTCAGTCTTGGATATCTTAAAAAGTGTCAGTGCAGTTTCATGGACCAATTGACTGTAGGCAGATTGAAAAGGTAGATTCCCAGCAGTAGATATTTAAGTGACTTCAGAATGTATCATCTTTTTTGACTTTTTTGGTAGCTTGAATGAGAAATTTTACATATTTGAACCATTATTTTATTCCTCTAAATATCTGACTAATGCCAAAGGTCTTTGTATATATATTTGTTCTCTGAAAAGGCAAAAAGTCAGATTTTCCTAATAACTCAATGAAAACAGAAATATTAACTCCAATACCTGCTTGATTATTTACAGAAAATATTCTGAAGTATTCAAAAACTGCTCAAAACTGTGCTTTTTGATTAAGAAGGAGTAGGTGAGAGCAATATTTTACTTAACTGTGAGGTTAATGGAGCAAGTTCTGAGAATGAATTTTCAGCCTGCAGGTTCTGAAATGCCCATGATTTTACCTATTAACATGAAAGGGAATATTAAAGTTTGAATATTTAAAAACAAGTCTTAAAAATTAAAATTTATTTTAAAATTTACATTATAAAAATGTAAATAAATGGAAAAGACTAAAAAAACCCACTTAAATTTACTTTTTTTTTAAGCAATGTGTCTGAAAACAACTTTTGAAGATATTTAAGTTAAATGCTATCATAGCAAATTATAAAGCTCCCTTGAGATTTGTTAATGGATGTTCCAATTTAAATCTAAGAAATTGTTACCAAAACCAACTTCTGCTTTCATTTAATCAAAAATATCCCTAAAACCAAATAAAACCCACTCACCACCACCAAAGTAATTAATATGTAATTATAGTTTTAGCATGATTTTTAGCCGTATCAAATTTTTTGGTTGCAATTTCTATGTTATTTCTCAATTCAAGAGTTTGTACTTATATTTTTCTGTGTTTATAATCTCCTCTGTGTGTTATTTTCAGTTTTTTCTCTCCTATCACTTGAATATTACCAACACAAACAGATATATTTTTCCAATAGAATGTATTTTGAAGCACTATCATGTGGTTTCCTAAAAAGATAATACTGAAATAGATATACATTGGATATGAATTCTTCCAGACAAACTCTGTTTCAGGACCTGTGAATTCTATGAACATATATTTTGTTAGAAAGTCTGTCTGAACTCCTGACTGTCATGGCTCTACTATTTCAGACATCAGATTGGCATAAGGGTAATCTAGTACAGGCCACCAAATAAAGATGTGGTGAGCAGCCAAGACTGGGAGATCACATTGTTCCTGGCATGACTTCAGTTAAAAATCAGGAGGTAAAGGAATATGCTACTGTGCACATAAAAAAAAAAAATTATCATTTTGAAAAGTTTGGCAATTGCTGACTTGGATCATATTTGTAGCAGGGTTATCTGCCAACACATTGGCACCTATTCTTTACATATTAAATATTCTCAATTTTCTTCAAGTTTCCTTTAAGCTGTTTTCTTATATACTTAAAATGGTTTTCTGGTTCCAAAGACAAGCCACGTCTTTTCTTCCTACCTCAAAAATACTAATCCTGAATACTATTATTTTTAAATCGTCATAGTCAAGTCAACTAATACATAGCACTTTTGAACCTTGTGGCTCAAAGAACTTTATATAAATATCATCCTCAGTTTCCTCATTTTACCCTGGAGCACAGAGAAAACTACAGTAGCCAAGAAGCTTTTGTGAATACCTGATTCCAAATTCAAGAAAGTAACAATTTACTTTGTTTTTAGTGAGACAGTCTACAATATCAGTCAAAAATAGGTCCTAATTCCCATGACTCAATCTCGTCAAACGAAAGCAGCTGCTACATCACAGCACTGAGAGCAAGGGCCAGAACTCACTAGCCTTTAAAAATGTCAATGCTATGGACTGGCAACTGTGTGGAAGTATTCATCAGTGGGGTTTTTGTTTGTTTTTGTTTGTTTGTTTGGTTGGTTTTTTAGTGAACCCAGAGGGCTACCTTTAAATACACTTTTGCTCACATTCGTCACTAAAACCATGGAATTAAACTCAAAACCCCAAACAATGTTTTGAAAGTGTAGAGTTCTGACAGACTTCACTGTCTTAGAAAGGGTGATTAATTTGGAGCATTTAAAATCTTCAAAAATATATCAGTGCCTTTCAATTTCAAGCTTCTTTTTGATACCTAAATTCTCCATTGTAGTGAGGAAAGGTGTTAAAAAATGTACTAAAGGGTCTCTCTGGTGGCCTGCTTTTCTGCTAAATTCCCTTTGCAGCAAGAAAAGTCTTTCTCCTTGAAATCTTCTGATATAAAAGACTAGAACTTACTCCAGGGAACTGGAGAGACAGCTGTGTGGTGCTGGTTAGATCCTGTTTCCTTTGCTGCCACTTTTCACTGACTATAGCAGACAAGAATTGAATGAGTACACCAAAATATAACAGTAAGTTATTATTACCTGACACCTAAATATCAAAGAAATGGCTTCCTTCCTGGTTTGTTCTGAGTAGAGAAAAGAAAAACAATAGCACATTTGAGGTGTAGAGCTGTGCCTTTCTGTATTTATTTATGTTACAGCTCAGCAGCAGGCATGAGAACCAAGTTGCTGTCCTTTCCCATGCTGAGGATCAGAGAACCTCATGATGAACTCAGACTGCTGAAAGGCAGTAATACAAAATTCAATTTTTAGGCAACACTTTTCTCCCAGAAGACATGTTTAGAAACGGAGTGACCAGGGTTCTATAGGATCCATGGGCTGTACACTAGAGTCTTACCAACACTTGCCTCCACAAAGGGTTGCCATTAGAACCCACTGTCCTGGTTTAGGGCAAATTTGTTAAAGAATCTGCAAATGAGGGCCCCTCCAGAAAGCGAAACCCACATGGCCCCTCCATCCCCCAACTGGTTTGGGAAGAATTCCTCGGAGAGAGGTGGAAAGAATCTGTTTATCTGACAGCACAGCACCCCCCAGCACACAAAATGAACAATACCCGATGACACCGCTCTGAGAAAGATGGCAAAATCAGAAAGTCTCTTTCGGGGGTGGTTGCTCTGTTCTCAGCCCCTCCGGCGCTGGGGCAGCTGCTGCAGCCAAACGGTGCAAACTCTCAGTGTTCCCGGGTCCCAGTCCGGAGCAGGTTCGAGATGGTCACAGGAACAGGAGAGGAGAAACAGTCCAGGAAGCAATGTGGACTGTTTAGCTAAACTAGCTAATAAGCAGAAGAAAAAGCGAGAGCAGAAGCGAGAGCAGAAAAAAGAGCAAGCAAAGCAGCAAGCTGAAAGCCAAAACAGCCCTATATACTGCCTGTCTCTGTGTCCCTGATAAGAGAAACTCAAACAAAACTTCCACTCTTCAGAGCCGGTCTTAAAGGCACAGAACAGATGAATGGGGATACAAGCATCACAAGGTCACCCCAGGACACCTACATTGTTCTTACAATCTACAGCTACACAAGAACAATGCTCCAGAACTCTCCATGGCTTCCCTTTTGTTCAGTGCTACATTACTGCTGTTTATCTGGTGTATAATCAACTGTACAAAGATCACAACTCAATTCACTCTAAAGTCTGGTGGCAAGACAGTTCCTAGAGAGAAAATGTATTCAAGGGTTCGCATTTAATCAAGTAAGATTTCACATAAGATACTCTTTAGGACCTGAGATGAGGGTGACAGAGAACAATAGAAAAAGTGCATGTGTTTCTTCTCTTACCAAACCAGGACTCTCTTTTAAACCAGGAGAAAGTAGAGCAAAATGCTGCAATAACTGTCTCAAATAGTCTTCTACCCAGATTCATGTATACCCATGAGTAGACACAAAATGCATTGGCAACATCTCTAGTTTATTGCTGTTTCATGTCTAATTCCCCTAATTAACATGATCAGTGATAGGAAACAGTTAGCGAAATGAATGGTCTCAGTCTTTATAATGAAGCTAGCTTTGCACTTGTGAGCTTTTTGCCATTAGTCTCTTGGAATGATTCTCCAATTCATAATGTCTGCCTGGAATTGGTCCACACAAAACATAGAGCTGGATTCAAATGTCACTGCAAGTACTGGTTGGGAATTCTCATATTATCAGACTTCAGAGCTGGAAGTGCAGCTTTCCAGACTTGTTCTTTGAAACAAAAGATGAATAAGCTATACTGACATTGGATATGTGTGGGGTCACACTTACTTGTTGCCATAGGCTAGGAAGGTATAATTACAGCTTAATTCTGGATGTTTGGGGAGAGACTTGTCTAGGCTAATGGGTAACTAAAGAGCTGGAATCTGTCCCAGTTAACAGGGAAGAGACAGCATTGTCATCTCCAAATTATTTTCTTTATAGCCCCATTCAAACATACAGAAAATGATTCATTAGTGTAATAGCAAAAACATATCATTTCCCCAAAAGACTAACAAAAATCATTTTATACAGTCTCAAAGTCTGGATTTTTAAATAAAATTATTTTCAATATCACATTGTTAATGGTTCTAAAGGTGACATTTTATTTATATTTTACTGTCAAATAATTTTAAATACTGGCATTGTACACTCTCTTTTCTCAAGCTTCATAATCAACTTTTTTGTTGTTATAACAGAAAATATGAAACAAAAGGACTTTGTTTTTACATAGTAGCAAAAGATAATTTTCAGTCTCAGTGTTTGATTCGTTCTGTGATCATAGAATCACAAAATCACAAGATTTGTTGAGTTGGAAGGGACCCATCAGGACATTTGAGCTCAACAGACACCCCAAAGAATCCCATCATGTGCCTGGCAGCACCGTCCAAGCACTTCTTGTATGCAGTCAAGTTTGGTGCTGCAACCACTTGCCTAGGGAGACTGTTCCAGTGCCCAACCACCCTCTGGGTGAAGAGTCTTTTCCTGATATCAAACCTAAGCAGCTTCATGCTGCTTCCTTGAGTCCTGATATTGGTCATGAGACAGAAGAGATCTCTACCTCCCCTCTGCTTTCCCCCATGAGGATTTTGAAGACCACAATGAAGTCTCCCCTCAGTCCCCTCTTCTCCAGGCTTAACAGATGAAGAGGCCTCAGCTTCCCCTCCAGATCCTTTGCTATCCTCATGGTTCTCCGGATGCTAAATTTTAATGCCTTTTATGTCTTGTGGCATTCAAAACTGCCCCCAGAACTTGAGATGAAGCTGCCACAGTGCAGAGCAGAGCAGAGCAGGGCAATCCCCTCCCTTGCCCAGCTGGTGAAGCTGTGCCTGATGCACCCCAGGACAGGGTGCACTCTGCACATATTTGCATAGCTGTAAAACAACATAAATTTCCTCATTTAAATACAGCCAGATACAAAGAAAAAAAAAATCAGTAGGTTAACATTTTTAGATACAGCTGCTGCTTTAGCAGTTGCAAGGTCATGTAAAAGTCAACATGAAATGAAAACATGAAGAACAGCTGATATTGACTAAGCTACTTAAAACACATTACTGGAAAGTTCTCAGATCTAAAACCAAAAATTGTTTCAATCACACAAAAAAAGAAGAATAAAGATGAAAGTATGGTATTTGCCTGTATCAGATAAAATGTCTATAGAAACAGATTGCTTGTCAAAAGAAAGAGATGACACAGAACCAGGCATAGTTCTAGCTTATAGAGGTTAATATATGTTACTTTGAAAATATCTTTGAAAATCGAGTAATGGACTGAAGCACCCAGCATAGGTCCTTGAACTGGAGGATGAAAACAGAATTCCAGATCACTTCAGGAGGAATATTTTTCTCCAGAATTTACAAACCTGGATAATACTGTCACTGCACTTTTATTTGTCCCAGCTCACGGTAGCTAGTTTTGTTCTCCCAACCCTGCTCCACAGTCCTGCATATCTTGTGCCTTATCTGATTCCTCACAGCTGTACTACATAAAACCTATGTTTGGTGGGCTTGGGCTTGCCAAGCCAACAGCAGCTAAGCACCTTTCCAGGTGGCTCACTCCAGGTGCAATTTGGATGCTGTTTGGGCAAAAATGAAACATTACTGTTAGATACCGTGGGTGTCTTTGAGCCCCTCAGAGACAGGTTTTGTTTAGACAGTAGTTCCTGATCTTAGGTTTCCAGAATGGAATGAGTTTTCTTTTGTGTACAAATGGAGTGTGTGGTAGGAGCCCTGAGGAATTTGATCCCTGTTTTGACGAACTTAAAGAAAACTGGGTTAGTTACTAGCTGATATGTTGCCAGTACTTGTTCAGAAGGGTTCCAGACTGAAAAACTCTCTACTGAGGTACATGTTTACCTTTTTTAAACTTCAGTCATAGTGACATGTTTGAGTGCAGCATTGCACACCTACACTATGCACTATTTTACATCTACAATATGCAGCCCATATATGTTTTGTTGCATGTCAACTCATGTGAAAAAAGACAGCAATGTGCACCTGATTTCCACTGTCAGCAGGCTGCGGGGCATGCAGGCTGTGAAGCAGTGCTGAATAAACTTATGTGGAAAATAAAACAGTTACAGTGGCCAGAAGCAATACATCCCAGCAGAGATTTACAGTCCAACACTGATTTTGCTTTCTGTTTTCTGGGAACTTTTCTAGCTCTTCAAAACTGTTTTTAACTTACATCTATTATATTTCTTACTTACTATTCACTTTTCCCCACATTAATGTTGTAACTGTCCCAGACGTCCAGTAGTTCCAAGAGGTTAGTGCAACCTTTCTGTACATACATGTGATTACAGGAATGTGATGTTTCTTTTTTTCAAGAAAGTGTAAATGTTGTATTTAAGATAAAATAACAAAAAAAGATAATAGTTGGTTATTACCCAATAAATGAACTAGGCATTCTAAGTGACCTTAACCTCCAGCAGTCTAGATAGATATTCTATTTGGCTAAATTATTAAATCACATCTATTGCTAAAGAATCTCTATGACATCAAGTAGTTAGCTGAGAAAATAACACATATTTGTCACGTTTATTTCTATTCTTTCTATGTAGAAAAAAAAAATTCTAATAAACTTTAATATTACAGCTTCATTTTTGAAGAAAATAGAAAAGTAAGGACAAAAAATTTGGGAAACTATGAACAATTGAAGCTTAATGGAAGGAAAATCAGAAAAGCTATAATATATCCAAATACCACTGTACATTTAAGGAATTAATATGATATGAGTTGAGTGACCAGCATTCTAAAATATTGCATGATAGAAAACCTCAATGTAATGTAAAATTATTTGCATGACAATGTATTAAATTAAATTTAAACTAATGTTATTTTATCATTCTGAAGGAAAACCTTTAAGTCAATTTGTTGCCTCAGAATGGGAGAACTACACTGCTAAATGGGAGGGTTTATAGGGAATGTGTGATTTTTGCACCCTGGGAAAGATAACTTCTCCTAAGGTTTTCTTTAGTAGAAAGATTAGCCTTCAACTCTGTCAGTAACCTTTTCAGTCTTTTTTCATTCTTTCATTTCTGAAAGTCATTTCTTTCAGTCACTCTTAAGATTTTTATGCTACTATTAATTAGTTAATATTCTGGCAATATATTCCATCTTATCAGTGGACATGTCATCTTTTGGTATTTCTCACTCTTTTACAGTGTTTCCTTAATTTTTTTTTAAACATGTTGTACAATCACCTTTTTGTTTTTCAGGAAGAGAAAGAACAATTTAGGCTGAAGTCTTCATGGTCTTCAAGAGTTTTAACTTTATTTGAGCAGTTTGTGTTTTGTTGGTATGGCTTCATATTGAGGTAACTTGTTTACTAATTTACTGAATATTTTAATTGAAATAATGAAGTATGCAAACAGGAGGCTGATCTTAACAGTACAATTATGTTTCTGTCATTCACATTTAAAGCCAGATTTTTTTAAGAGAGGTGGGTTTCATATTTTTAGTCTAAGTTTCTCCTTTCACATTTTTGTAAGCTTCAACTTTTTTGGCCTCAAAAAAGTCCTTGAACTATGCTAAAGTCATAGGTTTTCCAACACAATGACACTGGCTCTTTTTAATGGCTGTATGAGACTATATGACTCGTGAGTAGTACAGATAATTTATTAAAAATGGACAGAACATATATTATCATATGTAATAAATTGGTTAGTCTGAAATCATGCATCCAAGAATTTTAGGAAATGGTATTTACATTCAAAGGGCTATGCTAATATTTTCTGCTGTGGGACTGGATTTGTCCTGCTTTATTATTTCCATCTAAAATTAGGCAGGTTTCCATTACTGCCAGTGGAGAGAGATAGGCACTCCAGCTGACAATTCATCCTTGCTATCTGGGACATGCATAGTAGGATGGGGTGAATCACCTTCTTTAAGTGCCTAGAGGAATACCAGGTGATGATATGGATTACTCACCTGATTTTAGACAGGTAAAGCAAGATAAAGTGAAGTCTGATGCACAGTGTCCAATGTAGTTACTGCAGCTCTCTTCTTTATAGGCACAAAGGGTAAAAGATTTTGTCAGCTGAAGATAATGTATGGTCTGAACTGTTTATCAGTTCCCTGACCTGGGCTGCAATAACCAGCATGTTTCCTGAATTAAGCAGGTGGATGGCATAGCTCCCGTAGTGACTGGAGCCTGGCAGCTCACTGTGATAAAAGCAAGAGCTCTTTTCTGTGCCTACTCTTGTAAAAGAAGGCAAGCAGAGCACAGAGTCTTTGTCCTTCAATGCAAGCAAACAGGAAATCTACTACTGAGTGCCTGAAAGGTACTGGAATCCGCATGCCTCTCTGTAGGTGACAATCACATGTGCCCAAGAAATTAGCATCTGTTAAAAGGTTCCTTGTGCAGGAATACTTTTAACGCGTTGTAAAATTGAAATTTACTGGTGATTTTATACTCTGAATGCACTGTAAATCTCTGGAATAATAGAATGAAGGGTAAATATTTTTTCCCTCTGGAAAGAAAATGAACTCACAAGAAAGTAAATATCTTAAAAATTAAGACTGGGAGTATTTGTGGTTTTTGCCTTTCTAGACGTTGGTGAATGATTTCCTAACTGTAGATTTCATATTAATGTTAAAACATTTAAGAAAAAAAAATCATAGTATTTTGTGGACCATTACAATTTCCTTATTTTTTTTTCTTTTATGATAGAAAAATATTTTCTAGGGCCAAAGAACTTAAAAAGGTTTTTCCAGAAGCAAGTCAAATGGTGAGTATCCCTTTCTCTACTTTGTTTCTTTGGTTGATTTTGGTTTAGTTTCTGTTTTCGTTTAAAACTTTTCCTTCTAATTTACTGATTGCCTTATTGCAAGCATACTGGAGCAAACATAGATTTCAGTTATAAGCTACCATTCTTTTGCAATAAGCTGCAGTGTTACTTTATAAAGCCTCAAGAGATACTGAGTGCAGGTTCTGTTTCTGGCACTGCCAGTTTTTGGTGGCTAGAAAATGTGCTTTCAAGTGTAATTGTAATAAAATGAGAAATACATGATATCAGGGTGAATTTGAAAATTTTGATCAGTGTGTGACTATTACAAGTTTCTGAAATCTCTTCTTACACCTTCTGCTTTTTGAATTCCATACTGCTTGACCAAAACAGATTTAGTGCAGAGATTAAACCATAGAGTAGGCATAGGACCCTGTACAACTTATGCACAACTTACATTAATTCTTTATTTCTTTGTTTGCAGCATGCTTATATTTGATTTACAGACGGATAAGGAAAACTCTCAAGTAAGTAAATACCTTTTGATTTTTCATGAAGGTTATTATTGCCTTCTTGTGTAGTATGTTGGAAATATAGAGAAAATGAAACAAGTTTACAATTTGCTGATTTGTTGAAAAATCTGTTTACTCGTCTCCATTAAAAAAAAAAGAAAAAAAAAAATGTCCTTCTATCTCTTAGGAACCAATAAAGGAATCCATCCTCCTAGAACTGAAAAAATTAATGGAAAATACCAGTATAGAAATGAATACATTATAAAAAGAGAGACAAATGTAAGGAAAGAAAATAAATACATAAAGGTTTATTTTTGGAGAGGAATAGGTGGAAAATTGAGGGGAGTAACAAAAAATGTATTGTCTTCATACTTACACTGCACAGTGATACAAAGTAAAACATTTAGTAGGACAAAATGGTAATTTTGTAAAAAAGTCCCCAACAAAACCAAAACATCCAATTGACTATTTGTCTTCAGTAATTATTACTGCATCCTTGTAGAAGTATTCTGTATCCTAAGTGACTATATTCTAATTCAACTAATCTGGTTTAAGAAATATTTTGTCCAAAGAAGAGCTTAATATAATCTTGTAGCTATGTTCAAATTTTTATAATTTAAGCAGTTTTCTGCCTATTGAGAAAACCCCAGTTCTTTTACCTATTGCTCTCCTCTATAAGTTTTTAGGTGGTATTTCCTGTCAGTAGCAGCTTCAAGGATTATCTTCATGAAATCTTTAAATGTTGTTTAGGTTTTGAATAGTTTAAACCTAGGAATCAGTCATACAAGTGTAGATGAAAGAATGAGTTGGATGAGGCTTTTATAAACGCACACGTGAACACGTGCACGCATGCAAAATCTGGTTCTGTGAACTGGGTGGGTTCAGGTCACCAGCGAAATACTGAGGTCAAAAGAGTTAAACCATTTCTTCCATTTTCTTTAGCCCAAGTTGCTCCAGACATCTGTACATTGTTTTCAGTATATAACTCATCAAGCTTGTGCTCACTTTTCAAATTAGGGAAAATACTCTTTTTCTAGACTCAATAGGAGAACATGGACAGTGCAACCTAACATCCCTTCCTCACCTCCTTAACAGTACACACAATCAGGACTATCAATTATTGATTCGTTTGATAACCAGAAGAACCAAAATTCAAAAGAAATACTGATTGGATTTTATTGATTAGTTTAACAGGGTTTTTTGTTTCTCCTCAAATTTAATATTTTTAGTGCAGTGATTGATTCAGGATTGATGATAACTTCAGTCAGCCCCTTGAAGGTTTTAACAGTTTTAGAAAAAGATGAATGCTGAAACAAACGGCAGTATTTTTACAGGGTTAATAGTAGAATATTGAAGCTTGTCTTATTTTCTTCCTCTCTTCTCTCCCTCCCCCCCCCCAAAAATTATTAATCTGACTTATTGAACACATATTGCATCTTTATGAATATATAGTATTCCTTCCAAAAATTTTAGTCTAGCTTAACTAGTCCTGTTACAACACCACCCCCTCTAAATCTCCTATAAAAGGATTATACAGAGCTGCCTTGTTTTGTGATACAACAGAGTGAAAAAAATTCTTCAAAGAATTCTTATTTGCTTTCACCTGGGAAACCTATCATAGCTTCTTCAGCTACAATAAATGAATACTAATTTCACTGTCAGCAGGAATTCAGCCTTTCATTATTTAGATAAATTCACCTCTGTATTTCAACTGTAACTCAGTGATGTCAGGAACCGAAAATAATGAAAAGCTGGGTCTTTTACAGACATATGAAAGCAGTATCATATAAGAAGCACAAAGCACTTCTACCTGTGGAGTCTACTAATGGCTTCTAGATGAAATAGGAGCAAATTGGTTATGAAGAATCCAGGTTAAAAGTCTAGAAATTCATAAACTTTCAAATCAGGACAGGGCTGGTATGTAAGTTAATGGGAAAAATGAACAGCCTTTTCTAATTACCACCTCCATTCCAATCCTCTCTGCTTTCTTCATTTTAATCACTTCCTGTATAAAAATACAACTTTTGATCATCTAAGCAAAATGTTTGCCCTCTGATTTTGCTTCTGCTCTCTCTCTTACATAGAACTTGACCATTAGCTGGGTTAATTCCACATGGGTTCTAGTCAAGTATTTAAGCTTTTTTCCTTCCTTCTCAACACACTCATAGATTGCTATTACCAGAGTCTCTGCCCCAACTCTTCAATTTTTCTCTGTGCCAGCCATTTTTTCTTCTACTTCCCTGGTGAAAAGAAAGTTTGACATAAAATAGCAGTCAATTCTGATCAGTGTAAGGGTATCTCTAGGTATTATTTGATTAGTCAGCTTGCTTTAATTCACTCATCTGCACCTTTTTTTTTGGCATATCTTGATTTCAGTTTAAGCTCTATCATCCACAAACAAAACATGTGAAGCACAGCTGCTGGTGCAATCAGGAGTTGTCAAATGCAAGGACAGTTGGCCATACCTCCCTCTGCAAGTCAGGGTTCGCATGAAATACCTTCCTCATTCTCTCCAGGTAGTGAACAGCAGGAACTTGCAATTGAGGACATAGAAATGCTTCACAGAACTTACTCAACCTAACTTTAGTTCTTGAAAACACAGTTTGAGAGAGTGGGAGTGGTTGACTGTATTTCTGCTTGGTTTAGTTCAGTTGGATTTGCTCGTTAAGTAAAGGTAGAGGATTACCTCTACCATAACAACTACAAATGTCATGCAAGACTTACTGAACCACACCAAAATATTATGATCTCTGCCTTCAACAGAGAGCAATCAAGATGAAGAATGAAAAGGAACACAGAGCATCTGGGTGTAATCTCTCTTATTTGACAATAAAACCTCTAAGAGAGACAACTTAATGTTTTAGAGAGTCTACTTAATGTCATCCTCAAGGCATGCCTTTAAAAAGATTCAGTTGTTATAAGATAGCCTAAACAGTGAGTACATGATCATTCAGGTTAAATGGCTGTTTTACTGTCTATTTGAACAGGAGGGGGGAAAATCCAAGTAAAATACATGTTTATGGTGACAAAAAGGCATGGCAAAATAACCAGGATGATATTAGCAACTGCCATATCCCAGGAATGGCCACATCCTCCACCAGCTGTATCACTAAGAGTCAATGCTGATGAACACCATTCTTTTTGTGTACAACATGAATGACAGAATAGAGAGCTTTTTCCTGAGTACAAGCTGGAAAAAAAAACACAAAGCGTCTGCTGTCACTTTTTCTAATGGTTGCCGCTGTCATTTTATGTAGAAGGTTTATCTGGAGGCTACTGTCAAGTGTCAGAATCCTGTTGTGCCAACAGTGCAGAAAAATACAATCAAAAAGATTTATTTCTCCAAGTTCTTCATAAAAATGTCCATATTTCACCCTACCCCACTTAGTCTAAGCACATAATGTCCGAAATTAGCATTTCAAAGTCTGAAGGACCTTACTGTGGCCATGACAAAAGGCAAGTTCTCTTCTTCCTCAGAACAGCATTTTTTCTTTCAGAGCCTGGGCGCCACCTTTCCTTGGTATTTAAACTGACATTATAGATGGGAGGCTTCCATAAGCACATGTCCCAGCCAATTCATGTGCTTTGACTTCATTTAGGTTAGAAGCTGTTCATAAGGACCATTACTACTTCAGTAATGAATGAATATAAGTTTAAAAGCATTGTAATAGGCAAGATTTAAATATTTCTGATGGAAAAAAATGTGTAAGTGCTCCTGATAAAAGATAACATTAAGGCCTCCAGATAAACCTGCTACATAAAATGAAAGTGAGCATATAACTTCTATGTAATTTTCTTAAAAATTTTAGGATCTATCCAGTAACTAAATTATTATAAAACTTAATTTTATTCTGTTGCTTTGAAAATAATATCTTCCTTTTTTTGTTTGGTTTTTTTTTTACCTCAAACAGATCACAGATCTACATGAAGGAGACCTATACATCTAATCCATTAATTTCAGCTTGGTTTCCTAGGATGGCAGATTAGTTGTTTCTGTTTGTTTTCACTTGACTCCTCTGTTCAGAGCCACCACCTTTTGGCAAAGTTGTTATCATATGCTGGATGCGATTGCTGGAAAAGAACTATTTCCTGAAGTCTGCTATAGCTGCTGCTAGGGATGTCAAAAAGGGAAAAATTTTTCCATGCTGCTAGAGAATAAAAGCTGCTAGAATGTACAGTTCTGCCTGGATGACTTACATGGATTTAAATATATTTGAGCTCTGTTCCCTCCCCATGTTGTTGACCGTAATTTCAGGGTTTTTTTCTGCTACAGGATATTTCTACACTGATTGCATAGCATAACGAAAGAATTTTTTCTTAATATCAATTACACAAAGAGTGAAATAGAAGATAACAGGAAATATCCACATGGAAATTACCCTCAACTGAAAAAAATATTTTGTTTTAAAGAACTGACTTACAATTTTGTTAATTATGAAGTCTTTTTATGAATGAGGAGAAACAAAACAAGAACTAATTTTTTTTAATTCTACAAAATTTTAATTGGGTGAGAGCAAAAAAATTAGTTTCAGGCATTTCCTCCAAGTTCTTAGGTCTGGCTTAATCAGTTTCTTTTGGGATAAGACAAAGTATATTAATACTTGCATCCTATAAACACATGCAAAAAGATAATAAAAAGAAAAGGAAAAGAAAAAAATCCCCATCACTTTTTCAATTTCCTGCAGTTAAATTCTTTACAAAAAAACCCCAATGAACATAGTATTGCTTTTCATGTGCCAGTTTGGCCCAAGCTATGTTACACCAGCTGCTTTGCTAAGTCAGGCTCTTAATAGATGGCAAGAAAAATGAGGAAGATTGAAGACAGGTGAGAAGAAAAAGGCAGCAATAGAAATCAACACAGCAGGGAGGAAAGAGCAGAAAACTTCTGTTCACACGTAAGGAAGATCTGCAGATGCAGCCATAAAGATGATGTGGTGGCTGGTCCCGTCACTTATTTTGTCTGCAGAGGACGTCTCAGAAGATCAAGGGGGAAAAAAAAACAAAAAACCAACCATTAAAAAAGAAGAACTGCAGATTTTAACATTCAGACAGTTAAAGCCTACAGTTAAACAGTATAGTGATATATATATACATATATCTCCTCACATGAAGCACATTGTGGTTAATGAATTTTAATTGTATTATAGCTAATACATGTGTTTGTGATCATCTGTCAGATGCCTCAAAACCGGTGACCGAAACAGAAAATTGTTTGATAGCTATCAAGTTGCAATAGCAAGGTAGATGTCACTTGCTGTAAAAACAAGGCAATAAAGCTGAGGGCTCTTCTGAGATTTTATCAAAGTCCCTTCACCTCAAAATTCTAATTTGTGGGAGATTAAGTGCTCCATTGCACTGGATGCATTTGTAAAGCATGGTAAATGGAAATGCTAGTCAATGGTTCATGGTCTAAAATATTCAGAAAAAATACTCTAGGCACCTATAAAGAAAAAGAAGAAGCAAGACAACACATCTTTCCAAATTAGGAACTTCTTTAGCACTCAAACAGATTTAAATCTGAGGAACACAGAAGATATAAAGAGATAAATAATTTAAAGGGACACAGGCAGAACATAACTTTTGGGTTATTTGTCTGATTGATTAATTGATTGATTGACTGATTGTTTGTTGGAGTGTGGGATTTTTTTTGCTCTGCCTCTGAGGATGTTGTGACTAAAAAATACTTACATTAGAATTAATTATTAATGAGCAATACAAACCTAATAAAGAAACTGAAATCAAAGTGTTATTGTGTAGTTTTAGAATCAAATTATGGATCTTAGACCTCTCTACTGTCTACTAAACACAAAAATATCTTACCACCTTGAAAAATTACTATAGAATATTATTATTTTCTGAGTGTCTGTGAGAAAGAAAAATTAAAAAGACATTTTAGTTCCTTAAGAAAAAAGAAGTGTCATATTTTGATGTGGTGTAGGGAGGACATTCCTTCTTGATTTTCTTGGCTTTAATAGCCTACTATATACAGCTAATGAAAACATATTAATTCAGATGCAATGTTCTTCATAGTATTTCCATATTTGTTTTTGCTTTCTCTCTACATAAGGAAAGAATTATATATTAACTCCAGAGAAATAATCCATATATAATTAATTCTTGCACTGAACATCTGTGATTTTGCCACTATTTTTACTCAAGCATAGAGATAATAAGAGTTGGACCAAATTGGTAAAAATAATTTGAATGAAGAACAAGAGAGAGGATGCTAACAAGTCCAAATCTCTTTGTTATTATTTTAATTTGACTCATCGTGTCAGGCCATGCAGCCATGAAATGCTCTTCACCTTCTTTTATTTTTCAGACTGAGCAGTCAAGGTTAATTCAGGAGAGACTGAAGGCATCTGAATCATACTTTTTACAGGACAGCCTCACATCCAAGGATTTTTAGTGGAGGGAGGCAAATACTTTGGGAAAGTATAGTATCTTTCCTGGAATTAAAAATCCAAATCCTTTTATTCAAAATGTGTTTTAGACATCAAAATTCTACTCAGCACTGGCTAAATTCTTTCCTGGTATAAAAAAACACACAAAAAAAACTCCGGCCAAAAGCAAAAGGAAAACAATCCTGCAATTACTTTAGTTCAATGAACCAATTTTGCCCCATGGTGGAATTTTATTCCTTGACTTCACAATATTTACTACTCTTTTTTTTTTTTTTCAGAGAATCCTAAAGCAATTTGCAAACCAAACACATGAAAATTTAATCCCTTCCACTGAAGTGTAACCACTTGGAATGTGCTGATTTATGGTAATGTAGCAGAAGTTATGAAGACTGCAACTGTCTAACTGGAATTGGAGAGTAAACTGATTTACTCAAAATATAATTTAACCAACACACTGGAATTAACAACTCTGTACTTATTAAAAGTGCCACAAGAGCCTTGATTACTATAGTTTATGAGAATATTAATTTTATACTTCATATGAAAGGTTGAAATTCTAGCTAAACTGCTTCCAATTTTTCTTTGAGGATGTTGTTTTCCTAAATTATAACTGTGCCATTAAATTAATTAATTAAAGTTATCATTACTATCATTATTTTATAGACATTGCAGACTAATGAAGTAAAATATTACTGAGATTAGCTCTGTTGGTTAGAGCATGGTGCTGATAATACCAAGGTTGGGGGTTTTATCCCTCTGTGGGCCATTCCCTTAAGAGTTGGACTTGATGATCCGTGTGGGTCACTTGCAACCCAGAATGATCTGTGAAATCCATGAAACAGCAAAATCAAAACCAAAAAGTTTTAACATGTTCTTATAATGTTTTTCATCCTATCCAGACCTGTAAATACTTATATCCACTAAGCATATATGCAGGGTAGATGTAAAACATTAAAAGAAAATCTAAAAAGTCTTATGTTTCCTTATGGTATACCTATCTCTTTTATTGATGAGCTTTCTATTGTGCTTAACCTTATTTCTGGAATGTCTGCTTTTCTAACACTTGTTTTCTTGGATAATTGCAATATTTTAATATTAGTTTCAAACTAAATAACTACCAACAGCAATGCAATACGGTGATGGACAAGCTGAAAAGTTGCGCAGCCAAGTAAATACCATCTTCATGAGACACATTTGTCTCCTGAACAGGACAGATTTAATGAGGGCATGGTCTTTCCACAGATGTTAAACTCATGTCCTTTAGGGTGATTTGGTTTTGTATGTGAAAAGCTCGAAATAATATTTGTCTTCTGATATGTTCAATAAATGCATTTGTTTAGACTGGAAGTATGAGTAGATCTGACACTGAAAACTAGAGCAGGGCCAGCTTTGTGGATCTTGAGCTGCCTTCCTGCAGACAGTTGCAATATTGCAGCTTACAATACTGCCAATGTCAGCTTGTCAGATGCCTGGAGGAGTGTCAGCTTGAGTTATCCTTTATGAAATCGTCATTATAACAAACCCAAGGGCTTGAAATACAGTTTCCTTTATTGCCAAATGTAAATGTAAATGTATGCCATAAATTAGTTAGAATTTGTTTACAGAATTGTGTTTTGTTTGTTAGTTTGTGGGGCTTTATGAGATTTTGCTTAAAATATCAATTAATCGAGATCTAAATCTCTTGTTTGAAGTGAACTCAGAAGCTTATACAGAGTATTTACACAACTGGCCTTCCTCTGACTGTTTTTGATTTCAGACTTTTAGACTTTAATTTTGCTTGATTAGATGCTTCATATAATCAGCTAGTAGCAAGTGTGATTTATACACACATTATTGTTACACTTTTCTTTGCCCATCAATTTGATTTTGCAGAAAAGAGAAATGGTAAAGAAAGTATTAGTTTCACAATGAGACTGAGCTGAAAAGAGATGATGGTGTAGTAGTTTGTCTTTAAAATACTTCAAGAAGATTGGAAAATTTTAATCCAAAAATTCCATGGTGAGAAAGTGCTGTATAACAAAAATGCTAGATTTCCCAGAGGAGGTGAACTTTCTGGGATCTGGAAACACTCTGTAGAACTAATTCCTGGAAATTTCACAGATTCTATCACTAAGTAGAATGCTCTCAAGGTCTGCACTTGCCTCTGCCTTACAGCCTTAGAGCTCCCATTTCCTTAGTGCTGATCGATGCAGATAAACCACTTCTGAACTCTAAATTTGCTTCACATTTTGCCTTTTTTTTTGGGTTAGGTTGCTTGCAAACCTAGTGCTTAGGAACAAAACAACATACACTCTGCTGTTTGCAAAGCTGGACAAGAATTGGATGCTGTGGATTTGGTGTTAGCATTTTACCATCCCTGTCTCCTGGGTTTGGACTCAGTGTTACATACAGGTAGAGACATAACTTCCTTGAGATGTCTCTGAAATGCTGAAACAACTGGTTCTTAGACCCAGGGGTGTGAATCTGTGATGGTTAGATGACAAAGGGCCTCCCAAATTAACTTGAACAGTGCTCTGTTGCTTCAGCCTCGTGGCTCAGCCTTCATAAGTCATTTTTCAGGACAAAGATTTCCTGCTACTTCCCTGCAGTGCAAGCCCTGCTGAACTGACATTGGGCTTGTCATGCTTTCAGGCATTGAGAATCAAGGGCAAAAATCTCTTGCATGGCAAAACCTTAAAGCTAGTGTCATCAGCAGAATAATGGCCCACTCTCTGGTCTGTCCTAGGCCAGGGAAATGTTCATATCTACAAAGCAAACCAGTTCTGGAATGTCTTGCTCCCTACATCCAGAAGAAAGCCATCAGAATAATCTAAGGTGGTGAGCACGTGTTTCAGCAGTCCTCAGCTCAGCATTCCTGCTCAGCACATGGATCCGATGGTGCTGCAAGGGAGACCTCCACAAAGGCATTCTCAAGAAAAATTTACCGAGAACAAACTTTAAGTTATGGGTCCCATAACTCCACATCTCAACAACCCAAAAGTTGGGTCTCGCAACAATTTAAGTGACTAAGAGTAACAATTTAGTGAGGACACAGTGCAGACTTTTCTTCATCCACACTTCTGGAACTTCAATTTAAACTAATGCATCTATTATTCAGGTGATATACGTCAACACAAGTGCCCTGAAAAATTTTATGATTATTTGGGGACTAGATCCCTGTCCTTAAATAATTTTTAAATTAAATTTATTGATATGTTTAGTCCTTAAAAGATTAAATAATTTTGCACACTTTTAAAAGTAAATACATTATTTACGTGTATATATATATGTGTGTGTGTGTGTGTGTGTGTGTGTGTGTAATAAATCAATATATTTGCTTATACATCTGCTCCTACTCTACTCTTCTACTTATTGTTTTGCTTTGCCATATTTGTGTAAAGATCTTAGACCTGAATCTTTAAGTGTTTTCTCTAGATTTATTTCAACTCAAAAAACACTATAGTTTCTTTTTTTCCTGTATTGATTTTATCAGTTTCAATTAAATATTTTTTCTTGATGTAAGAATCTCCTCAAGGAAACTCCATCAAATAATAAATTGCTCTTTTCCAACTGTCACTAATGAGAATATTATCTTCTCTTTCCCATGTGTTATTTTTTTAAAGGTTTTTTAATTTTGAATATAATTAAGTTACAAGATTTATTATCTTTATATCAGAGATATCCTTACTGTTAAGTATATTACATTTGTTTTATATTCTTTTTAAAATTAGATTGAATTCTCAACTACCTTAATTACTGTTTTGCAAGAATGGGTGGAAAGAGGCACATCACCTATGCATTCAGCATAATTATCCCAATGATAAAACAGATAGCAATTAATTTGTCTGCAAAGAAAATGTGTTGTGAATAAGGCTTTGGTTTGAAGCATATGATATTATAAGAACACCTACTGTGTAAAAAGCTTACTTTTCACCTAAGAAATCTCATAAGAAACGTACCTCTTTAGTAATATGTATTTGAAAGCTGAAATTTTTCTGAACTCTTTTTGAACTATTAAACCTAAATTCGTATATCTGAATTACCTTGATTCCCAAGATAATTCACAGCCTGACACATCCCTACACACTTACCGTGCTACAAGATTTTCAGCCTTAATACAACAATGGCTTAGCATAGACAAAATTCATGGTTTCATTAGGACAACTCAAGTATAGAAAATCAGAACCATGTGAAGGCTCTTTTTGTTTCAGAGACCCTCAGTAAATAATTTATTTCCTCCTTTGACATTACTTGGTTTTATACAACGGGTGTTTAAATTTGGTTTTGAGATATCAATTTCATTTACTTTTTAATAACTCTGCAAAGTGCCTATGAATGCTTCTTTAATGTAGTTGCTGGCAGCACAACTGTACCAATGTAGCTGTAAATGACAGATTTCTTACAGAAGTAAAAGTAGGGAGAGATATAAGTCTGTTTTTAAGTCTAAAACCTACATCTTGTTATTTGATTAGGTGTAAGCCGCACCTTGAAATATTAGGTGAGGAGAAGATATTAATAGTTCATTGAAAAGTTATATCCCACTAGATGATTTACATGAGAAAAGCAATTAGAGTTTTGACTAAAATATTTAATGTTTCAGGTTTTCTCCAAACCACACTTGTTTATGAAATAGAAGTTATAATTTCAGAGCAAGTTCAATTTCCACAAACTTTATAAATGCCAGAAAAAGTGGGAGCTGAGATCATATACCACTCTCAATACGAGACAGATTTCAGAATACAACGAAGTAGATGGGGATTTTTCTCACACTCAACTCTCTTTCTGACTGTCAGTGTGGCACACAGCAATGCTTTAATCCATCACACCATCACCTTCACCAGGACTGTGAGTCAGGGCTGAGCTGTCCACCCACTGCTTCCCTGCAGTGCTACCTTAGGTGTGCAGAGAAACAGCAATTAAACAGCCTGGATTGGCTCAGGAGCCCCGTGAAGAAAGGCTGAGAACAAGGGAAGAGGTACCCCAGGAACCAAAGCAGATCATTGATAACTGTGAATAGCTGGATTTATTCAGAATTTATAAAAAGTTCTTGGCAAGAGTGTATCATACAGAATTAAGCAAAAGAAAAAGTATCTCTCTTCCAACCAAGGAAGATACACTTGAAAGAAAAGACTGGGAAAAGTTTTAAGTTCTTGAACTACTCAGATAACGACAATAAAGAGGGAACAAGAGTGAAAGTATGTTTGACTTTATTTTTTTTATTTTATTGATCACCATGGATCAAACCATGAAGTGTTGGAATGCTCTGTGAATGGTGGTCCATGATGACTTTTGATAAAGGATTGTTGTTGCTAACACCAGCTGTAGTAAAAAGCAGGAGTAATTTTTATTCAACATTACAGCATTTTCTAACTTCAGAGATTTCTGTTGATGAACTTGGCCCTTTAGAGAAGACTGAAGACTAGCACACTGTTGTCCATGGGATGAGTTTGTTTCTAAAATGTTAAAAGATTACATAACCTGAAAGAAATCTATATATTTGTTTTCTGAAGAATATGAATATCAAAGAGCAGACAGAACACCAAATATCAGTATTGGCACAAATTTTTGCTAGCAAAAATTATACTGTCAGAAATTTTCTCACAACAACATCTGTCACATAGAAAGGGGAGATTTCCTTGAACCTTGGTATAGGGTTTGTCTGCCAGTGTTCTTGACCAGTCAGTCAGCATCCTTCCATGGGAACCCTTCGCTGAACAGTCCTGTTGTACAGGAGGGTCGTTTGACTGACTTATATATAAATATATATATATATTTATATATATATATAAATATATAAATACATACACAGCACAATGGAGATCCATCAGTGGGCCTTCCACTTCATTTGAGTACATTGCCCACTGCCGGTGCCTGCCAGCGCCTCTAAAGGACCACACCAACTGCCTGTGGAAAAGCATTCTTCATAAATATAAAATTGTGACAGGTTAAGTTTCAAGGATTGCCAGTGACAGTATCTGACTGCAAAAAAATTCAAAGTAATGCACAGCCAAGCTCTAATCCCCAGTAAAAATATTTGGTGTGAATGCAGCGTGGTTCCTACTCCACAGGTGAACATTAATATTACAATTAGGCTATAGTGAACCAAGTTCATTTGAGGAGAGCTTGATTGAAATCTGAGGATTTCACCAAAGCTGTTGGCTCAGCAGCAGGACACCATCTCCCATCTCCCCTGTACTGTGTGGTTTCTCAGCTGAAAATCCTCACCAAATTCCCCTCCCTCCCTGCAAGGATTTCAGCAGAGCCTGGCTGTGATATCTCCTCAATGCTCCACCCTCTGTTCCATCCATTTTATCTTAGCAGGTGCTCAGGGCTGCAGACTGTGTGTGTGGGGACTCATCGTGGAATAGGTTTGAGCAAGCCAAATGTGTTCCATCCAGGGAGCAGCAGTTCTACCTCATCCTGTAATTTCTGTGCCTTTCTAACTCCCGTTAAAATGAGAATATAACTTCTCAGTTTCCTCTGATTTTACCCCCAGCCATCTTTCCATAACATCTAATAAACTTTAAAAGCAAGTTTTTAAAAGTTTTCTGGTTTTAGTAAAATGGAAGTTAAACCACATCTTTTTTCATTCATCTGTACTTTCATGTACTTGCACAGTAGTTCCATGCACTCGCAAACCTAAAAATACATTCATGATTTTAATTTCAGAAATCGCTTGGGTAGGTGTCGATGTCATCTGATAAAATGATAAGAAATTATTCATAAAATGCAAGAAGTAATTTGACCTTAATCAATTTGCTGAATAAGTTTTTGGTTTTTGGAATTTCGAAGGAAAATTGAAGACAAACTTCAACTTAAACAGATAAAAGAGTATATCTCTTGGCATTTTTATGAGCATGAATATTATTTATAGTCCTAATTAGATCATTGAAACATAAAATTTTTATACATATACATACACATGCATGTAAAACTGTAGAAAACTTAGCAGAAAAGATTTCTAAAGTAAAACTTTTTTCCTACATCAGGAAGAAATTTAATCTTTGTACATAAACAGAAACACTGAGGAAGTTTAAGTATGATTTCAGATATTCTAAAAATCTGTTTTCATGCTTCTACCTTATTTTTATTCTTGCATCCACATCAAAATGTGAAATATCCCTTCTACTACATGTTTAATTTCTTTGTCATTTCTTCAGGTATGGCACTGGTATTTATATTTGATTCATCCACTTAGAGAAGAGAGTATTTATGAAGTGATTTAGGAAACTCATGGTTCAGTTTGAAGCCTGTGTTTTCTGTGGGGTATGAATGATAGTGCCCCTGTACTCAAATTAAATCCTCCATCAGAAATGTATGAATCACTCAAACATGCATCAAAACTCTCAGATTAATTGAGAAGCAAAAGTAACGTAATACACATTTAAAAATTGTACCCCTGATTCTGAGAAGCCACAAAACTCCATTGCAATCTCTGAATGCATCAGGTGCAGAAATAAGGCTTTAATGTGCTGTGCATCTTTAATTCTGGTCACACATTTATATAACTCAGTAGCAATGATTGACTACTCATTATTCAGATTTAATAAGCAATGGCCCCTGCCAGTTTTGTCACTCCTCCCTGAAAGATCAAGAGCTATAACAAGAAGCATTACTAAGGGAAGATTAAAAGAGACTCAAGCAATGCAGAGAATTTAAAAGACTAAAATCTAAACAAAGTCAGATAGCCAGATGAAAAGATAACCAGTAGAGAGACATCAGAACTGTGACAACAAAGGTACAGGTAGAGGCATAGTCAGGAATTAAATTAAAATGGAGGTGATTGAGCCTTAGAAGAGCAAAGTAGGGTTGGGAGGGAGCAAAAGAACAAAGAAAATATCAGAAAGATGAAGAAAAAGGGATCAAAGGAAATAAAATTAAATATACAAGACATAAAAGAGAGAAGGTACAGATCAAGGCTAATATTTTAGTATACAGTCAAGTCATCAGAAAAACACCTTCTCCAGTACTGAAATGATACTGGAGATAAAAAAAAATCTAAAAAAATTCATCGTCCTAGAAGCTTTAGCAGAAATCAGTATAAACAGAATAGAAATTATTCAAAGTGCTTCCACAGTCAGGTCTCCACAATTTTGTAACATAAATATGTGTTATCATTTGAAGGCACAGTAAACTAAGGAATTGAGAGGCCACTCCATGTGGGACACTGTCAGGCAGACCTACTGCAGAAACACAAGGTTTAGGAGACACAAAGGGAAGGGCATTTTTTTGTCACAAAAGTGTTGTCCATTTGGGCACAGCACACGTGGAGGGTTTGCAGAGTGTGGGTGTTCTCCAAACAGCGGCCGCTTTAAAGGCAAAATGATAACAATGTCTGCATATACAAGGAAGCAAATTCTTGTTAACCTATAACAGGAAAATATTCCATTCCCTTCCTGCTGCATTAAAAACAAATTGAGAACATCCAAAGGGAAAATAACCTCTTAACTAGATTCCATTAGATTTCCCACAGGAGGTGAAAGAACATTTTGCAAAAGAGAAATGAGAATAATTCCTCATACAAACCAAATCCATGGAAGGAAATAAAAACAGGTTTTCCATACACACTAATGATAGGATGTTTTTGGGGTTTTGAGATTTACTTTCTTTATGCTTGCCAGCTTAACAAATAGAAATGGTTAAAAATAAAACGCCTTGTCCACAGCATGTAGATATATATTTTGCAATTAATATTTATAATACATGATTTTAAAAAACCCTCACAACTGGAAAAACTTCTCAGGCATTTCATTTCCTATTTTCTTGTTTTATCAGGTATTTATTTTAGTAACTAGATTTTTTTTTTTCTTCATTGACACTGTTGTGAGAACTGTAAGATCATTTTATAATGTAGTTTAGTAGAGAAATATCCTGCTGTTCTTTGGAAAATTATTCAGGATTACTAATTGTTCCTAAAATTGCCCTGAATTATCAGAATATACATTCTCAGAAAGATAGCACAGCTTGTTTTTCATCTGTGACTCTGAACTTACTCTTACATCAGAGAAAATCTAGAGTTACAGAATGGATTTTTGACAATTCAGTCACGGGCAATATTACAAAAGTAACAGTAGAGAGAGAAAAGAAAAAGTTGTCTCTTTTCCCTGCCTAAGCATTAAATAAAATACTTGAGAGTATAAATTAATCCTGAGGCTGGAGATGGGCTTTAGAAAGTCACCAATCCATCTCTCTCCACAAGGTCATACTACATACTCCACTACTCTTTCAGAATACTGTTTGTCAAGTTTGTGAGAAAGGCCATCCACAGAGGAGGGTGTGACAAACACTCCAGCAATGCATGCAGTTCTGGTGAGCTCCTTGGTACTTTGAATTCAACTAAAGATTGCATTAGATAATTCCTGTTCACTGGCATTTCGTCCTCCCCTACCAACTGATGTTTCTGGTTATGAGGTCTGTGGATGCTGTACTATCTGTGGGATGACATTTTGCTAAATGTTCTAGGGAATGCATTGGGGACCTGAAGAACATTTCAAAGGATCTTAGTTCTCTACTTCATAAATTAAATATAACCTTGAGGGTAAAGCACATTCATTCTGAAAAAAAATCTTAGCTTAAATCAAAAAATGATAAATGCAAATACTCATTTTTATTTTCATCAATTATAGCAGATGACAAAAAGAGTGTTAGAGAAGACTCAGGTGAGAAAGAACGATAATAAAAAAACCCAGAAAACAAATAAACAAAACCTGCAATAAAACCACATCTGCTTAATGCAAGATGGGATCTGGCGAGTACTCTTCTGATTTTTTTTCTTTCCTCTTTCTTGTTTACATGTTTTACACCAGGAGGTGCTGGTGCCTTTTGACACCAAGAAAGACACTCTCTAAGATGCCTTTAAAATGCTATTTACTGGAGCTAACAATATAAAGAGAAACCGCTACAGATAATCTTATACCCCTTTGGATTTGGGAGACATAGCCTTGAGTGAGCCTCTTATCCATGTGCAGCATGCTGTGTAGACTCTGTTCATAGAAGTCTCCAATTTCAGTCGTTTGAGCAGCTGTAGGATTTTCTTACAAGGAAACAACTTCATCCAGCATTTCTACAGTCAAAGAGCAGTAATGTTTGCGCAAGAATAATTTATTGCTGCACTTTTAGTTCAAGGCAAGGCCAAGCAGATGGCATCATCAGTGGTACCAACTGGGAGATCCCTTGCAGGCTCCTCTGCTGCAGGGCAGTCACTGAGCTTGTGCTGCAGCAGAGGAGCTGTGCAGCACAAAGCAGCCTGAAGGCCACTCTGGACAGCACTATGGACCTGGGCATTCTCCACATGGCATGCAGATCAGCAGCTCCTTGAGGTACAATCCTTTCCCAGTCTGTCTGGTTTTCTCTGCTGTTTGAGGGGCCTGGAAAGGCCCGTAGTGGCCTTGGGGCAGCCCGCGTATCAAAGGACGAGAAGAGGCTTCAGTTCTTCTTTCGGTTTTTATGTTTATTAATTGTTTATCTAAAAGATTTTCTTTCGGCCCGACAGAGCTCTGCTCAGCAGCCAGCCATGAGCACACTGTGCTGCCCTCCGGGCAGTCACCTATCTTTATACCCATTGTTACGTGTACAATATTTATCATTTTTCCCCAATACCATTTATTCTTATTACTCGGTGCACTTTCAGTAATGACCAATCCCAAAGTGCCACCATCACCACAGAAGATGGAGGAGAAGAAGAAGAAGAAGAAGAAGAAGGACAGGACACGCCCCAATTCCTCCATCTTACTTCTCTAAACCCCCCTGTACAGAAATCCTAAACCCTGTGTCTCACCCTCTAATTAACCAATCCCTTCACCATTCACCCCGGTGAAACCCTCCTGTCCTCATACAGGTGTCGTCTCCTGTGTAGGATCAAAGTCCAGCCACCAGACACTTCTGGAACATTCCAGGACTCCCGAGCCCCCCAAGGGTGGTCTCGGTGACTCGGCACCTCAGGACTCAGATCCTGAGATCCCACACCAGTCAGGATGACTGCACTCACCTTACAAACCTCTCTGAGCACTCATGCAGGATTTCTGCTTTCCTCCCTAACCTACATACCAAGCTGCTTCTAAAGGAAAGGATGTTCCCTTGATGAAACCTGCTAACTTTTTAAATGACTTTCGTTTCTTTTTTTAGTTCTAGGGGACAGAACAGATCTAATTCTTTTTCTAAAATGTACAGTTTCAAGTTTTCTTCATTTTCAGAAAACCAATGCCTATTTCCTTATCTGGTTTTGATAGATAATACTTTTATGCTGCTGGTGATTCTCATGTTTCATTTTGATTTTCTTTTTTTTTTTTTTCCTGGACACTCTACACTGTTCACAACTTTTGTGAAGTTCAGAGTCTAAAAGATGTTCAGGTTCAGCGTTACTGGTACTGAGCAAAGGCAAATTTAGAAAAGTATTTTGAGGATTCTTCCCCTAGGTACTTTTCCTGCTTATCTTCTGCCTTCTCAGTTACTACTGTATGTGCCATATGTGTGCAGGTTATTACAGAATCATAGGCTGGATGAGGTTGGAAGGGACTTTAAAGATCATTGAGTTCCAGTCCCCCTGTCATGGGCAGGGACATCTTCCATTAATTCTCCATTTTAAGTACAGATTCTGTTACATGTCACTGTTGGATTTCATTCTCATTTTCATCCATTTCTCCAATTTCAGCTCTTCAGCTCTTTCACAGAAGGGTATTAAATACATGATTATCAAACACATGTTCCCAGTGTATTCCTACTTCTGCTCTTTTCCCCTTCTCATTGAAGTGCTAACACTGAATTTATTCTCCTCATATCACCCAAAATCCTGATATATCTGCCATGTCTGAGCTCTCAAACACAGGCAATAGTAGTCCTAAGCCTTTGCTGACCACTGCTTAAGTAATTTTGCACAATACTTATTGGATTACGGAAATTTCATATTATGTGAATGCATATGTTTCCTTCTCTGTTCTTTGCCACAGGCTGACTTTCCTTCTTCTATATATTAGAAAATTTTCCAAAAAAATTCACATTTGATCACCTGTCAGATTTTTTTATCCTGTACACCTGATGTCTTCATCAAATTTATGATCCAATACCTGCAAATATTTTATCCCTTTTTGATGGGAAGGCTACCACAATTAATTAATAACAATTTAATGTTGAGAAAGCAACACTTGGCTAGTGTCAATATATGTAAAACCACACCCTTCTTTGGAATATGTATGTGTTTCTACTCAAACTTTCCAAGTACCAACAAGAGCTTTCACTCATGCTTATTTTCATTGGCACTATCACAGGTATTGATACTGGACATGTTCCAGCATCAGTGCTTACAAAAAAACTTGTTAATCCACTGTGAAGAAAACAGTACTTTTCTTCTAGTAGTATAGATTCCAGTGTCAATATTGTCTATGCATGCTAGAACTTGTATTTTATATGATATTGTTTCTACAGATAACTATAGTTGATTCAAATCCATCAAAAATAAAGGAAAACACAAAAAATAAAGTGTTTTATTAAGAGCCCTTAAAATCAGATATGGAGTTACACTCTGAGATGATAGTAAATTAGTGTGACTTACCTTTTTGAAAATGAGATCATTTACTCATCAGATTGTAAAAGATTATTTTCATTTGTTAATAATTTTATAGTTTATAACATCCCAGGTTTGATTAGCATTTTACTTCTAATAGGAGATAACATTTAAATAATAGAATTAATTTTGAAATAATTTTATAGGACCTACTTCATGTAAAAAGTTAAATGATACTATAAAATTATAGAGGACATAATTAATTATAATTTTTTTTTTGTAGATCTTGCATATTTCTATCTTGTTTTTAGAAAACTTAAAACTAAGAAATATCAGTTTTTAACTTTTGGTTTCATAATATAAACTTCTGTTGTTTGAGGTATTTGCAGAAATTAAGAACTGTTTTAGAGCTGGTTGAACTCTCTGATCTGAACTGAATAAATGGTATTGTGCACTTCTCAGTATTCAAAATTTAAATTTCATGGAAATACAGGAAGGAAGCCTATTATAGTTAAGTTCACCTTTTATTTTTCTTTGATTTGGAGGGATGATTTGTTTTAAAAGTTATTTAAAGAATCTCATTTTTCCTACTCTAATGAAAAATCAGAAAGGGATTAAAAAATTATGGTAAAAATGTTTCAGAGTTTTGGTAATACCTTGAAATTGCAGATCAAATTGATAGTATCCAAAGACTTAAGAGGTTATCCAGTTGAAAGTCTTAAGTCAATACCTAGAATGAATAATAAAAGGATGTCAGGTGTGGAACATTAGTAAGTATGTTATTACTTGGATTGTCTGTCTGAAACTTGACATTTACACATGATCAGGGATTTTTCAATATAAATAATTCTCTCTATTGAGTACTTATTTATTCAGAATGGCATGCTGGTTTTCTAATGACACCATAATGAAGAGCCTTCATTAGAACTTGTGGAGAGGGATTTTTCCTAAAATTTCTAGAAGAGAGTGTTGTGGAACTGAAGGAGAGTATTAAGTGCTTTAAAGGATGAAGCAGACATGTGAACACAGAATTTTTATGGAAATGCATCTTTCCATGTCATAGGAAGAGAATGACAACTTCAGATAATCTTGTAAACTCTGCCAGTTGAGGAACAAAAAGGAAAGATTTCTGAAAATATTTAAATTTAGAATAAAAACTGAGATTTTTTTTGCAGAGATTAGGAGGTTTTCCTGGGAAAGCAGTTGGGAAAAAATATTACAGAAAAAGGAATGGGAATATTGTCACCATTAGTGTTCATATTTTGGGTGCAGGAATGCATGATATGGATGGAATAATATTAGAGTAAAAAAACACCAGCACTTTGCACATCTAATAAGGAACATAAATTTTAACTATGTAGAGATCAATTACTGTAAATGAACACCATGAAAACTTGAATGTGTGGACCAAGGGACCAAGAAGAATAACATTCAAAACTTTATTAGTGACATGATAAATGTGTCTGAATCAAGAAGATCAATTTTCAATTTTGAAGACTTTGGTGTGACACCAGACTGTGTGATGCTTGCAAGACAGCAACATGATTCCATTCAGGAGCAGCATTTCACTGATATTTTCTAAAGCTGCAGATGGTTGCTGTGCTTGTTTCTGATTAATGACACTGAGAACAACAGAAAAAAAATAATTGTGTTATCTCATTTTGGTTATCAAAACTTAGGCAGATGTTAAGGTGTCCACAAAGACATTAGAAGAAAAGGGAAGGAGTAGAGATCAGCAAGGACTAGACAAATTACAGCATAACAAAGAAGAGTATTACTTAAGGAAAGAGAACAGGAGAATGCAATGTCTGTAAGCAAGTTTTCATGATAAAATGTTAAATGGGAGGAGAAGAATCCCCAGAACAGGATTGTCCCAGGTGAGGGAAAATCAGAAAGACAAATTATCATATTGTCAATATAATGGGAACATTTGAGTTCTGAGAAGACTGAATTAGCAACTAATAGATATGAACAGAAAGACAGAAACTTCTGCTCCCCCTACTAGATCAGAGAATATGGCAGACTAGCACAGAAAGAGTGAGTGACTGAAAAACATTACGGAGATTGTTGTAGCGTGTTCGTTAAGTTCATTTAATTCCTCCCCCATTTTATGTATCTGCTCCCCCCCATTTTGTGTAAAATGGTTCTGCCCTCCTCAGTTTTCCCGCCACAGCCCTGCCAGTTCTATTGTCAATCTTTTAGGTTATATAATTCCTCCTCCCCTTTTTCCCTTATATGTATGCTTTTTCTCCTCCCTGGGCCCAGTCAATCACCCCCCCACTCCCCCTAGTATTCCAGAAGCTTCTCCTCTTTGGGGATCGTGGTTGGCTGTGCTCCTGGGGCCCCTCCCATACCTTGTACCTACTGGGCTCTCCACTATGTCATTTGTGTTAAGCTCATCCCCTCTCCTCCCCCTATTGGTCTTTTGTAAACCGCTCCCAGATCCACCCCTTCCCTTTATGACCCTGATGCACCTTTTGTTCTGGGTCGTTCCCTGGTAAATCAGGGAGTCTCTCCCTGGCTGGCATCCTGGCTTTTCCAATAAACCTGTTTCGCCCCCAGCGAGTGTCCAGCTGCTTCCTTCTCGTCCTTTAGCAGCGATCCAGTCCAGGCCAGCACAGCCTGAGGCCTTACGACGCCGAGGGGTGTGAGATCTCAGGATCTGAGTCCTGAGGTGCCGAGCCACCGAGAGCACCCTTGGGGAGCTCGGGAGTCCTGGAATGTTCCAGAAGTGTCTGGTGGCTGGACTTTGATCCCACACAGGAGACGACACCTGTGTGAGGATGGGAGGGTTTCACCGGGGTGAATGGTGAAGGGATTGGTTAATTAGAGAGTGAGACACAGGGTTTAGGATTTCTGTACAGGGGGGTTTAGAGAAGTAAGATGGAGGAATTGGGGCGTGTCCTGTCCTTCTTCTTCTTCTTCTTCTCCTCCATCTTCTGTGGTGATGGTGGCACTTTTGGATTGGCCATTACTAAAAGTGCACCCAGCAATAAGAATAAATGGTATTGGGGAAAAATGATAAATATTGTACACGTAACAATGGGTATAAAGATAGGTGACTGTCCGGAGGGCAGCACAGTGTGCTCATGGCTGGCTGCTGAGCAGAGCTCTGTCAGGCTGAAAGAAAATCTTTTAGATAAACAATTAATAAACATAAAGACCGAAAGAAGAACTGAAGCCTCTTCTCGTCCTTCGATACGCGGGCTGCCCCAAGGCCACCCCGGGCCTTTCCAGGCCCCTCAAACAGACGAAAACCGGACAGAGGGGTGCTGGCAGGATGCAGCTGGGTCTCGGCCTCAACCTCAGCTAGCCGGACACTGACCTGGAAGGCCAGTTTCACCTTCGCCGCCGGAGATAATTAAGTAATAGCTATAAATAAGAGCATAAAATGAATCTGTTTTGGTCTTAGATCTTTCAGTTGGCATTTATTCAAGAAAAAACGTAATTTGTTCTCAGCTATGTGTATCTTGAAAAGAACTTATGTTAGCACTTGCAATAAGATTTTCACATGCTGTTTTTCAAGTGACTAAGCTATGTCATTGCTTGGCTGTTAGAGTTCTAAATAACTCTAGAACAGTATTTCTAGAGAAAGAGCTTTCCAAACCTCTGTTAAGAAATGGTAAATTTCTTTTCCGTACCAGTTGTTTTTTTAAGTAATGGTTTGTAGATGTACTAGGTGTACTGCAATTAATCCCAGAGGTGGAGAACAAGAAATAAACTCTTATTTGTGGTACAATGGCCTGTTTCTGAAACACTTAATTTATATCAGAAAACTGCCTAATAATTAGATGTCTTTGCTTAAGATAGAAAGGTAGCTGTAAGTTATTTTTTATATTAATACATAATTTTTGAAACATTATCAATTTTCTAACAAACAGATTTTTTGCTGATTTTTGTTCATTCATCTGTTGAATAAATTGTTGAATTTTGAAGACTGAGCTAAATTCTGAGCTGAAAATAATAAAATTGAGAGAAACATAGGTTTTTACACTTGCACAGTCTATCACAATCATTTAAAGAAAGCAAGGTAGAGAAAGTCAGAAAGTTTTTGTTGCTGGCAGTCTTTCAAGTTTTTACTGGCAGTGCAGTTTGATACTGGACATGTTCCAGCATCAGTGCTTACAGAATTTTACTAGAATATTTTACAGAATATTACTAGAATCTACCCTTACTGGTAGAAAAACAGTTACAGGACGGGTAAATTTTAAGAGCATAAAATTCTCAAATGTTAAAATTTGAACAATATAACCCATTCTGGGCTCAGGAAACAAGAAAATAAAGAAACAACATGGCTTAAAATCCTATTCCCATCTTGAGGTGGAAAAAGGATTCTCATTCAATATCAAAAACTCTCTAAAATATCATTTTTCTTTGGATTAGAGAGGAATTTTTCATACTGGTCATGGAAAATCCACGGTAGTGGTAACAACGGGCCAAAGTTATCATTGTTCACATGAATATTATTAAATCTGGGCTACACTAAATTAATCCTAAATTCTCTTTTAAACTTTATGAAGTTTGGCATTATTAAAAGGAAAAAAAAAACCCAACATATAAGTAATGGTATTTAGTATATGCTGGGATTTTTTCTTATGTGTTCCTGATTATCTTTGTCAGCATCCCTTGCTTTGCCCTCTCTGGTAGACAATCTGCACAGCTGCAATTAAGCATTAAATAGTATCCCCTTGGTTCCCACAAAAGGCATGATCTTGTCAGTGGATTAGATATACTTTACCATAAAAACTTTAATTTCTAGTGACTGATTTTTTTGTACCCTGTTATTAAAAGTTTGTTGCAGTCTATTTCTTTCAAATTGCCTGAATTGTACAGACTTTTGTTTTCTAGGAAGTTATATAAGGTTTTCATAGGCTCATTTTCTGTGAAAAGTACCACATGCAAATTTGATATGCACGTTTCTGTAAATTTCTGCAATGACTTGGTGCTTAAAGTATTTAATTTTGTTCAGAAACTGCCAGAAACACACAGTTTGTGAGCTGTGTGCACTGCCTTTGTAGATACTTTGCTATTTTTAGCTCTTCTAGGACAGAAAAGTCATCAGGCCAGAAGAAATTCCCTTAGACAACATTAAGCAGTTAAATTCAATCCAAAGTGGGATTTGTATGAGTGCCAAAAGGCCTTTTGCTACCTTGGCATCTGTGCTGATGTAGCACTAAAGCCAGAAGCTGCATCAAGATTACTTAAAACATGATCACTTGCATTTTTAAGAGCCCAGTCCGTGAATGAAGTACGTGCTGTGTAATGTTAGTTTACACCGGAGTTACAGGGAGAAACCTAACAATGTGTCTTCTCCAGTATAACAGGAAATCAGTGTATTTGTTAACCCCATTTCCCAGAGCTCAGGGAGTACCTGAACATTGTAAACTCTGAAAATGTGCAATCTAGTGAGGGAAGAAAGAATAAAAGAAAGGAGTTTGCTTCTGAACAATGAATAAGAAATGCAGAAAGATTAGTTCTTAGTGGGTGTTTACCCGGACTTGTTTCTAGAATAAAGAGCATAAAAGAGGAATGGTTAAGCCCAATGAGTGTCACCTATAACCAGTCAGTCATGTGAGTATACGGCACCTTAAAAGCAGTTTAAAAAAATTTAAAACCATACACCCTCATCTGAGAAGGCTACAATCTGGAAAAAATAACCTGCTTCAGGAAGCAGCAAATATTTTTGTGTTCACTTTTTTCTTTTTCCTTTTTTTTTTAAATTCGTAGCAACTTCATTATTTCTTGTTGCCTTTGATGCTATAAACTAGCAAAAAGAAGTGTATTCATGATTTTTTTCTCACAAAATAATGAAAAAAGAAAGTAGCAAATGGTCTCCTGTGACTCAAGCTTTACTTTTTAAAATGATCTTTTAGTTGAATTTCTAACGGTGTGCAAGTTTTCATAGGATGTTCAAAATAGATATTAACACCAAATAGAGAAAAAATAATTCTGTTTTCTACATACTTTTTTGCTGGCCCAGTGATTGGAAAGAAATGAGTAATTTGCATAGAAAAAGGATGCAGAAACCACTCACCCATACAGAAATGTTATTGAAAATATGTGAAACTATAACCATTCAATTTAAGTCTACATGGTGTGTTGCCCAGCTATTTCATAGCTCCATATTTTTCTAAAGACACTCTGTCTTTTCCACACATTGAAGATGAAGTATATAAACATGTATTCTGCAGTTTAAAATACATAGACATTTAGAAACCTCTTCAGCTGAAATGAAATTGCTTTCATGTTGTATTTTACCTGAACATTTTAAATAAATGGAGAAAAACAGATAGAGCATCTTGAAGAATAAGATAATAATCTGCTTTCTATGGATTATACAAACTGCTTATAGGCAGTAAAAGGACACCATTAGAAATAAATTATTGGCATAGATTTCTGCATATTTTTATTTCAATTTATGCAAAATCAAAGAAGGATTATGCTGAATGCCAGTTAATTTCCTCATTTTGTAAGAGAAATATTTTAGTAGAACAGAATTACTTTGGTATGAATTTAGAGCATCTGAATTTGGAGAAAGAGGAAGAAATGAGGGAAGGAAAGGGTAACATTTCAGGGGACATTTCAGAATGTGCATAACTCTGTGTGTGTGGGATGTCAGTTCCTGTAGAAAGACTGAAGCTGCCAAAGGCAGGAAACTATGACTCTACAATAGAATAAAACAAAGTTCATGGAGAGATTATATGTCAAAAGTAGAATGATAAATATCCAGATCTGGAACAGGGAAAAGAGGAAAAATTCAGATTGTGAGCTAGAGAGGTTTGAAAGTGTGCATTAAGATTGGATAATGAGCAATGACCCAGCAGGGGAGGAAAAGGAGAGGAATAAACCAGCAGGAAAAATGTGGGTAAGTGAAGAGGGTCAAAGTCAGAGCTGGATATGAAGGTTGTCAAAGGTATAAAAATACAAAGAATTCACTAGAAAGAAAAAAGGTCTGAGATGGAAAAATAAAAATAGTCTATATATGTATGAGATACAATACTAGAAAATGAGGCAAAAATTTAGTAGAACCATGGCTAAACACCTTTAAAGGAAAGAGTCAAACATGAGAGGGCTGAATATACAGTAAAATTGATCTGGCTGAAGGATATTGTTTCACAGAGACACAGATATAGTCCAAGCTTTACAATGCAAATAATTTAACAAATGTTTTCTTTTCAGCAACTATTTCTTTCTTAACACCTTAGTATACCTCTGTCTCTCTTAGTGCATGCCTCACATTGTCTCATACGGTGGCATTGTGTCTTGGGTGTAAACAACCTGGCTTTCCTGAAAGTCACTATACAGGAACAAATGGAATGCAATGTAAAATAAAAACATTATCCATTTTCACAAGCATGACTACAGAGACTCTTTAAGACAATTTTCTTTTATTTACAAAAAACAAAGCTTCTTTATACAGGTTTCACAGATTTATTCAGATTACTTTAAAAAATACTTTTAAAGCCCTGGGAAGTTATAGCCTTCATTCTTTGATATAGAAAAGAATGGAATATAAATAGTTTTATATTTGACTCGGAAAACGCTTTTTTATTAATTTTTTTTTCTGTGTCCATTCCTTGACTGAATAAGGAAGTGATCTTGAAATCTGACAGCTGATAATATATTTTTTTGGAATCATATCCAGTTCAAACGTTTAATATATACTGGTACAGTTCAGTAATGCTGAAAGTGCAGATTTTAGTAATATTGGGCTGTATGTACTGACAAAATATATTGAGCCAATTGAAACGACATTGATTTTTGAATTTTTTTTTTCACATAAAATTTTTTTGACATTGAAAATTGTTATTGGGATTTAAAAAGAGGTGTTAAAAAAAGTCAATCCTTCGCTGCAGAGCTGTTCTCTAGCAGGTCAGCCCCCAACCTGTACTGGTATTTGGCGTTATTCCTTCCCAGTTGCACTGCTCTACACTTGTCCTTGACCCTCATTGGTTTTTCTCCCCCACAGCTCTCCTGCCTAAAGCCCATGGAATGGCAGCGTGGCCTTCAGGTTATCAGGCACTCCCCCCAGTTTTTATCATCAGCAAACTTGCCAAGGCTGCATTCTATCCCTTTGTCCAGTCATTGATAAAAGTGGATAAGACTGGACCCTGTGGGGATCCCTAGGGAATGCCACTGGATATAAGGCTCTACACAAGTCAGCAGTGTGCGAGGGCGTACGCAGCCCTAGGTCCGGCTAGCAACAGGGGTGAGAAGGCCAAGGCCCCTACATAGGAAACCCCCAACCCCCAACCCCCCTGGCATAGGAAAGCCAGCCCCCTTTGGCGTCTCGGCCTCAGGCTGGGCTGGGTGCAAGCTCGGAATTGCACGCTGTGGACGAGACAGGAGGCGACCACTTGCTGGGGGTGAAAACGTCGGTTTATTGATGAAGGTGACCAACAGATGGTGGAAACACCCACAGCCAAATGGCCCCAAATAGGGGCAGAAACCGGGTTTTAAAGGGAAGGGGAGGAGAAGGGAGGGGAGCCCAGCTAACCAATAGGGAAACTTAAAGGGAGGTGCTGAACATAACTGACACACATTGGTAACCAATAAATACAAAGTAAGGGAGGGGCCCTGGGACCACAGCCAATCACCATCCCCAGAGAGAAGAAGGTTCTCGAATGCTGGGAGGAGAGGGAGGTGATTGACTGAGCCCAGGGAGGAGAAAGCATTTACTTATAAGGGAGAATAGGGGAGGAGGAATTATATAACACAACTGATTGAAAGCAGGGGTTGCTAAGGAAACCAACTGCCAGAGGAGCAGTGGCGGGAAAACTGGGGAGGGAGGAACCATTTGCAAGAACAGGGGGATACAATACATAAAATGGGGGATACAATACATACAATGGGGGAGCAAACTTAAAAACACACCACAACACAGCAGTGTGCCCTTACTGCATGAGACAATTGACATTGTGTCAAGGGATGTGATCCTTCCCTTCTGCTCAGCACTGCTGAGGCCACCCCAGGAGCACTGGGTGCAGTTCTGTTCCTCCCAGAACAGGAGATCCATGTTGACATTCTGGAGACAGCCCAGTGGAGAGACACTGAGATTGGAACAGCTCTCATACAGCGGAAGGCTGAGAGATCCAGCACCATTCAGCCATTTAGGAGAGGAGAGGGCTCAGGAGGATCTTATCAGGTCAGAGCCAGGCTCCTTTCAGTAGTGCACAATGACAGAACAAACTGAAGTACAGGAGGGTCCCTGAACTTGTGGAAGCGTGCTTTTCACGGGGTGTGTTTGATCTCTGGGCACAAATTGTTCAGAGACATTGTGTAGTCTCACATTTGGAGATATTCAAACTCTATCTACACACGATTGTGGGCAACCAGCTCTAGGTGGCCCAGCTTGATTGAGGGCAGTTTGGACTGAATGACTTCCAGGGAACTTTTCCAACTTCAACCATTCTGTGATTCCATGATGTAGTGACATGCTACAACACTTGAAGTGTGAATTCACTGTCAACAGCCACAGAATGTCAAATTATTTCTGTGACTACAACATATAACTAAGCTAAAACCAAGCAAAATCGATGAGATTTCACATGCAATTTTAGAGGAATTTGTTTTCTCATACTGTTACTAGGTATCATTGCTTTCTGTTAGTGACAATAAATTATGATCTTTTCCATTATTCTTTCCTTTATGCCCTTCTATCCCAACTGTCACCTTTCATGAGTCTTGCTATGTATGCAAAGCTAATTTCTATCTGGTCAGAAAATTTGTCACACACACCATTAATAGCAAAACCCCACTTTGCATTTCTTTCTAAGTGTGATAGTCTTCAAAACTTTCATCCTATAACTTGTATTATCAATAAATTATGTTCAAGATGAGAAGCACACTTATAAAATAATAATTTCTTCATCAATTCTTCCTTTGTAGTCCTATCTGAGCAGACTTTTTTCTGAGATTCCACACTAGCTGAATGACAATGAATCCTTGCAGGTATGATAAAGGATATTTTAAGGTATGAAGTACCATTTGCTATTTACATAACAAGAATTTAGCTCACCTAATGTTTATCTTAGCCATTATTGAAATTTACCCAGTTTGCAGGTAGAGAACTGAGGACTTGAAATGTGCATAAACAATTTCTGTGCAGATTTCTGCCAGTCTAGTTATGATTATGACCTCAGCAAAACAGGTTATTCAAGTCACAGAAGCAGTTCAAACCAAACCCAGCTTACTAGCTCATGCTAAATATCACTCACAGCAGACATAGGTACATCTACCTGAGGGACTGCAGATTTCTCTGTGCAGTGTTATGATATTTATTTAGATTTCTAAATAAATGATATTTATTTAGATTTCTCTGTGCAATGTTCTCAAGTCCCTGAATCTCAAGAGAGGTCTCCACTCAATGGGCAGAGGTGCACGAATGGAACCAGATACACTGAAACGTACTCTAGAAGAGTTACTGAAAAAACACTCATTCTAGAATATCATCTGTAAGATCTGTAAATTCAGATTCTTAAATCATGGCAGAAAGAAGAGAAGAAAGGCAAAGGATTCAGTATTACATCTGGACTGCTGCTTATGTACAACAATGACGGTACCAGGGGCACTGCTCCTGCTTTTAAAGGCATGCCTCACTTTGGGAACTTGAGAAAATATTTGATATTTGAATACTCCTCACAACAAAATTTTCTGAGAAGATTTTGGCTTTTACAACTCTGTCACAGTTTACCCTAAGGCTATCCTTTAAATGCAATGAGCTTGGTCAGAATTTGGATTAAGATATGCCAATAAATGTTATAATTTAAGCATCTTAAAGAAGAGTCATGAAGGCAAAAGATTTATATCTGATCAAGACAAATGAAATACGGGAAGTATTTGGATGCACAAGAGTTTTTTCCTGTGACTTCACTTTTAAAAAAATGTCATTTTCATATGTGGCCACTAGCTGTTGACTTTCAGCTTTTCCACATGGTTAACTCAAAAGAAAACTTGGCTTCTGGTTTATGATAATTTTGATGATTTTCAACTGCAAGAAAAATCCCTGTAAGCCTCTTGGAACACAGGAACTCCCAGATAGTATTTAACAATCTGAAACCCAGCAAATGTCAATTCATATTGAAAATCAAGTACACAGAGGTAATATGTCTTTTTTATTATTATTTGTCCATAAATACATAACAACTATGACCATGCATAAATACATAGAAAGTATTGAGGTACAGTAAATTTTTGAAAAATTTCAAATTTAACAATTGGATTTCACTCACATGAAACATTAGAAACATGATTGCAACAATCCTCATTTTCACTTCATTACTATGTAATATGACAAAGTTATATTGAAAAAATAGGTTATATAGGTCAAATGAAACAAATTAGAAATTATATTGTCTCTTTCTTAATTAATTTTTATAATAATAATATTTTACTCATGAATCTTTAATAATAAAGCTTAGCTTAATAAAGTGTCTTTGGTTTGAATGTTCTAGTATTTTTCTACTTTGTACTTTTAATTTCTTTTTGGAATCACCAAAAGAGCTATAAACTGTAAATTCAAAATATTGAAACCAAAAGGCACAAAGACTATGACTTTTATCTTTTTATTTCTGGCCTTTTCCAGATTATATAACTCATAGACTTAGACAAATAATTTCCTGTTATTAATGGAGGTTAGTTTGGCTGGTCAAACATTAGAACAAGTTTCCCTGGTCATGGCCTTAAAGCTTCTCTTTCAGGAAGCATTTAGTCCCTTCCAATCCAAACCATTCTATAGTTACATGACTTTATTTCATTTGGTTTTTTTTGTTTTTCCTCCCCATAAACATCTATTATTTTTACTCCACAGTTACATTTTTAAAATGTTCATAGTGTTGATTGGAAGCTCTCATGGTCTTCTACTAGAATAGAGCTACAATCATGTCATTTTCTTTAATTCTTTTTTCTTTCTGGCTATGGTTGTATCTTGGGCCATCTCTAGTGAATTATGACTTCAAATTCTGGGTCCAGTCTACAAGAACATTTTAATTACAGTGTTAAGTGGTTTCCTTTACCAGCATCGGCCTCAGTTATGATTGCAATTACAGAAAAATGTCAGGTACTAAATTATGAATTTCTTGTGTCAATGATTCTGCTGCAGTTCCGAATTTCTGAGAATTTTAAAAGGATGAGTAAGTACACAGGCTGCATTTACTAATGCAAATGTAGTAACAACTGTATCCCAGCATGTGGAATTGGGAAACATCCTTGAAAGAGTAACTTAGTCAATAACAGCTATCCTGTAGAAATCAACATAGAATCTGTTCTTACTCCTTGCGGCATATTTCCAACACATGTGTATTGTATGTTTATATGCTGGGAATTCATCATTGATGATCAACCTCTTGTCTGTAGCAGGGACAAGACGTGCTCACACAGAGAAAATCACTGATGCGGGGATAACTTTCTAAAACCAGACAAACAAGGAAGAGATACTGGTTTATTAACCTGTTTTTGATGATTTTCCTCCTTGCTTTTCCTTTTTTTTTTCTTTTTTTCTTTTTTTTTTTTTTTTTTGTCAAGGGCTCCCACAGTTTTTCATAATGCAAATATCCATAAGTACATTTTCCAGTTCCAGAGGCTGAATTTCTGTAACTGTTGATCAGCTCAGATATTGTGACAGTGTTCACAGGGGTTCTTGGATGAGGGAAGCGACGAGGATCTGACTCAATGTTTCAGAAAGCTTGACTGATTATTTTATGATATATATTACATTAAAACTATACTAAAAGAATAGAAGAAAGGATTTCATCAGAAGGCTGGCTAAGAATAGAATAAGAAGGAATGATAACAAAGGCTTGTGGCTTGGGCTCTCTGTTTGAGCCAGCTGGGCTGTGATTGGCCATTAATTACAAAAATCCAGCATGGACCGATCACAGATGCACCTGTTGCATTCCACAGCAGCAGATAACCATTGTTTACATTTTGTTCCTGAGATCTCTCAGCTTCCCAGGAGGAAAAATCCTAAGGAAAGGATTTTCCATAAAAGATGTCTGTGGCACAGATATGCAGTAGGGAAGAGTTAACCATAAACCCTTTATGTATGTATTTGTTTTACTTCTGGATGGACCCAGATACATAGTGTGGATTGTGAGCAAGCATGGGTTTTGCGTGATAGCTGTAGTGGGACAACAAGGAGTGGATATAAAACTCTCTACACATTCATGGACAGCTGAAAGCAGTTTATAACTTCATACAAACTAATAAATTCTTCTGCCTATCTTTTAGTTGATGCAGAATGAGCTCCCATCTGCCTACGATACTCCAGACTGACAAGAAAATATGTATTGCTTTTCCCATCAGTGCACCCTACTTGCCTTGTCAGCAGTGCAATATTTCCTCGGGGCTAAATCAATTAGAAGACTTCAGTAGCATTTAAGCTTCCCAGCTCCAAACTGCAGTCTGAAGAACTTCATAGTGCCTTTTTCCCAGGAAATTGCTCTATGCACCAGAAAGGAGATTCTGACTCTTTAGAGTGATTGTGTTCATCTGAGAGATGACAGTCCTGAAATTCTGCATTTTTTTCTGTGCCCTCAGTACTCATTACTAAACTTCTAATTGGAAAAATAACATAAAGAATCCTGCCTGACTTTTCCATTCTCTATTTTTTTTTTCTTCACAGTATCACAAAAGGACACATTAGTGTTGTTTTCAACTCTTTATGGAAATATTGAGATAACTCCAAGGAACTCCCCTAATCTTGCTTATTGACAACTGTATCAGCAGTGTAAAATTTGATATGGGAGCTAACTGTTTAAACTCCTTTAACAGTTACAGTATAACTGGGTATTCATGGGAAATTTTTTCTTGTTATGTATTTGACTTATTTTAGACAGCTAAATTGTGTTGAAATGATTAAGATGATTTGTTGCCTATAAACATTGTTTCTATAATTTTATGTCATTGAGGTAACTACATTATAGGAGTCCAGATGAGAAGAATTACACTCCTGTTATTTTATCTGGCTTGGAAACATGATCCAACATGTTTCATGTTGATTTTTTAGTTTTTTAAAAAAAGGTAAGTATCTTGAAAAAGTCATACGGAATTGTGAGTCATATGTGGCTAGTGAGATTCAGTAATTAGAGAATTTTTACTTTATGTGCTCTCCGCAGACACCCCAAGCATTTGTAACTGTGTAAGTCAGAAAGAATCATGCGGCATTGTTACGTTGACTGTAGTCTGTAGCACTGACTTAGAATGCTTGTGTACAGCTACCATCATTAGAAATATTTTTTGCAGCTGAATGAAACTTTCTCCTTTTTAAAATTAAAACGCATGAAAAAAAACTTGCATCTTCTGTTGTCCCCAGAAAACTTAGATCACGATACCTTGTGAACATTCTTGGGCAGGAAGCAATATGTAGGATCAGGAATAATTACACAACTTCACCTTAGGAACAGAATTCTGTTGAGGTAAGCACAGCAGAAATATAACACTAGATATGATTGCAGATTCCTGAAATATTATTACCCTGTGTTCAATAAGAATCTGCTGATTTACAAATTTTTTATACATTCATTTTTAACTTGGATATTTATTAGTGTATTAGATAAAATCTTTATGCCTGAGGATAAGACCGAGCTCAGTATATGAATCTTGTGAAAGATAATTGTGCAGTTTTTCATATATCTGTTTTTTGGGGAGGACCAAATTTTGTGTTCTGCAGTAGGCAAGCCTAAAATGTATGAGAAGAATAGCAGTTAAGTAAACAAATCATTAAACTTAAAAATATTCTTTTTTCTAAACTTTTCTAAGCTTGTTTCCCTTGAGGTAAGAACTGTTAACACAGAGAAAAAGATGCAAACTGAAAACTAGTGTAAGCTATTATCTAAGAATAAACATAAATGATAAGCAAATAGACATTTAATTACTTCAGTGTCATTAAGACACAAATAATTTCTTTCAGTCCTGAAACCAAATTATTCCAAGAAGAAGGGGCTGCTAATCGTGAACAAACACAGCTTGTCTCCTCAAGGCATTCTTGTTCTACCTCACTTTTTTTGAAGATATTTAAATATACAATTTTAATGTAACAAACAGAAATGTTATTTCTATATGGAATGAAGTTAGTGATGGCAATGTTGCTGAAAATTAGAGCTCTAAGTTGCATGCAATCTTATAAATATACCTTCCAGGCCATAAAAAAATATATAGTCAAAAGAAAAGCATTAATGTTTCTTAATCCTTCTTTCTTGTTTCCTTTATCCTTCTATACCATACCACATGTCTCCTGTAATAGTTTTAACTGATCCAAACTAACCTAAGATGTTGCATCAATGAAAATCCATGTAAGGAGTATATCTAGTATATCCAGAACATCCAGAAAAATGGAATCTATTTCAAAGAATAAGATGCTATTTGATATATGCTTTCTAATGTTCAGTTAAGTATTTCTTTGCCCTTGCGCAGGGAAGCATCCATGTGCTATTCTAGCCTTCAACCTTAAAAGTTCCCTTATGCACAAATTTACCTACTTCTGATATTTTTAATTTTTAATTATCCTTCATCACTTGGTATTATCATAAAAGAAGGCTATTAAAAAACTTCCCTTACAATTATTTGTGTTCAGTCTAAGAATATATTATTGAAGGAGTGAGAATTTTGTGTGCTATCATAGTTCCCCAGGTACACATAACCCAAACAACACAGATATTTCACAAGCAAATTGAGAACTGGTCAGGAAAATGGTGCACAACAATGATTAAGGTTTCTTTCCTCCTCTCTGTTTCCTACTAGATTAAAAAAATGAGGTGGACAACTTCTTCAAATCAGAAAACCTTATCTCTTTCTTTAAGTACTAACATAGGAAACGTAGAAGAAAATGAAATTAGAACTTTAATGTTCATTATTTGCAATTCACATCTTTCTGCCCAAAGACTTATCTGATATATTTCGAAACATGCTGGAAGCTCTGGGTAAAGTGATTATTTTTGATACCTGATATTATGATACATAGAAAGGGAAATGCTGAATCAGAAGTATTTCATGGTTAACAGTTCTTTAAGGCAAAAAAAAAAAAGATTGGTTAGTGGGTGGTGGTTTTTTTGTTGGTTTGTTTTTCTTTTGTTGTTGTTGTTGAGTTTTTTGTGTTTTGCTTTGTTTTGTTTTGTTTTGTTTTGTTTTTTTCATAAATAGTAATACTTTTCCACAGATCTTCATGGTAAAAAATAGTAACTGTGGAATTTGTACCTATGAGTTATCCTTTGATCCTAACGAAGTAAATTATGTAAATATAGGGGATGTTGCTGGAGGTGATGATTTGTCTGTAGCGTGCTTTATATAGACCATTTCCACTTATAATTCAGGTTCAGGGAACTCATTGCAGAAATTGATTTTGACAGTAAGTTGTCCTCTTACAGTTCTCCACTGTGTATCGTGGGCGATAATTTTTATTATCTTTTTGAAGTAAAGGAACTATTCTATCTTATGTTTTATAAGGATATTTCAATAGGAGATCTGCAACATCTGAAAGAGTATACTAACAAGTATTGTCTACCTAGCTTGTTTTGGCATACTTAAATGCTTTTACATCTTGAAGGAACTGCAATTTCTATTCCCATAATTGGCTCTATTATTATTATGGATAGAGATCCAGGTTATATTCTACTTTTTTTCAAACCCTTTAATTTTCTCCTGATTTTTCCCACAAATAAGAGTATGTAGATGATAAACCATATTGCCTTCTATCTCTCCTTGTGCCTCTTAAATAAAACAGCAAGTTCCAATTGTATATTGAATTTATTTGAAAGGTATATTCCACCCTCTAACATGTATCCACATAGGTAGAAAGCAACTGTATATTGGGAATCTCTATCTACAAAGTAGGAAGCAGGAAGTAGAGTCCAGGCCACAATTTCTGGTCAACATAATCACTTCTACAGCTGAAAATATTCTAATCCATTCAAAAAAATGGTATCCAATAGCTGAAACCTATTGTGCTATAGCTAAATAGCTAAAAGCTAAACCTGATGCCAGTATTCATTATCCTGGTGGTATTCTGCTCAGCCTCATACAAACAGATAATTTTTATTTTTATCTACCTTAAATCAACCAGTTAATTTTAATTTTTTTGCGTGTTTTAACATAGAAAAAAAGTTTCAAAAGTAATGTGAAATATCTTTGACTTGATGCAGTATGTGCTCATTTTTGTGCAGTGTCAGTTTTCAGTCAATTGACATTCTTCTTCTGACAATATTTATACCAGCAGCTTGGTAAAGCAAACTTTGATTACCACTGCTTTTATTTGAATTTTTCCATGCACTAGTAAGAACAATACACATTCTACTCACATCTCACATATATCAGTGCTGTGTAGACAAATGTCTTTTACCATGTTTTTATTCTGCTGCTTTTTTATGCAATTGAACTAAATTTCTGTGTAGATTATTGAGCAATTCAGTGTCTTAAGACTTTCTAATCAGAACTGCAACACAAAGGATAATTTGTACATAGAACTGTTAAAAATTGTTACCAATCAAGAAAGAACCTGTTAATAATCTATCTTCATTGTGTTGTCTTGGGTTTTGAGATTCACACATTTTTCTCTTCCTGTTTTCTGGGTTTTTCTCTTGTTTTATCTTGAGTTTTCTTTTGTTTGGGTTGGTTGGTTGTTTCTCTTTTGGAGAGAGAGCATTTCGAGTAGTTAACTCAGTAGTTAAATCCATTGTAATTTTTTTCTAAGTCTCATGAAGAATAATTGGTTTGTTGTCCTCCCAAATCTCAACATATCCTAAGTAGGTTGACATTTAATTTAGAGATTCATTTCTTCCTAGCCTTCTGTATATTCTTATAATATTGAACGTGGTAAAGGCATATTGTAATAAATTTCCTCTGATGTTGTCAGGACCCTGAGTGTGCCTTTGGGCTCTGCAGTCTGTCCCACTCACCTTGGCACAGCACTGGGCTGCCATGGCCCTTGTCTGAGCTGTGGTGTGCACTGATTCAGCCCCAGGAGATTTCTCCTCTCTCACTTGAATATAAATAGAGGTTAAGCTCACCATGCTCATAAGCTAGGGCCTAGAGTCCATGCCATGCTCAAAAAACATCTGATTTTTTTTGTCCATTATTTATATCTCCCAGATAAAATGGGAAAAGCCATGGTGAATTCCTTAACATCTTCAATATCTGAAACAAGTTTTCAGTACACTTTAAAATACACATAAACAGTTTCAAAAATGAAAAGAACATTCAATCTAAAATCTTACACGTTGTAGTGAGAAAATAATAGAGGACATATAAGAATAGTTTGTACTTTGTGCCATCAGATGCTCCAATCACAAGCCCATGCTGGTACTTTCAGACAGCCTGAAATGCCCTCCACCATAACACAAAAGACAAGAAGAATAGAAAATGCAGTTGGTCCAGTATTGAGTTTAATAGGAAGTCATAATCCTTTGTGCTTAGGGGAAAAATTTATCTGATGAAAGTATCAGACAGACAAAAGTGAGTTTCTGAGTAAAGTAGTGACAGGGAAAGGTCATGACTTTTAGTGTAAAATTTTTTAAAACCCACACAAAATCTCCCTAAAAAGTCCTGAAAAACACCTCACTTCCTATGTTTCAAGGGGATAGGTGTGATTTTATCAAAGTGTAAAGACCCTGACACTTTTATCTTCAGAGGACTATTTACCTTGTGAGGAAGAATTTCCTGCCTGTGCCACTGAACCTTTTTCAGAAAAAGTTTCAGTTTTTCAAGAGCTGAATGTGTAGCTTTGCTTGGAAAGGTCATCTGCATTTCTGTAGACTGCATGGCTTGGAGAAGACAGATTAAAGGTCAATATTTGCTACAGCAGATCAGTGTGGCAGGAAGTGAATGGCCATGATATAATTCTTTAGGTAGCATTCATTTTAACTACAAATGAGAGCCAGATGCAGTCCTGATAAAGAGCTGTCTCTGAGTTACCTGGTGCAGGAAAGAGTGCGCTACAACAGTGCAAACAAGTGACATTCCTCCCATTCTTTCCTCTGTTAAATGTTTACTACAGCATTAAATGCATGATATCTGGCCAAAGCTTGGGAACATTAATTGAACATTTAGTATACTAATTGTCATAGCGAAGAAGAAAAGCTCTGATTTCTGAAAAAAAATTAAAAAAAAAAAAAAATAGGATTTAAATTAAGAACTATAAATAAGTACATGAAAGACAGTAATGGTAGATGGCAATGAAGTCTCCCCCCAGTCTCCTCCAGACTGGACAATCAGTGCCCTCAGCCTCTCCTCACACAGCTTCCCCTCCAGGCCCTCACCATCTCTGCAGCCTCCTTTGGGCACTCTCCAATGGTTTAATGGTTTAAACTCTCCAGTGGTTTAATGCCTTTCTTATATTGTGGTGCCCAAAACTGCTCCAGCACTCGAGGTGAGGCTGCCCCAGTGCAGAGCAGAGCGGGACGATCGCCTCCCTTGCCTGGCTGGCCATGCTGGGCACCCAGGACGTTGTTGGCAAACACTGGCACAGAGGAGGAATTAAAATGCAATTGAAATGTCTTGTGTTGGAGAAAAACGTAATTCTGCTTGTAACTGGCTTCCTCAAAGCCAAATCTCAAGAAATCTATGTTATGTGGTACAATTTCCACCTGTTGTTTCATTCTTGACTCCTTTATGTTGTTTTGCTCCAATCTTGAATCCTCTAATGTATTTGCTGTGATTTTTATACAGATATTTCAAGTATTTTTAATTCAGGTTGGCAATATCTGATGATAGTTAATATCTTGTGATTAGTTTGCACTTAGAAATACATGACAATATAAACTTAAATTTTAAAGAAAATCAAAAATTGTCATGTGCAATCAGTAAAAAACATATCATTATTAATAGAAACCTGATAAAAACCTAAAGTATTAGTTAAAATCAACACAATCTTCCTTGAACTTTGCAATCCTCTTAACACAATCATGCACTGGACTTTTATGGAAAATATATGATAAAACGGGATTAAATGTTTGTTTTATTTGAATATACTTTGACTTTTTCTTGCTTCCCATTGTTCTTCAAGAGTAAATAAAATTTTGAATAGATCTGTTTTTTCTTGAAATTCCTTATATTGCTTTTCCAGGTTCTTTGAGTACTCTGTAGTTAGAAATACATTATAATGTCAATATTTTTTAATGCAAAAGATTGAAAGATTATACATTTATTTATATTTTGAGAGAGGTTTCACTTTAAAATTTGGACAGTAATAATAAGATCTGATACAGATGACAATTTGGACTGATAGACTTTCTTCAAAATTAAATACTCCCACAGGACTGTTTTTTTCCAAATAATGTTTTTGGAGGAGTGAGATTGTAGTAAGAACGAAAACTGAATTAACATTCTGGGCTTTGGCATCTCAGAACTAACATGCTTTTAAATTCTAGGCTATGATAAACTCCTAAACCTTGACTGGAGCAAGGCTTTTGACTCCAGGTATCACAGCAGTCTCGCATCCACGTAAGGATACTATAGTTTGTATGTGTGATCTGGATGAACAGAAACCAGTCTGTATGGTTGGATCAGGCAGTTCTGGTTAATGGCTTCTGCTCTGCCTGGAGCAAGAAGGGAGCAGAGCCCTGCAGCAGCATATCCTGAGCTCCGTCCTGCACAATGGTTTTATCAATAATGAAGCCCCAAACTGCCCATCCGATCAGCATTTTACTACTGCACAAGAACATAATTTTGTTATCAAAATGCTTAGGCAGAGCCACAGACTGAAAATCAACCCTGAGCAGTCCTATCCCATTCCCATCCCATTAGCTACTCACGCGACCCCTAACACTGGAGCCATATCCCATATCACCGGCGGGTGGTCTCATGTTAGGTACAAGGGGATTCGCCCCCATCCACACTCAGGAATTGCTGATGATGCTGTATGGTAGGTTATTCATTAATCCGGAAGCAATCCTGGAATTATTGATAATGCTGTATGATAGGTTATTCATTAATCCAGAAGCAATCCTGGTGGATCCTTCTGTTTGAAGTTTGGTAAGCAGGGCAAACAATAAAGAGAGATAGGGATAAGGGAATTGTCGAGCTAAGCATGATCAGAGCTAATAATGTCAAACTGACCCTAAGAGCCGTGCCAAGCCATGGGAACCAAGCCAAGTACACCGGGAATTGACCATATTAGGATGGGAGTTCAAAAGTTTAAAGAGGAAGACTCATCAGAAGACCCTTGCCCATGAGGAAGGCACCGAAGGACCACCAAGAATAATCCTCAAAATAGATGTCTCTGCCCACGCTCCGCCCACACCACGCCTCTTATGAATATGATGTAACCCTGCACCCAAGACTGTATAAAAGCTTGCTTCTGTCATGAGATAGCCAGAAATCCCTTTTGTGATTTCTCCGACGCGTCGTAATAAAATATCTCCTGTCTATGCTGACTTACTTGAGTCTCTTAGGCAGTTATTCTCGCCTTTTGGGGCAAAATTCGGCATCAATAACCTGGAAGTGGTGACAGGAGACTCTCATCAACCACGCAGACAACAGCAAAGCGAAGGGAATAGCTGGTGTGCTCAAAGGGACATTGTCAGCTGAAGGGACACAGATGAACTGAGGGAATGGGCCCAAAGGAGCCTTACGAAAATCAAGCAGGACAGATGCCAAATCCTGGGAATACATGGGCTATGGACAGTCTGCGCAGCCGGAGTGTTGCTCTGGGAATAAAAACAAAGCACTGGGCTTTGTGTCAGACAGTGAGCTGGCATGAGACAGCCCTGAAGCTCACAGCTGGCCTTGGTTTGAGCAGACAGTTCAGCACATAATCTCCAGAGGTCCCCTCTAGTCTGAACTATCCTGTCTTTCAATGGCGAAATGAATCTTAGCTGCAGAACAACTCTGAGGAACACACCACCCGTTTTGTTTTCCTATCGCATAAAAGTGAGAACTGTGGCTAGTGATATCTCCCCTGTGCTAAGCTTGTGAAATCATTGCATTTTCACAGCATTTTTAGAGCACCTACTAGTATATTTTCATAGGCGTTCAGGAGATCCGTGAATATCCCAGGCATGGGAATGATCTGAGGTTTGTATTTGGGGTAACAGCAAATTTAAAGAGGAAGTGTTTTCCTGCCACCATGACAACAAGAGAGAAAAGACCATAACTGAAAGCATTGTGAGAATGTCCAGCACTTTGTGGGAGATGTATTATTTTAGATAAAACACGTTCCTTTTTGATAATATGGAGATTTGTTATATATTTTTCACTCTTGAATATTTTTGTGATGTATACTCTTCTGATTGATCAAATTGTCACGGCATTTTCTAGAAAAGGAAGTAAGAGTAACAGAGAAATAACTCATAGACTAGGTAAGAGGATAGTTAGGTGGAAAATGTGCATTCACATTTCTGTGCAGTCATTCACTAGAGGGGACCATTACCTGAAAAGTATTTAGATGTCCAGAAATGCATAAAAGAAAATACTAACTCTTAATCTTTTGCTATGATAATTTGATATTTTTTCTCTGAAAAAAAAAAAAAGCCTAAAGTTGTTTTTTTTTTCCCCTCTGGCAATTAAAATAGAAAATACTATTTTCTTCCACAGAAAATAGATGTCAGAATCAGTCTCACTATATTTATTTTCCCTATTTTCAAAAACATTTTGCCATTAAGCCTCTATAAAAAAAGCAACATATTTCTGGGAGTTTTGTTTTACTTAGAGAAAGATTCAATGTATTTGAGAAAATATGATTTAAATGAGTGTATTTCACTGGGTTTTCTTTTCTGTACCATTCAGTAGAAGATATGATCTCTTCATGATAAAATTCAGAGTATCTTATTTTATAAAAAATTAGTTTTAGTTTTCTTTTCATTGAACAGACGAGTCAACACTATTAACAGAAACCCATTTGAGGGCCCCACTCCACTGCCTTCTCTTCAGCAGTTACAAAGCAACATCCATTCTGACTGCTTTTCTGGAAATTGATTTAGGCTTAATGGTGTCAAGGCTTGGGATATTTGGGAGGGGTTTTTTCCCCCCCTTGTCAATAACTTCACAACCACTCCTGCTTTCTTAATGTATAGTAACACTTAGCTTAAAAGAAGCGTTTTAGCATTTTGGGTTTAACTTTCCCATCATTTGCACCTGTTTACACTAGGTTTATGCTTTGAATATCTTTTCTAAATTACAGGGGGTTACAGTGATAAAAATGGTGTGAGGTAGTTGTGAAGTTTTCCACCTCTATCATCAGTTGTATTTGGAATTGACATGCACATTTTCCTGTCCCTGACATCTTCCTTGCCTGATGTTCTGAGACTTTTCAGTATCAATAGATTCAAGTTCATGGGTATTCTGAGGATAGTGGCATACATATAACACACTAAACAATCCTGTTATTTCAGACTAATCAAAGTATTTTGTGACAGCCAGCTCTGGAGTTTTATATCAGTATTGATTTTGTGCATTTTCAGTATAACAGGCTGCCAGTCATTAACTTTTGCAAACAAATACAATTCAGCAGCGCATTGCTTCACAGTTGCAGGGCTTGTTTGATCTAAATAGTGCTGCACTTGGTTTAATCATGAAGAATACGTCACTGTTCTTTATTGAAAAGAGCCAATCTGAAATGTCATCTGATTTTCTTTCCAGTGATACAAATATTTTTCTTTTTTCTAGTTGTTTATTGGCTAATAAGTAAATGTTGATGGGCATGCTGTGACATAGTTTTGTAAGAACAGGCTGAAAAATGGGAAGAAATTTAGTTTTCTTAACCAAGAATTGTAACTGTTTAGGTCCCGACTCCCATCTGTTTCTATCTACATGCAATTATCACAACTCCTGAACACCCTCATTGCTTAGCATACTGGGACATACTGGGAAAGACAGGAGGGTGTGGATATGTGTGTAACAGCAGCTCTCATAAGAGCTCCAGATGGCCACACTCAAAGGCTGTCACAGATGGCAGAATATTTCCAGTCAAAAAAGACCCACAAGGACCATCAAGTCCAACTCTGAAGTGAATGGTCCATAGGCTGATTGGAACCCAGAATCTTGGGGTTATCAGCACTGTACCCCTTGGCTCTCCATGGTTTGGTAATGGGTAATTGCTTCAGATGCAAATAGATTCACCCACATATAAATAATTAAAGCCTTTTGAGGTGGATTGTTTGTTCTTTTTGATAAGACTTGTCCACCCCCAGTCTGTTGAAAAATATGAGAGTTAATTGTAATGCTGATGGATTTGGTAGAATTTACTGCTGTCTTCTGTGTTCTCCACAATTAATTGGCTTTGAAACTGAGTAATATGTAGGACTAATCTGTAAACACTGTCAGGGTATCTGAAAAATATGAAGAATAGAGACCTATTAATACTTCCTTCAGAGAACAACTGACATACCTTCAACATAAATAATAAAAGTCTGTAAGTAGTATGAGACACGTTTTTTGTCAGTTCAGCTTGAATTAGTCTGGGCAAAGACAGCAATGAAGAGAAATTTTTAAGGATGAGACCCAAGCCAATAAAACTGGTTTTGCTTGTAGACAAATATAAATTCTAGAGAATGTGCATTTGAGCTCCATTAAAAAAAGAGGCGCAAAAACAACAGCAAGGTACAGAAAGAAGGCCAGTGTTTAGAATTATGAGAAATGTTCTTAGTTAGCTCATGACAGACTGATTTCCAGCCTCCTGCTGAAAATCCCCCTCTAGTACATGAAAGGCAGTATTTGTGACCATAGTGCATTGTAAGTAATATAAGGAAGAAATTGAAAATGTTGTCTAATATTCTTCACAAGCTCACAAAACAAACAGTAATATTCTCTGATTCCAGAGACCACCTGGAATACCCTGCCAGTGATATTTTCTACTTTTGATTTATAAAGCAGGTCATACTTATGGTTTATTTTTTATTAAAACTGTAATTACACCAGATTTATATAAAAGATACTAATAAGGCCTTAAAATTTTTTATTTTTGTGAAGCCATAGAGCTTTTAAAGATTACTTTTATTGTTTCACTTTTGGTGGTGTGTGGTTTTTTTTTTTTTTTTTTTTGGTTTTGTTTTGGCTTTTTTTAGTGTCTTTCTATCATAAATTAAGTTTTTCTGCCTTAAATGTCTTCCAGAAACTTTCTCTCTAAACTCTGATAAATGAGAATAAAAATGGAATGGCAGACATTGGGAAGCAAGATTTTAGAAAAGAGGAAGTCAGCATGAAGTAATATGATATAATAAACAGTTAAAGAATAATTTTCTGTCAAAAATTAAGTGTTTAATTCATCAAATGATTAGCTATAATAATAATTAAGAAAAAGTTAGATGGTCAGATTACTTGAAGAACAAAATTACTACTGTTCCATAATGTGATGAGACATTTGTTACTACAGATCCTACAATTCCTATCATTATTTGCTAGGAATTATTGACTAAAATTAGGACATCTGGAGGTGCAATCTTAGTTTAAGCATTAACTCCCGTAAATTACATTTTCTCTTCCAGTTCCATTTTGTTTTGTTTCCTGAATTTTTAATTCATTATTTTGTTTGTATTATCGTTGTATTTTAAAAAACCAGCAAAATATTATTGGCCTCTTGTGTGGAGATTCAAAGTTTAAAGAATCATTTTAGATATTTCTTTTTCAAATTCTTAAATTAAATTTAAAAAACTTATTTCTGTTATTAAAGTTATTGTTATATAGACTGATTGCTGTCAAAAGTATATCTTTATTAATGTTATATGTGTCACAGATTATTCAATGCCTCAAAAAAACCGTATTTCTGTAACTATTCACTTTATATTATGAAACATGTTCAATTAATTTTCATACATTTTACCAGTAAAGGACTTCATGAGTAAACCAAGAGTGACTTTTTCTCTCCGGCAATGAGTATAAGGATTTACTTTTTTTTTTCTTTGTAGCATGAAAAAAAGGTCTTCAGTCAGGCTTTCTGGATTCTGAGACAAAATTGACTATTACATTAATACATAGCAAAGGACTTTGTTATGTGCAGGGGTCTGAGAGGTTTTTTAATGTAGTGTTCCAGTTTTTTTAACAGTGGAAGAGGAAAAATCCCCAAATCAGATAATTTTACAATAAGGTCTGGGGTTTTTTGATATATGGCTGTTCAGTTCAGATACTTAAGAGGTGAAATCAGAAATTATTTTAATTCTCTTCAGGCATAAGAAGACCAATACTTGTGTGGGGTAGGACAGTAACACAGGCTTCAGATTAGAGCAAGGAGAATTAAATTTTGCTGTCCAACAGCAGCAAAATTAATTCAGTTTCACCAGTCAGCAATCTGAAGTGTCCCATAACTAATGAGTGTTTGTCTTGAATGTTCAGTCTTCATCCTTAAGGATAATTTATGTAATTTATGAGGGGAAGGGAAGGCTCTTGTGAGCCTTACCAAGACATTTGAGCTCATCTCTTGACATCTTTACCAGTGTGTATGACAGTATGTGGGAAAAAACTTCAGACAGAATTTATGGATTGAAATATAATCTAAAAAATATACTAAAATTACTTGAGAGATTTAGTGAAGAGATTAAAAAGTATCCTATTTGTTTATTTCTCTTATCTCCTTTTTATCATAATTCTTATTTTATTTTGCTGTTCTCTAGGAAAACGTTTCAATACATCAGAAGAGTTCACATCCATCTTCATTATGTTTTTGTGCTCCAGACTTAGATGCTCCCAGCAGTTACTTTAGGTCACTTCCTACTAAGGAATGGAGGAAAAATAGTTGGGGCCATCAGACATTTTGTGTCTGGTTACTCCGTTACTTTTGCATTTCTTTGTTATGATGGATTCTCCAGTTCTTTCACATAATCACTGACTGACCATTTTTGAATTCCATCTCATCCTCATACCTTTTCTTTCATTCCTCTAGTGTTCTCCTTTTCTGAGTTTATAACAAGAAGTCTTGACAACTTGTAATCATTTGCCCTTGCATCCTTGTCGTGTCCGCTCTCTTGCTGCACACCCAGTGCAAATGAAGGGCTGGCAGTAGTGCTGCATTTGTAGTGTAGAAATAAACTCACCTCAGCATTTCCATAAGAATTCCCCCGCCATGCACTTGCCCTTTTCTTTTTTTCCTACATTTTTTTTTATTTTCACCGAACACAGGATTGCTTCCATCATATGTTTGTATTCCTTTTCACAAGGACTTATTATACCTATTTTGTCATACCAGGCATACCACTGCTTACCTGTTTCTTTCAAGCTCGTACTGTGAGCTTTTCCTGCTTTTCCTACAAGCATAGTAGGGCACTTGGGGTATCAAAAAATGCTATGTTGTGTCTCCCGATTTTACTGCATGTGGCCAAAGGCAGATGAGAGGAGAAGCACCACTGAACCCTGTTCAGTCTGTTTCACATATTGCAGTTATGGGAAGCCCATTCAGCTGCTGATGCTGTATGCAGGCAATGGAGAATCTGTTCATGGAATTTCCCCTAAGGTGTTAAAGACATGCCTGGGAGGGGAAGAGGAGAGAGGACAGGACACACAAATGAACAGAAAGCTTAAGACTGTGTTTGCATCCAAAAAATGTTGTCAAGAAATGATTTGTGGGGAGCAAGGAGCAGAAAATTTAAAGCAAATAGTCCACTGCTGAATTCACTCTTCTGGTTTCTCTTTCAGCCTATCTCATGATGTGAAGCTATTACTTGCTGATATTTTAGCTGTTCAATTTGTTCTCAGTATATTGTAGCACATTTTATTGTACTCAGTTGAGATGTGATTTGTGCTACAATAGCTGAGATCACTTGTCACTGTTAATTATAGGTCTTCAGAATAGGCACAAACCAAAGAAGCCATGAGCTTTAATACTTTTGTCACTACACATATTTAAGCAAATTCATATTTAGGCACAATAGAGCAATGTTGGAGAATTTCTTCTTATGCAAAAACATTTTGATCACTGAATAATGACTAAATCAGTGTATGACTTATTGGTTAGGTAAATTGTATGCCTGCATTCACTTAGATATTGTAGATCTGCATTTTTGAAAATAGATAAAGACTAGGATTCATATCAGCTAGGTTCAGGTTTCTAAAGAAGCTAAGGAAATAGTCTGAGCTACTCCTCCATGTTATTTCTATCATGAACAGAGAGAATAAAACAATATTCCAAAGATATTATGCACCTATTTTACCACAGAATCAACAGCTCTCTGAAAACTGCAATTCATTTCCATTAAAGGAAGTCTAAACAAAATCTGATTGTGGTGGTGTTTGGATGAGGGAACAGATGAGAATCTTGAGTCCGTTTCAGAAAGCTGATTTATTATTTTTTGCTATATAGTATATTAAAAGAAAATTATATACTAAAATCATACTAAAAGAAAGAGAAAGAAGACATCAAAAAGCTAAAAAGAAATGAATAATAAAATCTCCTGACAGACTTAGAAAGTCTGACACAGCTGGCTGTGATTGGCCATTAATTAAAAACCATTCACATGATGGGTAAACAATTCCCCAAATCACATTCCGAAGTAGCAAAACATGGAGGAGCTGAAGCTTCCCAGCTTCTCAGGAGAAGAAAACCTGGCAAAGAGATTTTTCATCAAATATGTCAGTGACAGCTGTCATTTAAAACATGAACTCCTGTTCAGCTCTTTTAATTTTGTTTCAGGTGACCCACTTCTTACAGAGCAGAGACTTGGCCTATATAAATTGATTGTTTATGAATACTTCAGGAGATTTACATTAGTGTTTTTACAATCCTCGCTTTAAAACTTTCAGAGATCTCAGACATCAAAGGTCTTATGATTTCCTGAAAGACAGGGAGTGCTGAGGAAGAAGAGTTAAAAGCAGACACAGTCTGTTCAGTAGTGGAACATGATGGCTCAGGCACTGCAAATTATCTACACTGGCTAGTACTAGTTTGGAAAATAAATCTTTCTTAAGGCAAAAAGGGCATTTCTGGAGTGAAATTTATTGATGCATTTCAAGATTTTTATTTTGGTTTGATTTAGTTGTTTGGTTTTTTTTTTTTTTTGTCTAATAAAGGGCCTTTACCTATTTGATAGAGCAGCTGGCTGATAAACAGTTACTTAGGAGTAGATTTAAATCAAGAGAGAACATTGGAAAAACAGAACAGGAGATTCAGGAGTGATATACAACCTCAAGAATTTCCAAAAGGCTCTTTTAAAACTGATTGCCAATAATATTTTCTTTGTTTGTTTACCTGTTGTCATGCTGCTTGGGGAAATAGTGGAGTCCCGTGCTACCTCTAAAAAACTGCAGCAATGTAAGCAATTTGAAATTGCTTACATCTAGAAAAGTGATTATATATCTACGTAGACACACACATATATATATATGAATATTTTTTAATATAATTGAAAAGTTTTGTAGTCACCAATATGTATACTTGTATTTTTGAATAAATATGTGAGTAACATAAAGTGAAATTTAAATAGTGAACAAATTATAATTTGTATTTGTATTTAAATTCAGAACATGCACAAGCATAACACATAACTATCAAAACCAATGTTTTCTAATTACCCAGGAGTCCAGAGTGGACTGTTTACTTAATTTACTTTTAATCACTTTATTTTGGATTTTCTCAGCTGTATATGCAAATGACATACACAATGTCACCTCTGTTATAAATGTGGGTGAAAGAAGGAAAACTATTAATTGATCTTTGGGCAAAATTGATTCCCCCAAAGCAGTAGGCTTTAAGTCTATATCAAGAAATAAAATGAAATTACATGCTATTTCTCAGTCTTGAAGTTGTCACATGAAGAAGGAAATAGTAGAAAACAAGCTGAATTCCTTTAATTATGGTTATACAATTCTGAAATAAATGGAGACCCTGGAGTTTGATTAAATAAAATATACAACCAGACTGAATATATTTAAAATAAGAAAAAATCTACAGTAATAAAAATTCACCTTTCTGAAATGTTATAGTTAGGATAGATAAATTAAGATAAAACTTCTTGCCAACATACAACACACCCATATTATCAGAAACAAAAGGATTCATCTGGTTTGCTACCCTGAAAATAATTACCCAAATACAGAAAAGGTAGTTTATGTAAATATAATCAATATATATATATTCTATAAATTCAGTGTGTTTTCCAAAGAAAAACCTACTTTATTTCTTTTATTATGAAAAGAAAAAGTCTTGCTTCTTTTAGGGCAAGAAATTCCTGCTTCATATAGGAATGTGTTTTCAGTTTGCACAGCACAGACGCTAACTGATCCTGAACTTCCTTGGGGTACAGTGCTGTTTAATTTTGCTGTTTAATTGCTGTTCCTTCTAGACAGTGATGCTTAATTTTTTTCCATTAAATTTGCATTTGAAGGACATTGTATAAATCAGGATAAATTGCTGACTCATGAACTCTTCTGGTGACAAAATGAGTGATGATGAAGAATACAATAATCAATTACTTCTATTATTGTGATGCAATTATAACTAAGAAGTCCCCAGTATATGTAGAAATTTCAAATTCAGATAATTCTTTTCTTTTGAGACAGACTTAGACATGATCAGCTAGAATGAAATTACTTGATGGCTTTAATGCTAACTATGAATTATTTCTAAAATAATTTCTTCATTACAGCTCTGTATACATTTTCCTTTTTTCCCTTCATGTTTTTCTTTCTTAGAAGTTAAAACTAACAATAATAATAAAGTGATATAGTGATTATAAATTGTTATTCAGATATTTTAGCTGAACATAGCCTGACAGAGCGTAGTAACAGCAAGCTAGCTGAAATAATGCAGAAAAAAACATTTATTAAGCTGTGATGAGAAGGTTTAGATGAGCCAAGATTAGTAATCTCTGTTTTCATAATTGATGCGGTTTTAAAGTATGGAAACAGCCAAACCCTGCCCAAATGCTTACAAGGATATTTCAGTTCAAGTTACCCACTATGAAAAAATTAACACTTTTCTTAAAAGGAAAAATTAGGTAACCTACAAGTTGACCAGATTTAATATTTCACTGTTAAGAAACAGAAAAACAATTTCAAAAACTACTAATTATTTAACATAGCTGAGTATGTCAGATGGACTTACTTTGAAACTTGCTAAGATACATATCAGAAATAAGAAAATTATGTATATCATTGGATGGAGAAACCTTGCTGACAAGGTTCAGGGGGTTATAGAAGTTAGAAAATTTTATAACATCAGTCTGAGCAGACCGGACGGCAAGAAAAAGGACAGTGCAGCTCAGGTGGTGGATAGCTGGCAAAAAGTCCTGTCATTTTACCTAATGTTACCCAAATCACAACTTGTAGATCACACTCAGCAGCACTTGAAACATCGGGAGACTGGACTAAAACAACTTCATTGGTATCAAACGCTGAAATGACTGTGATTTCAATAAGGAAAGAGGAGACTAATCTGAATTTTGTTTTATACGTATGAATGCTGGTAGATGTGTTTGTGCACTTCTCTCTGAATGTGTGTGTCTGTTTATGACTGTGGTCAGAGGGAAATATGGCAGGTTAAGCACCATGAATTCATCTCAACTGTCCTGTGCATTGTCTTTAGAAAATCTATGATAAAGAAGATACTTTAATTTCAACAACCTGCTTTGCTGCATAAGATTTTTTTTTTAATTTACTTTTGATAGGAAAATTAAGGCCTTACTGGTAGGGAAAAAAAAGAAAAAAGAAAAACAAACTGAGGATTTTCAGGTATTTCAGCATGCTTGTTTACACCAATGATTTCAACTTGTTATAATGAGTTGCTTGATGTAGACCTCACTTAAGGTAGATTGTATCTCTATATTATTTTTTTCCTTTTTACAAAAAATAAAAAAAAAGGTAAAATTTCATTGACAGTTGTAAATAAATATATTAAAAACGACAGATATCAGGATAACCATTAAGTAGGAAGCTGATGGAATTTATCCCCTTGGACCAATCAAGGTGTTTTGTAGCCTAAAAAATATCACATGGTTACAAACAGCTCCACTTTGGAATGCAAAGTCAGGCTGTTCCATATTCTGCCAAAGTTATGGTATGGCAAATGACTGATCATTAAATAAATGAGGATCTTTTGGAAACCTTCACAATACTGAAAACACAATCAATTTGGATAGCAGCAAAAAGTATTTCTAAACATGGTAGACCCTTATGCAAGCAGACAGAAATGGGAAAATAGAGAGGCAGAAGGACTGTGAATCCCTGCATGTAAGAATTCCATGTGTCTTAAACTAGTGCTGGAATTTGTATATTTTTATGTGAAACCCATTGAAGGAAATGTGTTCCTTTGAGAATTTTGAACTCAGGTGGGTGCAACAATGAAGTTAATCTCAAATTGAAAATGTAGAAAAAGCAGGAGGACAATTCTAAAACATTTTGGTAGAAAAGTTAATGAGTCATAAACCTTCCTTTGGTGCACTGATGGTTTTTTCCCCATTTTTTAATTATTAGATGTCCCTAATTCCTACAACTAGGAAATCTAGAAAAGTGCACTAGAAAGGTGACAAGTCAGTATAAAGTGCAGAATATACAACTGGACACATGGTGGTGACAATATATTTTATTTTACTGAAAAAAACCCACATCTTTTTCCACTGCAATATGTTATCTAGGTCAGTGACCACAGCAGTCACCATTTGCCTTACCTGACATCCTCTTCTAAGAAATCAGGGACATCTTGAGAGGCCTAAGAATCAGACCCACTTGAACCTCAGGAAGTTCAACAAGTCCAAGTGTAAAGTCCTGCTTCTCGATGGGGACAACCTACAAAATCAGTGCAGACTGGGGGGTGAATAGACTGAGATCAGCCATGTGGAGGACTTTTGTCGGGTTTTCGGCTGTTTGGAGGGCCTGGAAAGGCCCGGGGTGGCCTTGGGGCAGCCCGCGTATCAAAGGACGAGAAGAGGCTTCAGTTCTTCTTTCGGTTTTTATGTTTATTAATTGTTTATCTAAAAGATTTTCTTTCGGCCCGACAGAGCTCTGCTCAGCAGCCAGCCATGAGCACACTGTGCTGCCCTCCGGACAGTCACCTATCTTTATACCCATGGTTACGTGTACAATATTTATCATTTTTCCCCAATCCTTTTTATTCCTATTGTCCGGTGCACTCTCAGTAATGACCAATCCCAAAGTGCCACCATCACCACAGAAGATGGAGGAGAAGAAGAAGAAGAAGAAGGACAGGACACGCCCCAATTCCTCCATCTTACTTCTCTAAACCCCCCTGTACAGAAATCCTAAACCCTGTGTCTCACCCTCTAATTAACCAATCCCTTCACCATTCACCCCGGTGAAACCCTCCTATCCTCACACAGGTGTCGTCTCCTGTGTAGGATCAAAGTCCAGCCACCAGACACTTCTGGAACATTCCAGGACTCCCGAGCCCTCCAAGGGTGCTCTCGGTGACTCGGCACCTCAGTCCTGAGGTGCTGAGATCCCACAGACTTTGAGATATTGGTAGACAAAAAATTAGGTATGAGACAGCATTGTGTGCTTTGAGCACAAAATATGACCTCTGTCTTGGGGTGCATCAAAAGCAGTGTGACCAGCAGGCTGGTGAGGGGGATTCTGTCCCTCCAGATCACTCTTGAGACCTGGAGTGCTGCATCTGCCTCTGGGGCTCCAGTATGAGAGTATCTGTTAGAATGGATCCAGAGGAATGCTACACAAAAATAAATCAGGGAGTTGCAAACATTTCTCCTACGAAGAAAAGCTGGGTGAGTTGGAGTTGTGGGAAGAGAGGGCTTTGGGAAGGCCTAGAACTAGGACAAGGTTTTAAACTAAAGGAAGTAGATTTATATTGCTCATAAGAATAACATCTTTTGTGTTGAGGATGATGGGGCACTGTGGTGAGGGTGGTGAACCTGTCCAGAAATGCTGGGGATGCTCCATTACTGGAAGAGTTCAAAGTCAGATTGGATGAGCCCCTTTGTGTAGTGGAAGGTGCCCCTGCCCATGGAGGGGAGATTTGAAAAGATAAATCCCCTTTGAAAGGTGTTTCAATCCAAATCAGTTTGTCATTTTTGCTTTAGCATTTTCTATGCAATAATAGGCATTCTTATTATTATTTTCAACAATATTTTTCCTAAAAGCAGGCATATTTTATCACCTAAATCACTGTTCTGAGTATTAGTTGCAAATTCATGTGATATTTTTCAAACATGCACAGATGGTTTAGAGCTTGTCTACCTTTGCTGCACCTCTGTTGATAGAATAGTCTATATAACAGGTTGCTTTTTCTTACTCAGTTGGTATAGAATGTCTCCAAATCAGCTGATCTGTAAATTTGTCAGTGTCAATACCCATTTTCAATTCCCTGCTAAACTTCCTTACCACAAATGTAATATTATGGATTCAAAACATTTTATTTAAGTCTATTATTTCACTTCTAATATGGTATATTTACAGTCAAAATTATGCTTTGTGTCTTCAGCCTAGTAGTTGCCTTCTATCTTATTGCTCCCTTGCTGATGGCTGCAGCAAGCCTAGCAAGCAATTATAGAGCACATTTTTAATGAAAATAATTATTAGAATTTGTAGACATGCAGTATCTGGTGGAGCAACAGCATGAGTGCTCATTCTGGAATTTCCTGGCATATGCAGTATCTGCTACTTCTAAATTGTTCTGAACAGTAAAGAAAAAAAAAAAGCAACTCATTTTACATATATTCAACATTTTTGGTTTTTTTTTTTTTCCCTAAAGTTATGTATTCATTACATTAACTCTTCCTTGTACCAGCTCATACATTCACTTGTGTCTCAGAATGACATTTCTTTCTCTAGGGTTTCAAGAACAATGCAGAACTTTCTCCTGTAATATTTGTTTTGGCCTGAGATCTGGATTAGGAGTACATACAGTGAAATCACAGAGCTATACCTCTTTGTGCACTCAGATGTGCTTCTCCTGCAATTGTTCAAGGTTATATAGTAAATTAGGTTACTTTTTACCATCACTCTCATCTTTGCCTGCTTATTGCTGCAGAAATTAGAAAGTCAATAATGGATGAGGCACCAACTGCAGGAAGAGAAAAGCTGTAATGGAAACACTGGAAATTCCAACAGGCATGACTTTTATATAAAGAATCACACACACACATTCCTCACATAGAACTTTTTGCTCACATGCTCTCAATGTGATATATACGTTAACCAAATCATTTTGATATTATGAAGCCAGTTCTGCATTCTCTTGCAGTTAAATGCATTGTATTAATGATATGCATTATTGTATTTCTATGTGTTCTGTACAATGGTGCCTGCAACTTTTTGATACCAAATGAGGTTAGAGTCAAGGTGACCAGAAACAGCACAGGGGCTAGTTTTTTTTTTTTATTTGTTTTGTTTTGTTTTTATTTTTTAAAAAAACCTATTTACAGAAAATATCATTTTTCACTTTTCACATTTTTCAGCTTAATGCTGAAGATTTTTATCATACAAGAATCTGTGAAAATTTGTAACTGCATTTGGTTTTCCAGTGTGAAAAAATTGTATCCATTATGTAACTTCTGCCATATTTCCTAGCTTTGTAGAATTGTGACTTTTTCAAGCACAGTGTTTCAAATCTGGTCTACTAGTTATCTTATACTGACAATGACATCCTGGCCTTCAGAACTTGCAAAATCCTATCCAGTGCTGAATACAGAACTCATGTTTTTGTTTTGGAGATGTTGAAGATGTTGATTTAGATATAACTAACTATGGAAAAAGAAAGCCTCAAAGGAAATGTCTGTAAAACTCGCGTTGTTTCCTTTTCGCTCAAATTAGACTTTAGCTAAAAAAATACCTTCATTAAAATATTGTTTTCAAGATAAATAGCTGGAATAGTCCAGGAATAGCAAGGCTGAAAGCTTTCTAGTTACCAGATAAAAATACAAGCATTTTGCTTTGCTCAGTGTTGTCTTTGATTGTACATAAATTACATAGGAGAACACTGTCCTGGTAATGTCTTGATGCTTTTCATTTTTATGAATGATATTAAAAATCCTTTCTGTAAAATTTAATGTGTATCTGTGGAACTGTGTGCCATTTGATGGTGTGTTTTATCTTCCTTTACTTTGGGTGTTAGGAAGTACAGAAATGAGTGGGTTTTTTTCCAAACAGAGAATTTCCCATTAAGATTATGTTAGGATGACTGTGGGTCTTCTGAGCATATGCCATTTTATGGCCAGGAAATTGTCTAGTAGTGTGCAGCTATCCAACATCTATGAGGCTGGGAAAATCAAAGCTTTCATTAAGTCAAGTTTTTCATTGGGGGAATGAAGATGTGCTGGTACTGTTCACCTATTCTCCTTTTTTTGATTATAAAAGTAAGAATAGAATTAAAAATATGTGAGTTTTGGTAATAAAAAATACTTGTGTTATGTGCCTCATCTGGATATGGACTAGTTGATCTCATCTATGCAGGAAAAAAAACCCAAAAAACGAGAGATTCCTGTCAGAAAAGAGGGAGTCTTAAAGCCATTCCTGCTAAAACATACTGCCAACATACAAAACTTTTGTGTCAAAGCAGTTCCAAGAGAAGTCTGTTCGTTTCTCTGCTTCTCTTTATTTCCATGAGGAATTCAGCAGTAGAGTGGGTGACAACAGCAATGCAGGGCCTTTGTATCTGCCATGATCTCTGTGAAAGGCCTTCAGAGACTCTTCAAGGAAAAAAAAATTATTTTCCACAGATTTTTTTTATCTTTCATGGGTTTATCCTATTCTTGAGGGAAGTATTCACAGTTATAATTATTTTCTGTTTTCAGAATCATATTTAATTCTTCAGGCATATCTTATGCATATGAAACCTTCTGCTTCACATTGCACCTGGTTACCTCAGTTAACTTTAATACAGACTTAAGTAAAGTGCATCTGGAATATTTTTAGAAAAAAAAAAAAAGAAGAAAGAAAATGGTTGTGCTGTTAGCTAAGCAAAAAAGCCCCAAACCATTCCTTTTCATATGCTGTTGCTTTTACACCTTCTATAAATATTTTGAAGATCAGGAGAACCAATTAGCAAGAGGTTAGCCTGGGTTCCTGACAAATAACTTTCCTTTAATCTCCTGCCAAATATTTTGTCATCATTCAATGAATCAAGTTAAAGGTAGGTCATCTAAAACTCTAATAGTCTGGTCTTTCAAGATAATTTGTATTATAAAAGACATCAGTCATTATTTTGTCCTTTTGCATCACTGTTGTACTGAGTTGTATCAAAATTAAGGTAAAACCATGTAGATAAGAATTGTTAAAGTTGGGATTTTTTTCCAAATGAAGACTGGCTTCATCTGTGAATACCAAATACTAAAGTCAGGAATGAGAGCTTTATCTGACTCTCACACTGATATCTATTATCAATTTCTAAATTGTTGCAAAACTCTTCTTATACTAATATATTAAAGCTATTAAATAACCTCAGTAAAACTGAATGCATGAATCATAGCAGATGTTTCATAGAGAAACATTCTTTTTATAAATATTTACTTGATTTTTTTGGAGCAGAAGGGGAAATTTCTGCACCATCATTTTTCATTTTTCACTATAATTTTTTTTTTTATTTGTCGGCAACTGTTTAGGACACACTAGAATTATTTTTGGGATTGATTTGACTCCATAAAAAATGGAAATAACACAAACAGTAGCGCTTTATTATAGGAATGTGTCTGTCTTCACAGTTTAAGACAAAGTTGTATAGTAAAATCCACATCAATTCTAACATCAAATCAGGCTTAGGTTTGAATTACACCTGCCTTTTCTGATCAGAGGCAACCTGAAGCACAGGAGTGGAAATAGCTGGGAACTGGAAGACTGGGAAATTTATGATCACTCTATAACAAATGCACAACAGCCTGTAGCTTTTAAATCAAATAGAATTCTCACCTAGACAATAAAATAAATGGCAAAAATGTTCAATAATAATTTCTGACATTAAGATATGAGCACACATAAGTAAGGACTCTTAACCTGAAATTTTAAAAAGTTTCTGCTCCTTCTTATCTTACTCACTGTAATAGCGTCACTCAGTTTTGACACCTAGCAGAAAATTCAATTCAGAAGCCTGATTAATAATTAATCTCACTGAACTTCAGACTTTATCATAAGGGTGTGACTATTTGCTACTGCACACAAGCAAAAGTACAAATAATCATGTGGTATTATGTGAAAGTTTAGCATGATAACTGTTATGCTTCGCAAACTCTCTTGCTGACTTACACAGAGAAAACTAGAGTGCTTTGTTTTCAGTGATTTATTTTCAACTGTGTTCTTCAGTAGGAAGTGTGTGTACACTTCCTGAGGAGAAAACTCATATAATCCTTTTTCTCTGGAAAATGTTTCAGGATATTCTTCACTTATCAGTGAAGACAGTGTTAATTTGGAAGTTGATAGAAGAAAAGAAAAGGTAAAACTGGAGTAATGAAGCACTTTATCTTCAGCTGTAGGAAATTTCAGCTTGGATCAATTTTCTTCATACTAGCTAATCATAATAGCTTTAGCAACCCTTAGTAGCTTCAAGTACGTGTTTTGATTGTTTTGAAGAGAAGGATCAATTAAACTGACATAAAAATAATTGGTGAAAAGAGAAAAATTAATTTTTATTATTTTCTGCTGTGGGAAGCTCACTAGTATTGTATTGCAGTTTACTTCTTTTTGAATTCTAGTTAGAGTCTTGATTTCTTACTTGAGGTACCGAGTCAAGGATGCAAAAAGTCCATTTGATAAAAAAGAAATGTGTCATGATGAAGAAGAAGAAACTGTAGATCCTAATTCATCTTGAAATGTTTCATCTTTCAAGAAAGTTTACTAAAATCTAGTCCTTGTTCAAGTAATTGGAATAATTTAAAACTACACCTGTGAGATTTTACAATGCTGAAGTGTAAATCCTTAGGTTTTAAGCAAATCAATGAAAATAGACTATTATTATAGATTAAATATTTGTAACAGATCTCTATTTTACATTTTTAAAAAGTTTAATGGTGAGCTGTTATGTTTCGAGTTTTCCTAAAGAAGAGGCACATAAGTGTTATGCAAATAAAAATTATCTCACACTTTTTAAAAGATCAGAGTGAAACTCATAAGGGAAAAAAAAGTTTGATGTCTCTCTGGCCTTTGTAGATCTAAAAAAGTTTATCCTACAAAGTTATCATGGGCTGCTTCTGAGTCAAACTTTGTCTGTATATTTCTGCAGTACTGTATTTTTTTTTTTATTACTTGACCTTACTTTTGAATTTTTCAACACATCAAATCTTTGGGGCTTACACTTACGAAAGTTCTGGAGTTGGAAGAAGTCCAACTCAGATGTGATATATGACTATTGGAGCCTTTATTTCAGTTCATAGAAAATTCAAAATCTTCAGCTGCAGTTAGGTATATGTTAAAATACTTTAATTTTTCTCTGAAAGGATGACAGTGCTATATACATTTATTACCTCAAAAAGCAGTTCCTGAGCATTCCTTTTCTCTATTGTTACTTCTCCAAATTGATTAAAAATGGACTGGGAGCATTTAAATGTACTTTTTTTTCTTCAAAAGTAAATACAAAGTCATACACAAATATGTTAGATATTATTTCTTGTTGCTTTTCTGATAATTCCATTTATTTAGACCCTACTATTCTTTGCCATGGATAGGTTTAATGAAGGTGAACATGTTAAGAATGGATGCAAATTCAAATAATTAACCTAAATGTAGTTAACAAAATTTCAGGCAATGCATATTTTAGTGTTATTAGAATTTCATTGTGTGCATTTTATATATATATGTATATATATATATATATATATATATAGCGTTACTATTTTATTCCTATTAAATCTTAAACTTTTGTTTCTATTTGTCTATATATCTATTATTATATGTCTATATATCATATTTATGATATTATCCAGGGGAAAAATGAAATACATATTTATATAAAATTCATGTGAACACAAAACCTGAAAATGATGGTCATATGAGAAATGATACCTTATATAGAACATGTATGCAGTATACAAATAGTAGTATTTCTTCATCTAATCTTTTGAAAGAACAAATGCATGAAAGATACTGTGGTTTATTGAAAGTTAAGTTGCTTATACCCCTTAATCCATGTAAAGCTAAAATTTATCTTCTTAGCTTGTCTCCATCTTCTCAGTAGAAAGGCTTTCTAACTTTTTTTTTCTCTTATTTTTAAATATGTGCTTGCTCTGACAGCATATTTCACATATTGACTTAGACTTTAAAAATTCCACAGAACAGGCTATGTCTTACACTTACAGATATAAACTATGAACTAGCACAATGAGTCTTGCTGAACTTTTTGTTGGTACACTCTTTCCCTGAGGCTTGCATTGTGAAATCATATGTCATGAAAATGGCATTCAATTCCATTCTTTCCCCACTGAATTATCTAATGAGCACTTTACTTCAAATTGAGAGAGAAACGTGTGTAACATAACCTTGATGCCTGGAAATTATTCCTCTGCACCCTGGCTTTTTGCAAAGGCTGTGAAACAAATTGCAGAATTTCTTTCTCACCAAAAAGTAATTTCTAGTGTGGTCATCGCTACTTTTATATGTGACCAAAAATCAAGTTTCCATCCTCTAGTACGCACTTAAACTCTCAGTTTGAAATATCATGAAGTAAATCAAAGTAAAAAAGAATCAAATCAAAGTAAAAAAAGATCATGAATTCTGCTGAAAATATTATCACAAAAAATTATTCTCAAAGAAAGTTACTTCTGAATGTTCTACACAGTGTATTTTCCTAAAGCATGGACGGCTGACTCTCCAGGAAGATCTTAACAGCCGTTGCTTTTGAAGCAGCTGTAGTGAAAACCAGTTTCCAGTCATACTGCTGTCGATAGATCAGATGGCTTTGTGAGCACTCAGTTGTGTGGGACACTTCCTTTACAGTATAAAATTATGTATGGTGAGGTACAGAGCCCATGGAGAATGTGGGTTCATCAGTGCCACTCACTTTCGGGAGATAGGAACTGTTGCTTGATCGAAGGTGGCTGTTTTCAGAATGTGCTGCTTTAGGAGACAAATCAGAAAGGCATTTTAGAAGTGCATCTATCAGAAGAAAAAACTTTCTATCACAGTTTTGAATTTGAAGTCATGCCAGTTTTCACATAACAGACCCATTCATGAAACTGTGCCTTTAAGAGAGATGTTCTGTGTTATTTACTATGGAGAATTTAATAGTGTGGTAAAAATAGCCATATTTTACCCTGGATTTACTCTTGTAAATCCATCTAGGTTACAATAATTTGCTTAACTCTTCTCCTGAGAATCATACCTAAAGAATACTGCAGTGAATCAGGGATATACATGAGAGCTAAGAAGACAAATCTGATTGTGAGAAATGCAGGTCTAATGGAGGGGGGAAAAATTTTGCTCATTAAATGTATTGCATTTTGAGAACTTAGTTCCAAATCCATATAAAATATAGATTTTCCTACTTTTCACACTCCCACTCACTCTAAGTCCAAAGTCAGATTTAATTTTCTTACTGCCACCCTAGAATGTCCTTCTGTCTTACTTTCTCTCTATTAAGAATAAGGAAAATCAGCCACTTATAAATCTATGGGACAGCTATCATTAGAATTTTCCTGAATAAACATAATTTCCAGAAGATTTTTTCCTCCATAAAATTTCAATTTTCGTTGTTTTTGGTTTTCTTTCAAAACTGCTTAAATTATCTTTACCTCTTTGATTGTTTCTCCTTGTATTTTCCAGGGTTTTTTCCTTACCTAAGACACTATAACCCTAAGGCACACTGTCTCAGTCCTTATTACAGAGGTTTGAATGACTGCTGGTTTGGACTCCAGAAAGTGTACTCCCCAGCTAAGGATGGAGGCATTCTGTGGCTTTTTGGCAATAACTTTAAAATCAAGACTAGGTTTTGTAGTCCGAGGTAATTTGTTTTTGGTTTGGAGAGCAATGTGTTGATTTTGGCCGTTACATAGTTTAGTGAGGGATAGAGAGGATTTGTCTGGGATAAGTGTTTAGATTGGATATTGTGTCTTTGTGGAAAGGGCTGCCAAGCATTGGAAAAGGTTTCCCACAGAGGGCAATCCCTGGAAGTATTCAGAAAAGAAGTAGATGTGGTGTTGAGGGACGTGGTTTAGTGGTGGACTTGGAAGTTCTGGCTTAATTGTTGCACTCTCTGACATTAAAGGTCTTTTCCATGCTAAATGATTCTGATTGTATTCACTTTTTTTTTATTTTTACTAGGAAATCGATATTGAGCAATCCTTAAGAAAATAATTAATGAAATGAAACTGTAATTCTGTGAGAAAGACAAGAATTCTCTCCAGAAGTCTAAAACAAATGGTTTTTATTGCTTACTTTAGGAGGTGCTAAGATCAACTTTAGTCTAAATGAACAGATTAGTAAATTCAGTTAAATACATATGGAGACTATAAAGCTTTGTACCCAAAAATCAAAATTATTCTACTTTCTTAAAAGATAAATTAATGTCTCATTAGATAAAGGTAAAAATAAAGAAATATTTTAAGCATTTGTTGAAGAAAAAAAAAAAGTAAAATCTTGCTTTAAAGACTGTGTAAGAATGTTCCACATGGAGAAAGATAATTAAAATATGCTAAATAGTAATATCTACTTCTTATTAAAAAGACTAGCTATGGTATTGTGCTAATGAAAGGGTGATAAGAGCTAATTTTGAGTGAAGCCATGCATGAAAGAAGGATGTTGGTTTTCTTCTTGAAGTGTTGGAATAGAACATTAAAACTTCAGCTTGAGCTGAATAAGATATTTTTTGCCCTTCAATCCTTGATTTAACTGCACTCTTCAGTTGCATAAGTGAACAAAAAGGCAGGGAATGAGCAAAACAGAAAAATAGTTAAGCTTCTGCAACAGGATCAAGAGGAAATGACTTTCCAGTTCACAACTTCACATAGATTAAATGTAATTATTTGATGAATCTGAAACACAGTAAGTATATTTAAACTAATTTTTTCTTGAAAAAAAATTAATGAAGATTTTGAAATGCTTTTCTCACTGAAGATTTTAACAGCATTATTAATAATCTTCTGGTTTCTTTCTCTTTTATACAGTGCCTTCTACAGAGAAAATTACCACAGTTCTAGCTGAGATCCCCATAGTGAAGAGTACAGGGGGAGAAAATGAAAGAATTAATACAAAGAGGAAACTACTGTTTACTGGTCAGTGGTTTTTATTTTGTTTTCTCTTACAAAAAAATAGATTAATTATTAACTCTGATCATTCGCATTGTTTATAACTGTGCTATGTCCTCTCAAGGCCCTGGCTAAAAAATCCAGACTGCTAACACAATGGAATGTATATCCCTTAATTGGTTTAATGGAAAAAAAAAAATCACTGTCTGCCTTTCTGCCTTGCTTCTTTCTAGTTATGGACTTTTTTCATGCTTAAAGTTACATTTCTTAGGAATCAAAACATTCCAAACAAATCATTAATAGGAATTCTTCTGCCTTTCACTCAAGATCCATTCTTGCATGATACTCAAAGCTGTTGACTCAATCTTCTTGGTAGAAATAGAATACAATCTTAGGTACCATGAGAAAATCAAGAAGTGATCTGCAGAATAACAGGGTTATAGTCTCCATTAGAATCTTCATATAAATAATACATATATTTTCTTTGTTGTCTAGTGGACAAGTGCTGTAATCCTTTTCATAAAATAGTGACAGCATAGAAGTTCCAAAGTGATGAAAAATTTATGTGAATGGCTCTATCTTTTTGAATGATTATCAATCTCAAAGGAATTGTCTCTATGTCAGAAGAAGTTAAATGAAAAGTAATTTTCAGAATAGAAAACTGAGTATGATTATAAAAGAAATAGAGGAATGATCAATACTTTCCACTTGATATGTTTTGATTGAATAGCAAAAGGTTGAAAATAGAATTATTTTACATCTGAAAGTGTTCTTAGAGCAATGTACCATTGTTCATTTATTAAAAGCTTCAATAATCTCATGACTTGCATAATCAGCATATATTCTAGTATGAGTTTTGATTTGGGTGTCAAATAGGAAAAAAACAAATAATATAAAATGTATTTGAGATGCAGGCATTCAATGATTGTTGCAAATGAAAGTCATGGCATTCTCCAAAATCAATTTAGCTATTTGATTATCTGTATTTACATTTTCTGTCATGACACCAAAGGAATGTATTTCTAAATGAGCACATTCTTAAACTTGGTGTAAAGCTTCTACAGGTGTGAAGCAAAAGGCTAATTAATATTTAGGTGAGTATGACTCCATGCAGAAATAAACACTTTTAGAAGTGTTAAATTAAAATGACAATGAGAAATGTATTATACCCACATATTACATTTCTGCCTAGATCAAGATCTTTGAAATAAAAAAAAAAAAAAAAAAGAAAAAGGGAGAAACTCTGTGAACAGTGCAGTGAACTAGTAAACTATTGGCAAATCCATCTGTCTCCTACAGTCTTGATCTGGTACTACAGTAGGGAAAAGAGCCAAAATCTCCTTCTTCCAAATCTCCTGCTCAAGTCAAGAATATAAACTATGTGCAATAATGAATGATGCAACTATCACTGCCGGTGAATGCTATAGCTCAGAGAGGTTATAGAGGCTCCAGCTTCTGTGTGCACAAAACTGAGTTGGTCGTCACCATGAGCAGCATGCTGCAAGTGATTGCACTTTGAGCAATCCCCAGAGACCTTGCCAGGCTCAGCTACTCTGTGATTACATAGCTGTGACTACACAAAGGACAATTATTCACATCCTTGGTGAGCCTTTGTTTTTACAGAAAAGACAATTATATTTTTGCGATTAATGCAAATTTTGAATAAACTCTAACTTCTTAGCACTGCATAACATCACTGCATAAGTGAAATGTGACTGCCCTCAAGTCTTTTCATCTACAGCAGCGATTGCTGCCATTAGGTTTAGCAGAACAAGTAGACAGTATATTGACTATATCATCTGTCACTTTATGACAGCAAATGAAATATCAGATTCCAGAATCTTGAGTTCTACTTGCAAAGTAAAGAGGTTCAGAATTCATACCTTGCAAACCTAGATATTAGTAGTTAGTCTTCCTGACAGCTTGGCCCCACTAAGATAGGTTTGTTTCTCTCTGATGACCAGTCCAACACACTCTTTACTTCTTTATGAATCTCAGGGATTTGAAGGTAAGTGGAATAAAATTTCATAAGTGCAAATATTCCATCTAGTTCAAATATCCCATCTAGTCCACAATATTCCATGTAATATCCATATTAACCTTCCTATCCTTTTATTTTTGCAGAAACCTGCAGAAACTGTAAGATGTGAAAGTGCTCTCTAAGGCACATGTTTGCATGAGCAATTCACAGAGGTCTGTTGTATATTAACTTGGGAATTCAAATAAAGAAGAAAATGTTTGCAGGCTCCAGCCAATCTGCTCTACACATGCTTTCCTGTGCAATGAGATTTTTCAAAGACAAAAGGCTTCTGACAAGAAGCCTCCAGTCTGAGAGTCCATCCTCTAAAGTCTCCTGTGAATAAGTGATTGCTGATATTTAACTGTATTTCTCTTTAATGTAAACACAGATATAACCTTCCACAAAAATGCAGAAATTATTGCTGAAAAATAAATTATTTAGATTGAGGCAGAAAGTTGACATTCAAAATTTTTAACCCATCCATACTGTTCTAGAGTGTCTTAATTAGAAGTGATCATGGGTGCTTATTCTGAGACACTTCAGACAAAGTGAATAATTTCCCTAATTTTAGTGAACACTTTTTCTCAGTTTTTGCATTCTAGCCAAGATATTGACAATTGCATCAATCCAGTCTTTACCTGTTCATCTGTGACACTTCCCTTGGCAAGCATTCTCACAAAGATCAGCAGAAATCAAAATCAAGTCCAAACCCTAGAAAATATCCTAAAGCAATTTATTGCAGAAATTAGTCTTTAAAAATAAGTTCAGTTCAAGTGTTCTTCTTGAAGAAACTGAGATAAAAATAACTAAAATCTTCTGGATGTCACAGCATACAGATACATGAGATATATAATAGTGTGGAGCAAATCATAATTGAAACTATTTTCCTAATCTTGGTTGATAAGTATTCCTCTAGACCCCAACACCTTTTGGATTTTTGCAGGACACAGAGTTCTGAATTTGGATAATTTACAGTGATGCAAAGGATTCAATATTAACATATGATGGCCAAATATTCCAGAGCTGTTCTCTTTCGCTTCATTGTTTAACATGGATACCAGAAGTTGAATCTCGGTAGTCTGTATATATATATTTGAGATTTATTTGCTTGTGTGGTTTTGCTCATCAGCGTGGTGTTTAGGCCAATTCATTTGAGCTTAATCCCAGCCAGCCAAGTACCATGCAACGTCTCGCTCACTCCCTGACCAATGGGATCAGAGAGAGAATTGGAAAGGTAGAAGAAAAAAAACTTTTTGGCTGAGATAAAGACAGATTAACAGGTAAAGCAAAAGCTGCTCATGTAAAAAAGCAAAATAAGGAATTAATCCCACACATCTCATGGGTAAGCTGTTCCCAGGAAAACAGAGCTCCATCACATCTAAGGGTGTAAGGGTTTCCTGGGAAGAAAAATGATATCCATGTGAATGCTCCCCCTTTCTGCCTTCCCCCAGCTTTCTGTGCTGAATAATGTGCTGTATGGCACAGAATGTCCCCTTGGTCAGTTGGGGTTCTGTCCGGTTTATCTCGGCTGTTTGAGGGGCCTGGAAAGGCCCGAGGTGGCCTTGGGACAGCCCGCGTATCGAAGGACGAGAAGAGGCTTCAGTTCTTCTTTCGGTTTTTATGTTTATTAATTGTTTATCTAAAAGATTTTCTTTCAGCCCGACAGAGCTCTGCTCAGCAGCCAGCCATGAGCACACTGTGCTGCCCTCTGGGCAGTCACCTATCTTTATACCCATGGTTACGTGTACAATATTTATCATTTTTCCCCAATACCATCTATTCTTATAACTCGGTGTACTCTCAGTAATAACCAATCCAAAGGTGCCACCGTGGCCAAAGAAGATGGAGGAGAAGAAGAAGAAGAAGAAGAAGGACAGGACACGCCCCAATTCCTCCATCTTACTCCTCCAAACCCCCCTGTACATAAATCCTAAACCCTGTGTCTCACCCTCTAATTAACTAATCCCTTCACCATTCACCCTGTGAAGCCCTCATCCTTGTCGTCTCCTGTGCAGGATCAAAGTGCAGCCACCAGACACTTCTGGAACATTCCAGGACTCCCGAGCCCCCCAAGGTGGTCTCGGAGGCTCAGCATCTCAGGACTCAGATCCTGAGATCCGACAGGGTTCAGGTATCCCAGACATGTCCTCTCCCAGAATCTTGTGCACCTCCTCACTGGCACAGCGTGAGAAGCTGGAGACTTCTTGGCTTAGGGTAAGCACTACTCAGTATCAGCTAAAACATCAACGTGTTTTCAACATTATTCTTACTTTATCCAAACCCTGCACTGTACCAGATACTAAAAAAATGATTCATTCTATCCCAGCCAAAACCAGAATGCTGTTTACCTCATCCCATCTGATAATCAAAAGGCTTTTTGGTTGAAAGCACTTTTGCTTTCACTTTTAGATGCAGAGCTGTAGGGTTTTGTTAGACACCATATTCAGCCATCACAGAATTTAAATTATTGTCCACTTAGACCTATTACTGCAGTACACACAGAAGATCATTAGAAATTCTTTGTACAGTCAATTAACATTGACATCTAATAATGCGTCTGTATAGAAATTGCATTTTAATTATGTCCCATGGGCCACACATGTCCAGTTTGAGGCTCATGCTTAGTGGTTGAGCTAGACAGAAATTTGTTTCCTTTTCCTTTTCCTTTTCCTTTTCCTTTTCCTTTTCCTTTTCCTTTTCCTTTTCCTTTTCCTTTTCCTTTTCCTTTTCCTCTTTTCTTTTTGAACAATGGAAAGGAATCATGGCTTTTCAATTTTAGGCTTGTGCCACTCATAACACCTCTCAAAGAGTGCAATTTTGATGCTAACACTCACAAAGTGGAAACTGTGAAGGCTAAAATGGACATCAATCTGCCTTTCACTTTACATATTGTTGGCCATATGTGACTTTGATTTGCTTTTCCATGACAATATCAGCAATAACTGACTGTATGAATTGTTCAGATCACCAGAAGAATTCTCCCTTGACCTCTGTCCAAGTTACTTCACACCTGCAGAAACAGCATTCAGCTACAACTGTTAAGTTAAGCCATCTCTCATGCAAACTGAAGTCTCTTTTGGTCTAGTTTTAAGCCATGTTGAAGGTCCTTACTCAGGTAATCTCATCTTCTTGGTCTGATTTCTCTTTTGGATATCCAGGATTCCTCTCCAGTGAAGAGGTTGAACAGGGAGTCAGCTCTGTGCTTGGTTCCTACTATAACACAGAGGCAGAAAGCTAAGGACAAGAGTCAGGATTAGTTGTGAAATATCAGCATAGACAATATTAATGGTAAACTGTTACATGTTTGATGCATGTTTGTATCTCTCTGTTTGAGAAATGTTCCAGTTCATACAAGAGTTCATTTTCATAATGTTTGCGGTGGCTACCTTAAAAAATTCTTCAAAACAGTTTTCTGTAAAATGTACACTAATTCTACACCTCTGCTCAGATTCTAAATCTATTCTGCTAAGCATTGCAAAAATACCTAAAAAAAGTACTATTCCTCCCTTAGAATAAAAAAAATCCTTATCATAGACAAGTAGAGAAAAGACAAGGTGTCTGATGTCCTGAATACTGCTGGCAACTTGACATTCTTTTTCATTAAAGCTGAGGTCCCATGGCCTGTTGTACTGCATTTGACTGGGTTGGATTTAATTTTCTTCATAGTAGCTCATGTGGTTTTATAGTGTTGGTTAAAACAGTGCTGATAATGTTTTAATTATTTCAGAACTGCACTATCACACCATCAAGGCATTTTCTGTTCGTCATGCTGCTTCACTAACAAGTTGGCTGGGGGTATAAAGCAAGCTGTGACTGCTGACTCCAACTGGACAAAAGGATATCCTGGACCATATGGCATTGTGCTCAGAAAAAAAAAAACAACTGGGGAGAATAAAGCAGAAAGGAATGGCATTTGAAGTGATGGTGTTTGTCATCCCAAGTAACTGTTAGATGTGATGGATCCATTCTTTTCTAGAGATGGTTTAACACCCAGCTGTTGATGGGAAGGGATGAATGAATTCCTCATTTTGCTTTGCTTGTGAGCACAAATTTTTCTTTACCTGTCAAACTGTCATTACCTCAACCCATGTGTTTTCTCACGTTCATTCTTCTAATCTCCCCTGCATTGCACTGCAGAGGAGTGGACCGGAATCTGTGTGATATTTGCCTTCCTACTGGGATTAAATCACAAAACCTATCCTTTACTGAAGAAAAACTGTGAGTGCTGTCGAGATGGTTTTGTCCACTTTGCTCACAACTCAGATGTATTTTTATGTTAGCAAGACCAAACCTTATAAACTGCAGAGAGAGGAAGGAGATTCAAGAACCAGCTTTGGGATATTTCTCATTACGCAGCAGCAATTATTGGAGGGCCTCCCCTGAAGAAGCAAGACAATGACTGTCTCATAGACATCAATAACTTTCATTTCCATGTGCTGCATGTGTAGCACTCTAGTTTTCTAATTTGGGCTCCTAGCACATACAAGATCAGATGTTTTAGTTGCTTGAAAAAATCTTCTCAGTTTCTTACAGAATAAGCTATCAGATGATCCACATTTGATCTTCTGGCTGCACGTAAACTATGCTGACTTACATTACGTAACTTCTTAGTTTATAGTATGAAGTAATCATGTCCCAGACAACTTTTATTTTTTCCTGTTAAAATATAACAGTATCACAAAATATGCTGAGTTGAAAGGGAGCAACAAGGGTCATCTAGTCCAATTCCCATACAGCTGAACAACCAACTAAATGAATTTTCTTCTTACTTGTATCATTTGGAGATTTTGCTGAGATTTAGTTTGTATCTAAAACAGTTTGGGATTTTTTTGTTTGTTTGGGGGGTCTTTGTTTATTTGTTAGGGTTTTGGGTTCATTTTGTTTGTTTGTTTTTCTGTTGTTGTTTTTGGAATAAGGATTCTCTTTTGTTTATGCTGTAGAGAATTCTTTGTACATGCGATGACCTGAAGAATTTTGGCATAAATGGCTAGCTAAGCTCTGGAAAGTGAGTTGTACTAAAAATGACAATGGCTCTTCTCTTCCAGCTCATTCTCTAACTAGTGTCCTCAGTTTTTCCCCCATTTCTTCCATTTCCATTCTCTGACTTACTGCTGTCTCTTGAAGCAGAACATGCTCAGGAATTAAACACTATAAAGGGACATGAACACTGAAAATTCTATTCTCAACTCTTCATCAGATTTCATTTCTAATATTGGAACAAAATAGAGAGAGTGACTTTCAACTAAATGAACTAAAAAAAATCTTTCAAGACACAGAATCTACTATTTTCTTAGAGGCTGCTGTCACAAAGCACCTAAATTTGCTGGATCTCTCTGGTCAGATTTAGAATTCCCTGGCTTTTGAGACTTGGACCATTGTAAATACCTTAGTTTCAGCATCCCTGTGTCACTGCCTTATTTCAGATTTGTAGGTCTTGGGAGGTATCCTTTTACTCTTGAAAGACCTGATCCATTAAAAGGTTCCTGAAATGCATTTATGTGATCAGTTTTCTTGCAAAATTATCAAAACTAACTTTTCCTTCAAACATGATTGCCAGGGAGAAAAACAACTATAATGCTATTACAATTATAAACAATTATAATCCTATAGATGAAACCGGTCTTTAACAGAATGGAGTTTTACCTGTTCAAAAAATAAAATACATAATCCACTTCAGAAAAAAGATAAAATCCTGGAATCCCAAATAGCTGTGATCAAATCCAAAGAACAACACATCTCCGTTTTTGCATTCTTTGTTGGGAAGGTTAAATGGAGTTTCTTCCCAAAAAATTCCATCTGTGCAGATTTCAGGGTGCTAGGAGACATGGGTTGGAATCTCCTGAGTCAGGGACAAGTGTGGAATATGTGTTTCTTACTGCTAGTGTAACTTCTTCAGTGATTAAATAATTTTAATGATTGAATGCGAACACCAGACAATACCTTATTTTTTTCCATTTATCTTCCATTCCCCTGTCTCCTTTCAAATTAAGAGAGACTTGTTACCCTTATTAATAATGCTTCTTAATAGTTTCGGCACATTAGAGATCTATCTCAAATAACTCACTAGATACTGTTACAGAACAAAGAATAAAATAGTTATTCCCAAAACAGCTATCATATACTTCTATCTTAAATTATTTATGAACTCAAAAAAATGACACTCTAAAAGGAAAAAAATATAGTTTAAATATAAAGATCTCTGAGGACAAGTCTTAATAATCTGTGAAGATTTGTATGACAGAAGGTATGGAATTAATGATTAAAAAGGATTCCTACCGCTTTTTTTTTTGGTCCTTTTTTTTTACCTTCTCTCTGTAGACCTTGTTTCAGCAAACAATTCAAAAGTCTGATCCCGAGCCTATCAAAATATAATGATTTGTATGAAAATCAAGAAAACATTGGATTTGTTTACATAGCTTTATATGATAATAACACTCATGTGAAATGAAAATTCATCTCCTAGATTGCTTCTGAAAAAGGTACAGGATGAATTGGACATGCTGAATGTATCCCCTAAGGTTAATGTATTACTATATAAGTTATGCTGCATAGACTTACTGTCATTTGATTGGGTGACGCAGCTCCACTTTTATTTTAAAATGAACTTATCAAGAATGGTTCTGTAATCTTTTTCAGACTCCTAATTCACATAGATGATTAATTTTCTCTGATTTTTAGTGTAATGTATTTTGCTTTATATGTCCTTTGTGGAATTACAACCTGTAAAAGGATTTGGTCCATATAACCAACTGTTCAGTTTCTTCCCACAGTGTCACAGTACAAAGCAGATAGAAATATGATTTAAGCATCTGTTTAAGGAGTTTTGCACTACTTATAAAGCACACAAATGAAACAAGAAAACTAGATGGACATATTCAATTTATTTTTATTTCCCTTAAATATATATATATAATGTACGTATGTATGTATGCATGTATCCATTTATTTTTAATTTTAGATAGCCTTCATAGTCTGGATGTTAGGGAAGAGAAATACCACTTTCAGAAAGGCTATCAACAAAATCCAAAACCCAAACAGAACAAGTCCTTATTTTCCTGATTATTATATTGAAATTCTTAATTTTGTATGACTTCCATTTTCTAATTTCTTCTTTCTGCTTTTCACCTTCACCCAAATGAAAACATATACTTCAGAAAAGACAAATTGAAAAAGTGTGATCATGTTTTTTTAACAAAGAGAGGTTGTGGAGTCTCCATCTATGGAAATAGTCAAGAGGTGTTTGGGCATAATCATGGGCAGCTTGCTCTAAGGGCCATGCTTGAGAAGAGATTGAATCAGACAGATTCAGAGGTGTCTTCCAACACCAAAAATTCTATAATCCTGTTCTCATATGTCTGACTGTGGTGCTCTTCCTTCATATAACACTGATGCTTCCTTTTTTGTGTGTCTGAGGGGTGTGTTCATGTTTGTGCACCTTATCCTCAGTAAAAAAAAATAATTTCTCATATTTAGAAAAGTTTATTTTTATCTAATTGGATAATTTTCACTCCAAGAAATTGAACAGTAAAAAGAATGCTGTGCCTGTTTTAAATGACACATATCCTTCTAAAATCAAAATGCTCAGGTAAATTGAGCAATACAGAAAATATAAATTAATGCAGTGAAATTATCCTGTTTTCTTTGAGATCAGTTTTCTAGCATAAGACATTAACAGAGAAGACAATCTGTTTTTTCCAAAGTCTTCATTACTTGCATTTCATTTTCTCCAAAGTCAGATTAGGAGCATTGTTCCTATATCTGAGAACAGTAAATGTGGATAATAAACCTTGTCTTTTCATATTCAGCTTTGCTAGCTACAGAGAAGTTCAGCATATCCTTCATTTCTGATTCTGATTGTTCCCAGAAGCTATTATTTTTTTTCTTCACTCCAGAAGCAGATATGTTTCTGAGGCTAGCAAAATCTTTTCTGTCTACACTTACATGAGGATGGGCATAGTGTTGTATATGCACTGAAGAACTATTAAGAAGGTTTTCTCTTTTTCATTCAAGCCTTCTTTGTTACTGCTTTTGTAATGGATTCTGAAGAAAGTCAGTTAGGTTCAAAACATTTTTACCTCATCTCACAAAGTGTGCCTGAGAACTGTACTCTAACAAAGAAAAACACAACTTAAGCAAAAAGCTGGAAATTGCAGTTGGACAAATTTAAATTTGCACCAATGAGAGCTTTTAAACAATGATAATTTTTAATCATAGAGGCAATAGATGCAGGTCTATTAACACCATTGATGGACAGGCTGATCCAGAATTAGAAAAGCAGTTCACACGTGAATAGTGTGAAGAGTCATCCGCAGTGATACCATATGTGAAGATTCACTGGAGTGAATTTAGAGCTCTCTAAGTGCCCTCCAAAAAAACCATGAAGAGCAAAGGGAAATTACAGATTGTTTCTGTGTTTCAATCACAAGTAATGACCTTTTCAAGCACATTCTTGAGCCCCCTACTTCAAATAGGAAAATGTGCTTGAGAATTGTAGAAGTGGAAGAAAATATTTTCACGCCTGGGATGTCCTAGGAAATATTGAGATTGCCAAGTTTACATATATGATAAAGTATCATTTGCATTGCTTTGGATATATCATTTCAGCTATCCATACTATTCAATATAACAGAAATTGGATGAAATTAAAAAGTCAGCTCAATTTCCAACATCCACACCAGATGTTGGCCTTAAAATCCAAAACCAAAAGTACCCAGTTCTCTGTCAGGGAGTGGATGGAAGCAGGCATGGAAAATTGCAGTGTTATAAATTGCCTGATTTCTACTGCGAACAGATGTTTAATTGTTATTAGCATTATTTTAGCTATTAAATTACAGAAACATGATCCTTCATCCCATTCTCCAAGGACACTCACTACCTGTGCACTGAGACAGTTCCCTTTGCTCTTTATGTTTAAGAGCAGAAGTACAATTTTCCTTTACTGAGCATCTGTGTCACTCATTAACTGCAAACGGAATCCAAATCAAGGTCATAGTCTTAATATGTTTTCAATGGAGAGCATTTACTTATTTTTTGTGGATCTTTTAGTCTTCAGAATGTTTTGGTTTGGAAGGACAGTCACAAAACTGTTGAATTGAATACAATAAATTTTAGAATATATAATAAATCAATTGGCATCTCAAAGTTTTACAAAACACTAGAATTTCATTCTTACATCAAAGGAAACTCAATGTGTGTTCTATTTATAAAATATAAAAATAGTGTTCAAGTCTAAAAATTATTTTCACTCCTTCTAAGGAGGAATATATTATCTGTTTCTCCAGAAAGATAAAATACAGTGTCTTTAAATTATTAAGTTGACCTTCAATGCTACTTTCAGAGCACTGAACTGGGAGAGACACAATAGAGCTACAGAGAACTGTAATGCAATATCCTTTTTCTCTCAGTTTTTTTTTATTTTTCCCATTGGTAATGAAAATTACTTTGCTGGTTTAGGCATGGCTTCTTTTACCATATATGATTACTTTTCTTTCATAGTATCATATTTTGACAAATATGTATACAACTTTGAAATTTGTGTTACTTATGTCTGTTATAAATACCTTGGACATTGCTGATTCCTGATAGTAATTGCACTCTCAATAAAAAGATAACACTTAAGCAAAATCTTTTCTCTACTTAGAGCACCTAGGAACATATTTTCAGATGCCTTGCAAAGTCTTATCTTGAACTTGTGCAAGCAATTGATGTTCTTTAGATTTAGAACCACTGGATAAACTCTTAACCTCATTTATGTTATTAATGTTCACAAAGGGCTGCAGTTTGTATATATTTATATATATTTTTTGGCAACAGCAAGGTGCTAAGAGGAGGGAACTGAGATATCTTCCTTTATTGTGGTAAGAGCAAACTGACTGCAGAACTTCTTCATTTCTTAATTGCTCTTGCAAAGTTAGTTTTTATTATTATTTCTAAGAAGTAATTTTGCTACTATTAACCTGTCATTTGACAAAATAATTTGTACATGAATTGGTTTATAAGATTCATTATGTATAAAATTCCTGTCAAATATTCTTGATACTGCTGTTTGAAATCCACACTTTAAAATTCCATGCAAGCTGCAAAGCCGGGATTTTACAGACGTGCTCATAGTAGCCCAAGAGAAAATGGGGAAAATGTGTAAGTCTTAAAGGCCCATTAGAATAGCCAAGATATATTTTAATGAATTAAATTAATATTTAAATCAAAATTAAAAGCAATATTAATGTTGTAAGTCCAAATGCTGAGATATTAGGGGTTTTTTTTTCTTTTCTTCTGTAAGCACTTCTGTTACACTTCTATCTATTTCTCACCTGCCTACCCAAGTTTCATCATTGGATTTTGAATATTGCCAATTATGATTCAGCTGCCTCTTTCTAAAAGAAAGACAACAATAACACTTTAGAGATAAATTCATACTTGCACTTGCCAATACAAAGAATCAGACTTAGCTACTACTCTTGCAGTGTAATCATTGATCTCTCTAAAAATGGTACCATAAAAATATTGAACACAGTGTTTTTCTTACTAGTATTTTCCTCATTGTAGATAGTATAATTGAGAAAAACTTTACGCCTACACACACATATATAAATATACTTTTATTTACACACCTACACAGTTACAGATAGTACCATTTTCCTTTAGGGATAGACTGCTCCAGTGATCCTCACAGGGCTGCAGGATTCGGGTCCGATGTGGCCCTTGTCAGGATGCAGCTTGCTTCAGGGCACATTCATCCGGTCCAGGATGGCGTCTTTCGTGGACTGCAGGTGAAAATCTGTTCCATCTTGGCTCTCCATGGACTTCAAGGGTGCAGCTGATTCCCCAAGGCCATCATCACTAGCTGCAGAGGAGTGTATGCTTCAGCAGCTGGGGCAATTTCTACCTGTCCTTCTTCTGTGACCTTGATGCCTTTAGTTTTATCTTTCATATTTTCTAGATACTCTACTGCATTAGTATATAACTCTGATCTTCATATAAAGTGATAGCAAGTTCTCTTCACAGTTTAGTTAGATAAAGCAATCCTTTTCCAGCCTGAGAACCAAGGACACTGCTGCAGCTTCAGGCCCAAAAGATAAACAACAGCAAATTGAGGAGAGCAATTTGCGAGGATGGGACTTCACAACCTGAAGCTGTAATTGGACAGTTAACCCAAATATATAAATGGACTAAAACTTCAAAGTTTCACACCAAAATTCTGAAAACTCATGACTCAGTGTCCATCTTGGGTGGAGCCATGGCTGGGCCCTTGTACTGCCCAAAATGTATTCTTTGAAGGCCTTTTAAGAAATACTTTATTTCTTTAACATTGTCTGGCCTCTGTTATAGGTAGCCTCTTAAAGCATCAACCTCAGGTTCTTCTAAATAGCTTCTCTCACATTTTCTACCTCCTCTATCCCAGTTGCTATTCTGCAACACCTTTATTTCCTTTCTTGAATGCATTATGTCAGAGACAGTACCAACATCATTGATGGGCTCAGTTTTGGCCAGCAACAGGTCTCGGTTGGAGCTGTCTAGGACAGGCTCTGCCTGACATGGGAACAACTTCTGGTGTCCTCTCACAGCAGGCACTTCTTCAGACCCTCTGCTACAAAGACCTTGCCATGTAAACCCAACACACTAATTACACCAGCCAAATAACCAAAAGGAACTATTAACTACATTGTGGAAAATATGATGCGACTTTAGATAACTGTAGTAGGTATGAGCTGTTACTTGCCTAAAAAACATTCTTGAAATTACTGAAATCTGAGACAACATGCATCTGTCTGCTTAGGTATTGTTAGCCAAGTGCAATCAGCACTGGTGAGTTGTGAAAGTGCTTGTCTTGGATGAGTCTATCCAGCACAGCTATTTATGTTAGTAGAGTGGCTATAGAAAAAAGCAAATAAAAGAAATGGTGGAAGTATCTAGTGCCAGAGAAACTACATCATAGTTCATAATTTAAAAGTCCTATGGTCTAAGGCTGCATTTAGTCTATAGTGGGAAATTAACCTCCTTTATATTCTTCTAGACCTTTAGCTTAAAATCTAAGACATTTTCCACAGATAATTTTTTCAAATGCTCCACTGAAGTGGGTATTGAAAACCAGCAATGCCAGTCTCTTACCTTTCAGATGATTGAAGTAAGCTTATATTCTAAGCACAGAAAAGAAATTGTTTCTATCTGAAAACTTTCTGGAAAAAAAAAAAAATAGCTGTGCAAGCTTCCCTGTCACCTTCCTTCCTCCCCCACCATTCTAAATGTATATGTCCACTTAATATTTCAAAGACTTACTATAAGTGATGGGTCACTGCTTTTACTCGGCATTCTGCCAATTTGAGGATACATTCCCCCAGTCATTCTCCCTTATCAAATCTTCAGCCCCCTCAGTGGTTCATCACTAGCTTAGCCATCTGTTACCACTGGTTGAAAAATCCCAAAGTGGCTAATTTTCCAGCCTAATCACTGTTTATAAAGAAAACAGAACCAAAAAAACAAGGAAAACCCACCCCTCTTTTGCTTTCTCCTCTGCAAATGTATTTTTGTTGTGTCTTAGCTTTTTGCCACTACTAGAGGAGCATTTCTCTGTATTTTTCAGTAAGTTAAAAATCCCAAGTACACTTGGCTGAACATTGCATTGCTGATTTTTAAAATTTAATATTGGGCCATTTATTCAAACAGTTATTTTCTTAGGATTCGTAGGTGAATATATATAGGAGAAAATACAACCTAGGAATTTTTCTTTTAAACAACAATTTGTTTGATTTTTTTTACTTAGCTAAAATATTAATGAATACTGTCAATATTAAGGAAAAAAATCAACATTAATTAAACATATATCAAAATATATAATATATAACAAATAAAAATATATAAAATATATTAAAATATATCAGCATTAATCAGAAATTTTATGGGAGCCTTGGATACAATTTATACCAAAATCTTTTGTCTTAAAACAATTTTAAAATATGTGTCAAAACAAATATTGCCTACCCTAGTTACTGTATGTACAATTCATATTACTACATTCTGTATGAAACAAATGTAAGCTAAATTGTGCCATCTAAACTGAAGGTTTCTAGTCTCTGAATGTTTACATACCATGTTGCAGTCTATTTTAAATATCACACTTGAAAGTAGCTAAATTTTAACTATTTAAGGATCAAATTGCCTAGTTCTGCAACTCCTAGAAACCTGAAATTTGAAGTACTCATATTGCGTCTTGGAATGTTTGTTATGGATACAGGATACAGGAGATCCTTAGTGCATGTGGTATCATAATATCTTTACAAAAAATGGAATAATTTCTCTGTCCACCTTCAAGAAAGTCAAATTGCATACGAAAAATTATTTTTATTTGTGGAACTTTCTTTCACTGAAAATCCTCCATTTTTTTCAGCATAGTACAAGGAGAACTTATGTGATTTTGTAACATATTATTTATTTCCATCATGAATTTTTTGAATTGACATGGTTCTTTTCTTCAAAGTATTATTTTTATTCAGGAATAAGTGCTTTGAACACTGAAACCGTAGGATGTTTCTCTGGACAAATGCTGTCTAATCAGAAGAACATTGTCTCCTGATGAGGATGGGGAGGGCAGTACAGCCCTTTTATAGCCTCAAAAGTGTGTGAGTGCTTCCACACTCTTCCTTGGTAATGGAAACTGACATCAGCTCAGTAATGTTAGATGAATTAATATAATTTGGAAAAATTGTTTGCCTTACAAATGGAGGGAAAAATGTTAGAACATCTAAGTAATTTACCTGAATAACTTAGAATTATAGGATTTTTGTTTTTATGTGAAATCTGAAGATAATAGTCACAGTATTGGGCACTAGATTTTATTTTGCACAATGATCTTTTACATTTTTTATCATCTTAAAATTTAATACTTGAACAATTTTCAAATATCTTAATATCTTTTCAATGTGTCTGTTTCCACTGGGACCACTTAACATAATTTTAAATTAAAATTTCTTCCTGTTGCACATTGCCCATATGAAAGCATTGATAGATAACACATATGACTAATGAGAATACACAGACTACTTTTATTATTAAATATAACTTCAAGTGTCCTGTCACTTTGGTATGTGCCAAAACAGTCTATTAAATTTTTTCAAAAGATCTTTCTTAAATGTCTCGGTTTATCTTCTGCTACATGGAAACTTGCTCATACTTAGTCTAGTGTGCTTTCCCCTGCAGAATTATAACAGGTAAATAATCATTTACTTTCCTTTTTGTTTCTTTGTTAACATCAACTCACACTCTCAGCATGAACATTTAAATTTATCCTTGTAGCATGGTAATTGAAAAGTAATTAAATATTGCACATAATTGACTGACAAATTATCTCTGCTAAGCGCTTTCAAGATGTGTCTTTATGCTTACATAAAAACAATCCTGACTTGTAAAAGGCAGGGAAGGTTTTAGTGATGATTTAATAGAGTCAGAGCTTTGATTCCAATCGCTCAAGCCTTGATTAAGAACTGTAACACTTAATGATACTGCAGATCTCCAGTCAAATCTGTAAAATATGAACATATGTACATATAACAAAACCGAGATATTTCACACAGATAACTTCAGCTCCTGTTTCTGAATATTTTGCTGTTGAAGGAATACAGAGTTTCTCAAGAGGTTTCAGTCCCAAAAGAAGACTGAGCGTCTCAAATGTCAGAAAAGCATCTGCAAAAGTAAGACTCAGGAATCCAACAAAGGAAATAGGATTTATAAGGACTTAACTTCATTATAAAAATTTGCTTTTAAAGATGAGACATTCATTTTTCATCTGTGTTGTACTTATGGAAAGGGCATGGTTTCTTGTCAGTGTCGTAAGCCTTTTACTTGTTTCTGCTATCAGATCACATAATGAAGGTCGTGTAACTGCAGCGTTTCTGCGAGAAAAAGAAAAAAGGTTTATTTATGTTGTTTACCACCACAATTTCATTCTGTTTCCCACCATATGAGCCAAGGAAGAATGGAGAAACTACTGAGCTGCATTTTCTCGGCATCTCTGAACTCCCAGTGCCACAGCAGACTAGTAGAAGATAAAATCCAAAATAAAAAAATCAGTTCCTCAGTTTAATTTGCACACTTGCAGGGTTTAAGTGCCCTTTTGTGGCACTTGTTTTCACTCCATAGATCACATCCCCTTCTGGTTGCAGGCAACTCAACATGTACAGCACCTATATACTACAATTTTTCCTTGAACTTTAAAAGAAGTTTAATCCTATAGCAGAAGAGAGAGGACATGAATCTTCAGCTCGTGCATGGTGATTTCTAATCACATGATAGTTTGTTAAATTTAGATTGGACAACAGTAGGTGCTGCAGATATTTTTTTCTCCTCTTTATTTAAATATTATAGTTGCTTTTCTTCTTATCTGTAGGGAAAAAAAAAAAAAAGGAAAAAATGAAATGGACCTGTACCTCTGTTTGGAAGTTCTCTAGTAAATGGATAAATTTTCTTTCCTGTACAACTTGCTGACTAAAAGGCCCCATTAAGTCTTAGCAAGTATATAGAATTGTGATACAATTTAACTTTCTTTTTCTCAATAAATATGCAACAGTCAGTTCAAAATAAAGTCAGGGTATCTATCTAAAATAAACTGCGTAAATATATATAGCATATATAAAATGGTGGTTAGAGCATTCACCTACTTAAGCATTTTATATACCCCACTTTATGTTCTTTTGAAGAATTACCAAGATTGTCCAATGCAAGTAGTAACAGTTGACACATAATATCACTGTCAAATTTCTGCTCATTTGTAAAAATTTCTGGGTCTTTTTGTTTGTGGGCATCTTTTTTGTTTGTTGTTTTGTTTTGCTTTGAATACTTGTTAGCTTGAAACCCTAAAAAACCCCATAGTTTTTATTTCTAAACCCTATTTAGAATCCAGAAAATTCTTCTTTTTTATTACAATTGTGGGGGGGTTTCCACACACTTATTTGTCAAATAGCCTTATAAACTTGGACCTTATACAAAGCTTTTCATCTATCTTTTAATTTTAACCCACATTGATCTGTCCAAAAAGTCATTGTAAGATGAGAGCATTTCCAAAGGAAGATTAATATTTGATCCTTTTCAGAACCAGCAGCTTTCTGATGTCTCCTCATGCAGCACAATTTCATAGGTTCATCTTTCACTCTCATGCCCCATTTGTGCTGGGGAGGTGGGTTGATAAAAATTTCCGACAGCTTGAACTCCCATTACCAGTGACATTCATGGTCTTAGTATAAAAACAGAAGGCTTTAATGCAAATCTAGCATAAATCATTAATACCTTCTATCTTGCCAAAAATGCTGTACTACAACCTATCTCTAAAAATACATTGTTGTCATTCAATCACCAATTTCTTTCTTCCGAAATGTGGAAGAGGATGTAACTTTCTGTAGTAAAGCTTGCAAAAGTATTCCCCTCCTTTTACTTCCTCTCTAGTTTCCATGGCAACCCATCAAAACTAATAGAGGTCCACAGAACGTCATGTTCAGATGCAGAATTGCAGTACAACAGGTTCAATTTGTTGTTCAAAATAAAAGGCAAATTACAGTGTGTTAAAATCATTCTTACAAGTACATGTTTAAAATGTAAAAGTTTAGGTAGAAAATTTTAATGTCCTATAGACTATATGTACTGATACAGCCCTTATAGAATGCATATAGATTTAACATTTTATATGTAATGATAAAGAGAATTTTTTAGAATTTAAGAGCTGATACATTGCTGTAATCAAAGTATGTTTCCAAGTCATCTCTGTTTTCCTAAGGATTTAATTAATTCTACAATGTGTGAGACTTTTAGTCTAGGAGTATTACAGTGGAGATTCTGAGTAACTGTTGGACAGAGGATTCTCTGACAGACAAAACAGTTGGGAAAAGCCTCAAAGAAACTGACAAAATGTCAAAACAAAAAAAATAAAAACAAAAATTAAAAACAAAAATATACTTAAAACCTGGGCCTACCCTTTTTAGGTGTAAAACTCTGGGGATCTTAATCTGTGAATTTTACTTAACACAACTCTAACAAAATTCATTCAACTGGATGTCATTCAACTGCCATGTAAAGGTCCAGCTGTGATTTTAATCAATAAGTGAAAGGATATTTCAGCAAATCTAAAAGGCAAACCATGCCTGTCTTGGGAAGGATGTATCAGGTTGACAAATATGAAAGGCAAAACCCCTATCAAAGATGACTCTGCCAATTCCCTCCTATGCTCAGCCTTCCACAGAGCTCTTTGCAGCTTCATGCTGATTTAAGTAAGGAACATTGATTTATCCAAGAAACTAATTTCCTAAGTTCTTTTCAGATAAAGTAAAAAAAAATTAAACCAAAAAATAGGAGAAGTTGAAGGTCTTGCTGAAATAGCCATCAAATTATAGCACAGGGTTTAGTTATTATAGTGATGAACATCAATAAAGGTAGAACATTGTTGTAATAAAGTTATTCTTAATGTGATAGAGATATATTTTATCATAATATCCCTGTCTTACATCATCTGCTGTTAAATTTTTAATATTTTCACTGCAGTTTGGAGGAGTCAGTGTTCTATAAGGATTTATGAACACCATTTTTCTTAGAAGTAGACTCAAGTGAAAACAGTTTATCTTCTTAAAGTTTTGTTAAGTCCCATTTTATTTCTTAGCTTGAAATATCAAGCAGGAAAGAATATATTTCTCTTGCTTATTATCACATGTTGTAAGCAAGGAGGTTTTGGGTGACTGAAAAAAGTTTTATTGATGGAAGGATTTAAATGTATGATTTTCTGCAACACCATCTGTAACTCTGTAAGAAGACATTTTATTGGCTTTTCTTTAGAGGCCTTTTCATGGAATCATCAGCCATAGAATGGCTTCTTTCCACTGGAAAGTTTTTGCACCTTGTCATGTATTTATACCTTTCATATCATCTATCTTTCAATGCTTCATTTCCTTGTCATATCTTTAGTTGCAACAGCTGTGTACCAGGTCATGAAGGTCAATGTGAGTTTGAATCAGGTCATGGATTTAAGACGTAAAATCCAACAATCAAGAAGAAATTTTTTTCTGAATTAGTAAGAATCTGTTTAACCCAAAATTCCCTTGATGGTCATTAAATCTTTCTGATCACTATTACTCAATAATTCACCTGCTGTACGCTAAACAAAATAAAAATATCTTTTCTGTCTCTTCAGTTCCAACAACTATGTACAGAGAAGACTGCATATGTAGAAATTTAAGAATTGACTAATCTCAAGCCTTCTCAGTTTAGTATGCTGGACTATGAAATATGAATATAGTCTTGAAAACAGTGTTATAGTAGGGGAAAATTAATATTTTATTCATGAAATTTAATGCAGGCTTCACAAAATCAAGGTTTGCTTAACAGGTGTGTTTTAGAGACCATGAATTAAGTAGAATTTTTTGTTTTCTTCTAGGGAAGAAAAGTAAAACTAGAATTTAGTTTTGACTTTCACAAATTTGAAATTTTGAATGTCCTGAAATCATTTTATGCATGCCAGTGGTGCTATCACCCTTCTGTCATGAGTTTTCACTTCATTAATAAATGTTTGCCACTTAAAAAGAGAAAAAAGGAATTATAGAGTGAAGTTCTTTAATTTATACTAATTTTAATCACTCACTAAAGAAAAGTTCCACCACTGCTGCTTTCTGAACATACACTACACATCTAATATCTTGTTCTAGGAAACTCTTTGGCTCTTATACTAATATGTGTAATGACCTGTATCCATCAGCGGCATATTTTTTTTCTGAATTTATGGAGGCAATAACCAGCACTGCTTTGACAAACAATAACTGTACATTTTTTACTGTGCAGTTCTTTATTAGTTCAGAGACAACAGCTTTGTTTAGGTTTTGGGGACTTCGGTTTTTTGATTTTTTTTGCTTGGTTTTTTTATCTTCCCTTATAAAGAATCAATTCTTCAACATGTTTAATTTCCCAATTTTAGCTGGAAAATTATTAGTGAAGATATGAGTACTGCATAACAAACCCTCAAGTGATAGGTTGGGCAAATAAATAAAGGAATAGAGCAGTGACACAACTTTCAGCATTACCCTCTAATGAGAATGTGAAAATAGGAGTGAAAAATGGATGTATCTCAAATATGCTTTGAAGAAGCTTGTCATTGTCATCTTAGGAATCTACAAAGAAAGTGTTGCCAGCCCAGAGAAGAAATCATTATAATAGTGAAATAAAGAGAGATTATTTCAAGGAATATAACAAAAAGGAGAAATAATAATTTTCAGGACAATGAACAGAATATGTAATGAAAAGAAATGTACACCCATACCAAAACCTGTGAGCAGTGAACATTATTATACTGAATATTTGAGAAAGGAGTATATATCACATTTGCAAGGCTTGAGGAACCAAACTCACCTGTGAAAATACTGTCTTCATTAGTCTAGGTACAACTGGGTGAAAATACCTTTCAATTTCTCCCAAAAAAACTATACCTCACATGACAATGAAAAAACACAGATTATAGGATTTCACCCTAAAGTTTGGAGAGTTTATAAAGAGTGGTAGAATGCCCTGGCTCCCATATATCTCTCTAGACTAGTCCCATTTTTAATTGCTCTTACAATCTACAGAATAGTATAGAAAATCTCCAGAAACCCCATGATTCTTTCAAGAGGAGAAATAGATTATAGAGTCATAGTTCATGTATTGTTTCTGCTTGACTTTCATACTGGGTATGCAATATTTTTTTAAGCCCTGTTTGATCCTTATACAGTATATAAACCTGATCTTGTTAGCCAGGTAGAGTTATCACTGACCCTGAGAGCAGCTCAGTTGGTTATAGCATGGTGCTAATAACACTAAGACCATGAAATATCTAATTATGTGAAAAAGTTTAACTACATATTCTCATTTTTAAGGTAAAGATATGAAGAATGCAAAAACCTTACCATCTTTATGGTCCATGTTGTAAACACATCTATAGCAATTTGGGGAAGTTCATTGCGATTTCTTTTGGCTTTTTATTAATTTTTTCTTTCTCTGTGTGTCTGTGTTAACTTTTAAGATTTACTCTATAATTTGTTTTTGCCTGATTAGGATATTAAATAGCAATGTGCTACCCCATCACTCTTTCTTTGCAATTAAATGGAGCTGCACTTCTTAAAAAAAAAAAAAAAAAAAGAACCAAAAAACTAAAACCTACTTTTAACTTCATTTATATAAATGTGATAAATGTGCTTTTGCATGTAAACAAATAGCTTTCCTGTTCTTTGTATTTCTTATAACTGATGCTTATAAGGAAGAAAATTCCTTGTTCTGCAAGGGTTCCCTAGGTTATATCTAACCAGAAAGCATAAATTTTTTGGTGCTTCTTTTTTACCTTGATTATCATTTCTACGGCAACCAATTGAAATATCAAAATGGAGCATTTTGTCTTCAAGTAGGGAATAAGCAGCAGGATGTAATTAATTCTAAAAGTGCAAGGTTATTCTATAAACTCTCCACAAAAATACTGTTGTCACATTCAATAGGTTTTTTCTCCACCATAATTTCTCAATCAAACTAATTCAGTTTACAATTGAAATGCTTTTCTGACTGCCAGTCCTTAAATTAGGCCTGGGATTTGGGAGCTTATGTGTCTTCTATCTGACTCATGGATCACCAATAATAAAGATTTTTGCAGGCCAAGTATTGCCTTTGGATTCACTTGCACAACTCCATTACCTTCAGTCAGTTTGCATAAATGTAACTGAAGGGTAAACACCAAAACCAGTGGAACCGAGGAAAAGTTCTGCAACTGGGACTTTTACTTAACAAACATATTGAATAAGTTCAGATCAAGAAATCATGCAGTGCACTCTCCACTTTCCAAGATCTGCATTGTTTCTGTCAGTTTAAAATTAATTTATGTGTATAATACCTCCTGTTCACAAGTTCAACTGTACACAAATAACAGGTGCAAAACCCACGCTGTTTTCAAAAAGTCCAGTTTGAGAATGAAGATGAAGCTCTCTTTATGAGGTATTTCATGGTTTAAAAGCAAAAAAAATGTATTTTCTTGCTGTTTTTCCTTTTTTTTTCCATTTTAAAATAAAATGTTGCCATTTTCACCTCTGTATTGTTTGTACAGCAGAATGCTATTTGAACGGCATTGCAAGAAGCAGTGATTTATTAATTATCTTGCAGTTCTCCATGAAGAATGAGACATTGGGGGCCTTAGGGAAATAGAGGCATTCCATCCCATGACCACCCTTTCCTGGGGCTCCCCCCAAGCCACCCCCAGCCCATGATGCCATTCCAGCCCCCTGGTGCCACTTGTCTGTGCCCCAGAGATCCCAGTCTCCAGCTCCCCCAGCCCTGCCATGTCCAGCCACGAGTCCCACCCACAGCCCCAGAGAGGCTCTCAGGGTCCCCCCCATGTCCCCCTGGCTGCCCTGCCCCCGGTGGGCAGAGGGACAGGCTCTGGGTGGCCCCTCTGCCCATGTTCCCAGAGAGCCCCCAGCCTGTGGGATCTCAGCACCTCAGGACTGAGGTGCCGGGCCACCGAGACCACCCTTGGGGGGCTCGGGAGTCCTGGAATGTTGCCAGAAGTGTCTGGTGGCTGCACTTTGATCCCACACAGGAGACGACACCTGTATGAGGACAGGAGGGTTTCACCGGGGTGAATGGTGAAGGGATTGGTTAATTAGAGGGTGAGACACAGGGTTTAGGATTTCTGTACAGGGGGGTTTAGAGAAGTAAGATGGAGGAATTGGGGCGTGTCCTGTCCTTCTTCTTCTTCTTCTTCTCCTCCATCTTCTATGGTGATGGTGGCACTTTGGGATTGGTCGTTACTGAAAGTGCACCGGGTAATAAGAATAAATGGTATTGGGGAAAAATGATAAATATTGTACACGTAACTTTGGGTATAAAGATAGGTGACTGTCCGGAGGGCAGCACAGTGTGCTCATGGCTGGCTGCTGAGCAGAGCTCTGTCGGGCTGAAAGAAAATCTTTTAGATAAACAATTAATAAACATAAAGACCAAAAGAAGAACTGAAGCCTCTTCTCGTCCTTCGATACGCGGGCTGCCCCAAGGCCACCCCGGGCCTTTCCAGGCCCTTCAAACAGCCGAAAACCAGACACCTGCCCACACAATGCCTTAACCGAGGAGAGACTGTTATTGATGTTCATGCACTAGGCTTGTTTTGCTAGTTTTCAGCTAAAGATGTCTATTATGACTTCTGCAATTGTAATTCAATTATAGCGTTGATTTTATTTGGCTTGCCTAAAGCAGCCATTGAGTTTTTTAAGTCCTTCTGATAAAGGGAATGCTAAAATATTTAAGGCAGGAGGATAGGAATAAGCCCTAGTACAACTGAAAAGCAGGCATGCACAGCTAGAACATCATTCATTTAAGTGAAAGCTCTATTGACATCATACTTGGATGGTTGGAGAGCTTATACTTCCCTTTTGCTTACAGGCAAGGCTAATAATCAATGGTGGGTGTTCTACCTCTGAAGAATTTATTTACGTATTACTCTTTCACAGATGATCTATCAAATGCCTTTATATTTTTTAAGCTTTATAAACATTTTCCTGCAATTCATACATAGATTAAAGTAAGAGAAAAAGGTTACTTTCTTAGTAGGCTACCTTCTGCATAGGTTCCAAAAGCAGCCCTTGGTACATACTGTTCACTGTTCATTTCTTTTAAAGATATGGAGTTCTGTGCTAGTGTTCTTACAATTTTTATTTTACCTTATTTTTTTTTAAGAAGGGAAATATTTAGAGTAATCTGACTGAGAAAGGATTGAAATGCTACTCAGATCAGCATTCAGTGTTCATTCAGACCCCAAGTTAAAATATGGTTATTAGTAAGGTACCTGCTTTTTGGAGCTGTTGGGTGTATAAAACACATATCAATTCAGTGAAGCCTATAATTCTTTGGCATATTTATAATCTAATACTAAATCTCTAAATGTTAGTTATTCAAATTAAAAAAATGCATTCTGGCTTTCCTGTATACTTAGTAGAAGGAAACAAATGACAGATGTATTTCTTTACAGAATGCCTCATCTTTCCCTTGGAGATCTGTTTTAGGATATCATGAATCATTTAAGAGTGGTTATTGCCCTGCATTAGCTGTAAAAATGCTTAGAATTACTATCATTGCATTAGAGAATGAACAATTAAGCAGCTAATATTAAAGGAAATTAATAACAAGGCCTGTCCATTCTCTTAGGGCCCCATTGCCTCCAGCTACTGCCCATTCCCCTACTGCCTCCAGCTCTGGTGTCCCCAGCACGGGAAGGACAAAGACCTGCTGGAGAGACTCCAGAAGAGGCCACCAAGACAATTAGAGGGATGGAGCACACCTTGTATGAGGAAAGGCTGAGAGAGTTGGGATTCTTCAGTCTGGAAAAAGGAGGCCTCAGGGTGACTTAAACATATCCTTCCAGTACTTAAAGGGAGCCTAAAACAAGAGTTTTTACAAGGATGTATAAATAGTGATTGAACAAGGTGGAATGGCTTTAAATTGAAAGAGACTAGGTCTAGGTTACCCTCACAATAAAGAATTTTTTCTTAATATCTAACTTGGGGAAAATTTAATTAATGTCAATGGAAGAAACTCTAAAACTAATTTAGGCCTTAAAAATTAGAATCTCTTACAAGCTATTCACATTAAAATCTTTACCAGGTGTTAAAAAAGAATATCGTCTTGAGATCAGTTTTAAGGTCAAACTCATTTATTTCAGCAACTTATTTCTTCAGGTTTTGTTTCATTGTAGAGTAACTCATGATTCTAGGAAACAGAGCAAAACATTATAATAATTTTGTAATTTTCATGGTAAAAATGTTTTCCTATTCACCATATAATAAGATGTAGTATATGATGTACACAAAAATTTCTATATAGGAAAAAAGTAATCAATTGCTCAGGTATTCTGCCCTTAAGTTTTAACACTCTCTTATTATAAAAATTTTTAAATCTGCCTGTATATGAAATCAGTAAATTATTGAGAAATATTGCAATCTATGAAAGTAGAAGTAAGAAAATCTATTCCTTTGAAAGATACAAAGATACATATTTTAGAAGGAACTCCTACATTTCTCTCTTATTTAAAATATAATTTGTGAAAGACAGAAACTACAGTGATGAAGTAAGGCAGAAAGCAATTACTTGAAATATTTTCTTATTTAAATCTAGAAAAAGATGAAAAAGTTTAGCTCTTATTTCCAGACCAAAAAAAATGATTGTAAGATAAAAATTTAAAATACTTGGTCTAAGTCAGGTACTGGTTAGGAAGTTGGTCCTCTTTTCAATTACCATATCTCTCACAAATTCATTTTGTTAATTTAGTCAAGTTGCTTACTCTCAGTTCTGTGTTCAGAAAAAGAAAAAAAAGAAAATCCTATACTGGACAGATATAAGAAAGAATTAAAAATAATTCAGTTCCATCTGCCATTGTTCCTTCTGTTGTATTTATATGTCTGTAGTGGACTCACTCAGACTGGATGCCAAGTGTCCACCAAACCTTTGTAGCTCTGTCCTCCCAAATGGAATTTGGAAAAGAGAACATATAAAAGGTTCATGGTTCAAGATTAGGACAGAGAGATCAGTAATTGCCATCACAGGCATAACAGACTCAAATCTGGAGAATTAGCTTAATTTATCACCAATCAAATCAGAGTAAGGCAATAAAAATGTCCTGGGTTTGCATGTTTGAGTGCAGATAAAGTTATCTTCTCTAGGGATTTGGGCACTAAGTGTCAATAAAAGTTATCTGGACTTTGATCTGGGACAACAAAGGTATTTCAGCACCTAATTCAGTGGCAGTCCAAATATTTCCAAGATCCTATATTTCATGATCCTCTGTGTCATGGTTTGGGCCTGGTGCAGAGCCAGTGCCCCCATGAAAGGAATAAGCAAAACAGGTTCCAGCTTAAACATAAAGAACACCTAATTACCTAAACTACAGGAAAATAGGAAAAAAAAACTATAAGGAAAAGGAAAAAAAAAATTGAAAACCTTACAAAAAATACTGAAAATGTTGTTCACAGTAATTTTGGAACTGGAAATGCAAATATTAAAGTTCATTACAGAAGGAGAAATGTTTTCAAGAAGAAGTGGAAATTCTTAGAGTGAGTGCTATTAAGATTCCCTGGACAATGACATATTCCAATTTCAGATTTTTTTTTTTAATCAAAATAGACACATAGTTTGACTTTCAAGGTGAATTATCCTTTCGCTTCTTAATGTTTTAAGCTATAATAATTCAAGATAATATGAGTCCATGAATGAAAATGTAGAATCTCATGCATTGATATTATTTCAGTATTAAGTAGGGATTTAGATGTTCATCTGCAAGGAAAATGTACAAAGAAAGGGCATGGCCAACTTTCCACACACTGGCAAGGATCTTAATAATGTCAGGCAGATTTCTGGCATTTTGAAGATTATAGAGTCTCTTCCTTTTGATTCATCCACTGTAAACACATCTTCTTGTAAATAGAAAAACAAAAGCCTGACTCCGTATTCCCCTGTAAAATTTCAAGTGTTTGCAATAGTATTGAAATTTTACTGCGAAAATGTGTGTCTGGATCTTTTGTGCAGTAAATTCATTACAAGTAATAATACCAAGATCACCTTCAGACTGATAAGTTGAAGAATCTTGTCCATTGGCAGTAGCAATTTTTCCTTTACCTCAGTAGGCTTTGGATCATGTTACACAGAATAACATTATTATTATTTTTATTTCTTCATATCGAAGCATGTGAGTTATCTGCATATGTCTTTCAAAATATTTTGAAGTAATTCATTAACATTAAAATAATGTTATGATAATCACTGTAAAACAAAAAAAAAAACAGAAACTAGATCTAGTAATTAATATCCTTATTAGTTTCTTGGTTTAAATATTATTTTGAGATCTTTCTTTGCCTCTTGATTTTAAAGGTCAACTCAAACCACAGGATATTTTTTTAAAATGTTAAATTCATTTAAGAGAAAAAAAATTCTTTTAAACAAAACCAACCCAAAAATTAACTTAATAAAAAATTCCAAGTAATTCTTCCAACGTAGCTACACATAGGTTTGGTTTTTTTTTTGGAGAGATTTTTTTTTTCCTATAAGGTTATTTCAATATCTTTTACTATAAATTATAATAATATACATTTATATATAGGTTACTACTGCTGATTTGGATCCCTATTAGTTTTTGTTTGCACAGTTCTAATATAAATATTCTTATATATTCTTCTCTGGAAATAATTAGTAATAACACAAGAGAATAAGTCAAAAATCAGGAAAAAACACTGCAGTTTGGAATAGTAAGTGTTTGCCTTTCTAAGTGGAATTATGAGAGAGGTGGGGGAATTCTTGGAACATGACACATAAGCAGACTAAACACTTAATGTACAATATCTTAATACCATGAAGGAGGCAGAGTTTGGACATTGTAAAGAGAAATAAAGAGCTTATACTCCAAATTATACATACTTGAATTTTGACAGTTCAGCCACCCCTAGCATCACCCCAAGCATCAGTATTTTGGAGTGAAAAAATTGTTAATGTTCTCAAAGCTAGTCAGCATGAGATTAACTTTCAGGAAGAGTAGGTCACCACGCTTCAATGGAGCTCTTTCAATTAGAGTAGTGCTCTTTAGCACTCTCAGGTTCTCCATGTATCTGCAGGATGTTCAAGTAAGAAAACAAATTGTATGAGTTGTGTTTTGTGAAACTTAACAGCCTATGAGCTAGGTCAATTTGAGGTTTAGAAATCCTCTTCCATGAGAATAATATGCAAGTGTGAAAACAACTTCATTTAGACTTTCAAAAAAAATCCAAAATTACTTCATTTCCTGTGACCTGAAAGTATATTTAATATCATTTATAAACCTTTGTTTCAGGTGTAACTTTAGGAACCTATACCCTTTTTTTTTTAAAGTAGTCAAACACTGTTGTATTAAGACATTTCTTAATTTTGTAAAAGTTATTGTATCCATCTAATTAACTGAACTGATTTATTATCAAGGCCTTTATGCTATCAACAATAAGCAATAGAGTATAGCTCTGTTGTATGCATTAAAATACAAATGTCTAAATTCTGGACAGAAGGTACTAAACAGGGCTGTCACTGTAAATGAAGTCCTGAGACACTTCTCTGTGAATACTTAAGGACCAAAATGAGAAGAATGTGATTGTGCCAGGAATAGTTTCCTTTGTCTGCATCCTTTCATTCCTCATGCTCAGCATATGTGTAGCCTAATGCACCTCTTCACTCATATGAGAGACACAATCACAGTAAGTTCTAAGATAATTATTTGGAGAACTCTGCCACTAAATGAATGGCAGCATCATTAAGACAAGTCACTTACTGAAATAGCAGGTGAAATAACAATGTGGGATTTTTATTTTACCTGCCTTTGATACTCTCAAGTTCCAGAGTGCTAAGGCAGCAAGGTATGCCTGTCACCTTGAAGAGTGAAGTACTGGGATAGCTTGGTCCACCTGAGTTTCATATGAGTTTGATTTTCTGTCTTTAATTTTTTTAAATTTTACGACATATTTAATCTATCAAGCTAATCTGAATTGTTGTGCTATGCACAAACCAAACATGTTAACAATTTTTTATGGAAGCACTACTTTTATATTCCTCTTTTTTCCTCTTGCATTTTACTACTATCAAGAAAAAGTAGTACAGAGAAATTGTTTATGTATTTTCAGGTTGATAACATGTGAAAAATATGCTATTTCGCCTATCAGTGTACATATTGCAAAAGAAAAAAGAAAAAGAAATGAGGAAAAATAATCACTATGTGCTTGTAGCATTTTACAATAACTTTCTATTTATGCATAGAACTAGTGAATTCCACTCAGGTGGGCTACACCTCATCTTTGGTTAGGTGCACTTTCTTTTTTCTTTTCTCTTTTCCAGTTCATTGCCCTGCATCAGAAATTCCCCAAATATTTTGCTATTGTCCTCTCCTCCTTTTTTACTTTTTCATACACTGGTTACAAAGTGCTGCACTTCTTTCCTAGCATTACATGGCTCATTAATCTGATACATGGAAGGTAAGACAGTACAGAGATATAAAAGTGCTGCTGTTTTAAGAGAATGGCCAGATTTGCCAAAGACTTACTGAAAAAAAAATTAAGTACCTCTCTGTGGTGTCCACAGTTCACAATTTTTTTCAGACAAGTTGTAGAAGAAAATACTTTTAGAAAGGTAAGATGTTTGAAATACCCATGCAACTGAGCACTTTGAGATATTCTGACAGTGCTAACTCGACAGAGAGGACTGAACATTTTGGTTAGTCTACTTTCAACACACCTCACTGTTTTCCATTTCCATTTCTCTGTGCAGCAAGAAATTCATTCAGAATTAGTGACTGTCATCCTATTTATTCATTCATACATCATTTAACAGGAAGGGTGCAATTTTCACATTCCCCCAGCTGCAGGCACGGGTAGACAAACAACTAATTCCTTGTGGAAGGTAAACAATTTTGGCAATCTACACTCTAATATGTATATTAGCGTTATGCAGTTGTAATAGACACATAAAACAGTGTGTGTCCACAGGCTCTTGCAAATGAAGTCATGGAAGTCCTATAAGCTAAAGGAACTAATTTTTTCTTTTTATTTTTTTCTGGTGAGGAAATGTTTCCTCTGAGGAATGAGAGCATTTTCATTCATTTGTCTTTATAGCATATCCTGAAAGCTAAAATTCTAATGATAAGGAAAGGAATGCATACAGAATCTGTGAAATTTATGGGTGGCAACTTTTCTTAGCTATTTTCATTCCATTAGTTACTCAAGGCTCATTATATGAACATAAACTGTTCCGTCTGGAGAGTGTCATGCTAACAGATTTACTTAATGGATTTTATTTCATCATGTAAATGCTTTGAACACCAGACTTGTGAGACAGTCGGGAGACTCGAGAAATGTCTGAGTTGTAAAAAATTTGAAAACTCTCTTCAATAGAAAATCATTTCAAAAATATCTAATGGCCAGATCCTGTATCGACTGTCTTTCTCTACATGTTTTAGAAAGAGGAGAATCAGTCAGGGTTGGTGTTTTTTTTTTTTCTTTTTCTTTGAACCTTTCCCTTACAGGGGAGAAAAGCTACAGAATTTGTTTGGGACTATGTCCAGAGTTTTCCAAAATGAAGGTGGAGATAATGAGCTTGAAAAGGTGTCAGGAACACATGAGAGGGACTGTTAGGACAGAAAAAATATAAAATGAGATCAGAAAGTGAATGTCACTTGACAGAACAATTCAATCCAGGGACATCAGCATACTCCTGTCCAAAGTCTCCTTATTGATATTTTATTCTTTTTTTCTGATGACAGTTCTAATATAATCAAGAAAAAAAAGCAGGTTAATCGTCAAGCTAGCTTTCTCTAAGGAGATCTGGGATTTTTGTTTTTGTCTAAGTGTCTTTAGTATGTGCCCACAGAAAAAATTAACTGCAATTGTTCCCATACATGAAGTTTTTTAACAGGCCACCAAAAATACTGTCTATCACTTTTCAGCGCAGATTTTCCTGCATACAGCCAGCAAAACTAGACTTCTAAAAAGGGTTTGCTTATTTTTAAAAGAGTGCTGTTAAAAGCCATCTTAAACATTTATTACATCTATTACGCCACCACCATTCATGAAAGTAACCATACAGCCCAAAGGGAACCACCTCTGGACTTGAGAAGGAGGAGAGTTTAGTCCATGTGCTAATAATGCCATCTGTGTAATTTTACAGAAAGCTTTTTCTCTCTTACTATAAGGTGGCAGTGTGGACTGACTGAATTGCCCAGAACTTTGGGCAGATGAGGAGAGCTTGTCAGGTATTTCCAACATACACACATTACTAAGTATACTGTACCTGTCATTAAACATATACTATGGCCCAGAGTATTATACTCTAGTATCAGATTTTTGAGCTGCATCATTTCATTGTGTTTTTTCTTCTCTTAAATGAAGTGAAAGACAGTGATTTCATGGAAATAGAGAAAAAAAAGATGAAGAAAGATACCAATTATTTGCACAAAGAACCACTTCTGCAGACAGCAGTAAGCTTTGCTTTCTACTTTTTCATGTTTCCTAGTTCACTATTACTGTGAAAGACATAAGATATCTCTTTCTAATGTTCTCTAGATTTTGGGTCTTTTTCCCATTTCCCGTGTTCTCATCTGATGTACTTTGTTAAAAAGAAGGGCAAAGGAATATATTCAATGGAAGAGTTTTGCAGAAGATCTAACAAAGCAGAAGTTTCTGGGAAAGCATGATTTATATGAAGTGTCAAAGAAAATGGTAGAATGCTTTCAGCATAGTCTGAATGAAAAATCTCACATGAGAGAGGTACTTTAACATGATGAATATAATTCTTATCATCTATTGGACTTTATCTACAGTGAGAATAAGGGTTTTGATTATAATCTAAACATCAAGCTGGTACAGATTTCTATGTATGTCAAACTACCTGCTTTGACATAATCTAACGTAACTTGCATCCTGTAATGTATAATTCATGTTATAGGGAGAGAAGTGTTATCATTTTTTCAAGAGTAAAAGTGGCTTCTCCACATTCACCATTCCAGAAGAATAGTGGATATTTCAATCTCTAGTATCAGCACTTTTATAAAGAAAAAAATTGTAAAAGATACATCAATAAAAATTCTTCCATTTAAAAGGAAATAATTTGTTTCAAATACAAATGCATAAGTTGAAAAAGATGTAAGTTGCATAAACTACTCTCAAGTAAAAATATACATTCTCTCCACAGACAAGAAACATCTTTGCTACATTTTTTTACTGATTATGTTCCATATTAAAAAAGAAAAAAGACAATGACAATAAGAAAATCTCCACATGACTGAATGGTGTAGCAAAATATGCTATCTTTAGTAAGAAGTCTATGACACAGGGAATGGGGAAAAAGTTTAAATAAGAATTATTTCAGGTAAATTCTGGAAATATTTAGTTTTGCATTCATCTATCTTACTACAGAAGAACATTTCTCAATCATATCTTCTTTGTTCTTTTAGCTGGAATATCTTTATCTGTGGATCACATCTGTTTTTAAAGGCTTAGGCATATTATAGGATTGACTGAAAGACATGTACTTTTCAGAAAGGTTAGATAGAAGCATAAGACAGATAAAATCAAACTTCGTAACAAATAAAAGAAGACTACATCAATACGATAGCCTAAACAGGCCTATACTATTATTTGAAATGGCTTAAGATATTGCACCTGACTTTTGGCTTTGGCTTTAAAGATATGGCTACCTTAAAACTTTGAGCCTTACTCACCTGGTCCATATGCCTTGCATCTTGTCTCTTTAAAACAGCGCCAGCTGGGCAGCTCAATCCAGAGGCTGTAGCACAGTGCAGTCAGCCAGTGACATACAAATTACTGCAGGGTAGCCAAGAGTCAAAAAAGTCATTGTAATCAGCAGACACGTAATCATTGTAGTCAATGAAGGAAGGAGAGTCCTTTAAGTCAGGATCTAGTGGTAAGAATGCAGTGACTAAAGTTATGATTGGCATTTAGACACCTAGTGCAACTGTGGACCTTAACAAGTAGACAACTGCATGAAAACATAATCTGAATTCCTCAATGGAATATTGTCCTGGATTGCCAAGCAAATTGTATTCTATTTGCCATCTGTATGGCAGTTGTCTTCTGTTAAGTGGGCAGTTTTCCTTATCTCTTCCAGCAACACTGCTCCCTCCGGGGAGACATCTGCTGATAACAGGCTACTGAATGTCACTGCATGACTGATAAGAGCTATGGCATCCCATTGTGAGATGCTCTGCCCAGAGGGAAGAGCCGAACGTTCCCACCTAGATATAATATTGAGATTCTGGAACACCATCACAGCTTCTCCACTGGATTTCCCAGAGGAACAGCAGCTGCCTCTTCCACTGGATCTTCAGAGGAAGACTACACTCTTTTCTGTAGGATCCCTGTTCCAACAGAACCACACTTGACACTCCAGGAGGACTGCAGCCACAATTCCAACTGGACTGCTACCAACACTCTGACCAACTGGGTGGCAGGTTGTGTTCTGACTGTCAGTGTTGTTTTAGTTTACTGTATTGTTTATTTTATCTTTTTATTTTCTTCCCTAATAATTCCCTGTTATTCCTGCTCCCACATTTTTGTCTGAGAGACCCTTAATTTAAAATTTATGGCAATTTGGAGGGAGGGGATTTACATGTTCCATTTCAGTGGAGGTTCCTGCCTACCTTGGCAAGCACCTGTCTTTTGAAGCCAAGACAAATATATGTATATGGAGATCATCAGGATGAGAAGGCTCAGAAGACTAGAAAATGAGGCCAGTTTTGAAATGTAAAAGAAAAATTTTCTAATTTAACTAATCTTGGCTCTTATCAAGACAGCAATCTTAGCAATTTTCATTGCTTCATATGAAAAACTTGCTGGTTTAGTCACTTATACTCTAAATCAGCTATCAGTATGCCATGCCCCAGAGCTGATGTCTTTTCACTGATGCAGTCAACACATGCAGTCAGCTGCGATGGCTGTGGCTGTCAGCCACAGAGGGGATCAGGCTTGAGAGGTGTTAAACAGCTGAATCTTGAAGAGAGGTCAGTTTGTTCTCTTTCTTTTCCAACTTTCCTCTGTTACGACTTGTCGGGTTTTTTATGTTGTTTGAAGGGCCTGGAAAGGCCCGGAGTGGCCTTGGGGCAGCCCGCGTATCGAAGGACGAGAAGAGGCTTCAGTTCTTCTTTCGGTCTTTATGTTTATTAATTGTTTATCTAAAAGATTTTCTCTCGGCCCGACAGAGCTCTGCTCAGCAGCCAGCCATGAGCACACTGTGCTGCCCTCCGGACAGTCACCTATCTTTATACCCATGGTTACGTGTACAATATTTATCATTTTTCCCCAATACCATTTATTCTTATTGCCCGGTGCACTTTTAGTAATGACCAATCCCAAAGTGCCACCATCACCACAGAAGATGGAGGAGAAGAAGAAGAAGAAGAAGGACAGGACACGCCCCAATTCCTCCATCTTACTTCTCTAAACCCCCCTGTACAGAAATCCTAAACCCTGTGTCTCACCCTCTAATTAACCAATCCCTTCACCATTCACCCCGGTGAAACCCTCCTGTCCTCATACAGGTGTCGTCTCCTGTGTAGGATCAAAGTCCAGCCACCAGACACTTCTGGAACATTCCAGGACTCCCGAGCCCCCCAAGGGTGGTCTCGGTGGCCCGGCACCTCAGGACTGAGATCCTGAGATCCGACAACGACTGATGCTTTTATCCTACAGTATCCCTCCCTCCTGTAGTTATGCTCCTGATAATGCATGTCTTGGTTTTGGTTTTGCCATTATCCACTTCATGCATTCTGCACAATGCCCTGCTTACTTGTAGCTCTTCTTGTGTGGTGTCTGGAATTCTTTTTTCCTGAAGATCTCTCAAATACAACTGCATGCCTTTTCCCCCTCTGGAGTTTATGTGGCTTATAAACTCACATAAATTGCTTAGAACTTAGAATCATAGGTTGTAAAAAGCCTTTCAGGTCATTAAGTACGTCTTTAAACCTAGCACTACCAGGTCCATCTCTAAACCATGTCCCTCAGTATCACATCTACACAGCTATGAAATATCTATAGAGATGGCAACTTCACCACTTCCCTGAGCAGCCTGTTCTAATTCTTGACAGCTTTTTCAGCAAATAAATTTTTCCTGATATCCATTTTGAACCTGCCCTGGAGCAACTCGAGGTAATTTCCTTCTGTTCTATCACTCGTTACTTAGCAGAAGTACGAGACTGACACCCACGTTACCACAATCCTGAGTCTCTTTTTCTGCAGGCTAAATAAAGCCAGCTCCCTCACACGTTTTGCTTTCTAGACATAAGTTTTGTTGCCCTTCCTTGGACACACTCCAATGTCTTAATGTCTTGTACTGAGGGGTTCCAAATCTAGCACACTAACTTCTCTCTGCCTATACCATTAAAATCTTACAAAAAAAATCTTCTGTATTGTTTTTTGCTACATTATTTATATTTAGGCTTAAGCCTAGCAAAGACTAATTATATCCTTATTAATATATTTTTAAATTTCTATCACACACCTCTCTTTTGTCTATATGAAATGGAACCTGAATTAATATCTCTAGTAATGCTTAAAGTTTTTAAGTGCAAATTTTTAATCAATATTGCTTTTTATTTGTCCTTTCTTTCTTTCTTATCTATTTTATGGAATGTTATCACTTGCATTATAGAGAAAAGCAGCTTAGGTTATTACAGTGAAGCTTTTTTAACATTATCAGTTCTTCATTTATATAATCCTGGGACAGTATGGACCAATATTAATTTCTTTTTCTGAGTTTTATATTATAGACTTACACTGTGATGAGAGGAAAAAAGACATATTCAGCAAAACATTAGTGTGACAGACACCCAAGGATCTCAACACATCAGTGGTGAAATTATCTCATTTTATGTCAGAACTGGAGTGGCACTGAAGTAACATCTTGATGGAAACCAAATATGTTTTCTTCTCATAGAAATGATATACTGAGATAAGAAGGATCTGATCTTGGAAAGTTTAATGTCATTGAAAGGTAACATTTGGATCCCAGTCTTCACCAATATTCTGGAAAAGTCCTAAGTATATTGCATAAATCCAAACTGTACACATTCCTTACTAAATTGCTATAAAGCGTTGGCATACATCCTTACAGAATTGCCATTAGATAGAATATCTATTTTAAGAAAAGGTTTCCTGTTCAATTGAAATTCTTTGGAGAAAGCAAAGTATTATCTTTAAGCTTTTTCTGCCTTTAAGGGTATCACTAAAGTGGTCTGGGAATCTAGTTCTCGTATGCATGCAGCCTGGGGCTGTAAATAGATTAAAGCAGATCAGATTGTTCTCTCTCTCTCTCTCACTGTGAAGTTGTTGCAAATCAATATTGTAATGAAGTGTATTATACATGCACCCATACTTTCCCCCCAAGAAGTCATAACTGAAATGAATAAATTTTGAATGTATTTAGGATACCTGATAAAGAAGAGTATAGACAGTTGATACTTGAAGGAGATGTGCTTCTGAGAAATAAAATGCAGGAAATTAATGGTTTAAGAGTAATCTCTTTTCAGGGGTATTTTCACTTTAATATATCAAATGTGCTAAGCATTTTGAAAGGGAAAATAATGTTAGTTGTTCAGGGAATGTCCTTCAAGGCTCACTAGCATGCAATATAAAAAGAGAAAATGGGAAGGAATTTGGCAAACTTGATGAAAAAATATAAATGTCTAAAGAAGTTTCTTTGATCCCTCAGTGGTGAGAGATCACTACTTGTGATCTGTGCTCATCACTAGAGTAGGGAGGAATTTTATATTCATAGGTCACTATTTCCACTTGAGCTATAGGGAGCTGGTCCACAGCTGAGCTGTCAAAATTACAAGCAGCTGGAGCCATCTGGAAAAGTATACTCAATAGCCTTATTAGTGTTAATGGAAGGGGAAGTATTACAGGCCTGTTAGATTCCTCATAAAAACAGTCTGATATCATGCCAGCAGCTCCCCCCAAACCTCTGAACTTATTCAGTGTTTTGATGTGAGAGCTTTGTTAGAAAGGTTTATAAATTATACAGGAATTAGAGCATTGTCTTCTGTCAGTGACCTACATAAAACATATTAGAACCAGTCTCAATATATAGGAATAGCCTGAAGAGAATGTCTTACTGCTCTGTAACTTAACTGTCTCCCACCACCACAGCCTTAGAGCATGAACACACTCTGTTTCTTGGTTTGGGATTGGGGTTTTTTTTGTGTTTGTGTATTTTATTTTATTTTTGGCATTTTTGTTTAGTGTGTTTTATCTGCCCCCTCCTTTCTCATTACTCTGTAAATTGAGTTTTTGCGCAGAATTAGGTGCACGGGATGCATGAATGGGGCTCTAGTCTACTTTCTGATGCCTTTGTCTTTTTGCAAGTCATGGAAGTATGATTTATCCAGTTTGAGAATACAGTTATGTTTTTTGAGGTAAGTTGTGTTACAAGAAGTACATAACAATGGAAGTGTTGTGGAAATTCTAAAAATTCTTCCTCAAAATTTCTTCTGCCAACCTTCCAAATTATGACATGTTATAATGAGACAGAATCCCAGTGCAAAAAAATACTCCACAATCCTTGTGGATTCCTCCCAACTCAGCATATTTTGTGATTTCAATACTTACATTGGGTGTAAGAAGGGTGTTTTTTACCCAGACAGTGGTGAGACACCACAACAGGTTGCCCAGAGAAGTTCTGGATGTCCCATCCCTGTAAATGTTCGAGGCCATGCTGGACAGGACTTTGAGAAACCAGGTCAAGTGGAAGGTCTCACTACCTATGGACCCAGAGAATTTTTAAGGTCTCAAATCATTCTGTGATTCTATGATATCCTTCTGGTCAGTTGGGGTCAGCTGTCTTGGTTGTGTCCCCTCCAAACTCCTTCTGAACCCCAGCCTAGTCACAGGCAGAGCAACTGGAGAAATAGTGAAAGACCTTGATTCCATGTAAGCACTGTTCAGACAGAACTAAAACATTGGTGTGCTTGTGCTTCCAACACTATTTGGTCACAAATCCAAAAATAACACCATCAAAACAGCTATGAAAAAAACCCTCCAAACTATTTCCCCAGCCCAAACCAGTAAAGAAACGTGGTATCTAGTGTTCACTGGTTTCTGGAATGAATTTGAATCAACAAAACTTTTTGGATACCTGAATTATTTTTCTGATTTAACATTCATGTTCCTTATTATTTTCTACCACATATCCTATTATTTCTTGTATTCTTTTTTCCCTTTCAGAAGCTGTGATAAATAATGCAACACTGATGAGCAACTGAGATACCATTCCATCTTGTAGAATGACCATTTTTAGGCAGACCCATTAATATCATCACAAGTACAGGCAAATAATCAGGACAGAAAAATAAAACTTTTATTGTCCTCTTCTGTGGCATATATACTTATCTACCTTTTTGTAGTTTGAAAAAAAAAATACTCCAGTATAAAGCTCTCTATTGCTCTTCCTGCTCTGTCTAGACCTGGAAAGCTGACAAGAAAATAGTTTGATGAGAGGTTCCTGTACCAAAAATCCTCCCTTGTTTTTAACACAATATATAAATTTTTCCCACCTATTTTTTAACAGTGACTCCTAATTGTTAGCAAATGTGACTATCCAAGAATAAAACAACAGTTTGACTTATCAAGTATGTGAAATGAATAGACCCCATAACAGTCAGGCAAGACTTCAGCAGTACCATTAGAACATCTTGTATTCCTTGGTAATGATACACTGAATCAATCAGATAATTGTTTTATTTCTTATAGTGACTATAATGTGACCACTACAGACCACTTTATAACACAACTGATAGACACATAAAAGGAGCAGCAGATGCAAGACATGGTTGCATTTCTGCAGCAGGAATTTACTAAATATTACTAAATATTTCAGTTTGTCTGAGGTGTTATTTTACCCCATTTTCAAAGTACTGGGAAGTTAATGCTACCTAATGCTTAACTAACATTCTTTATTTCGCATGAGTGTATCTCAATCAATAGACCACGGCAATGTATGATTTTTATCAATATGTTCAGGAAAAATAAAACACCTCCTGTTGAAGACATTGACACAGTTCAGGAAGATAAATATTTATTTAAAGTGAAAATGTGAAGCATTTTCTGATTCTGATCTTGTCATTGAAATGCAATCATGGTTATAATCTTCTACCTGAAGGAAGGAAAGATGCCAGAGATGAGGATTTATACATATTTAATGATTAATAGGGGGAAAAAAAGGAATATCAACAGACCTGCAAAATGTGTAACAGTCTTTTAACAGAAAATATACTGACCAGAATGACTGCAGTGAGTGTATATAAAGGGCACAACTCTGTGTCAGTGCTTCAAAGGAAGTTCAGTCTCCGCAAACAGATTCTCCACAGGAACACAGCAAAATGTTATAGCCTAGGCTGCTTTTACAATGCCCTAATGAAACACCTGGCACCCTCTTTGTGTGCAATGAACAAATGCACATAGAGGAAGACAGAGAGCAAGGCCCTTGGCCAGCACTTTCACACGTAAACCCTCCTCAAAATGCCTGTGCTAGTACTGATGTGTTGTGGTGTGTTGCAATATCCTGTTTTACCTTCTCCCTTCCCCCTCGCCCCTCGCTGAGTGTGCCCTGTCAATCAGGCTAACATACCAGCAAGGCGTCGTGTGATAGGTGTCCCTAGTCCCTTGAGACCCTGCCCCTTCACCTGGTTGGTGGCTCACCTGTCCCCTCCCCTTCCCCTGTCCTGAGCTTAAAATGTTAATGAGACCATGCGGCCGGCATTCTGTTAGCAGCAGTGGCCCGGTGCAGACATCTCTGTACCCATGGAATAAACATCTGGCAACCTTCTAGCAGAATCCACTCCCTTTCTCTCCACCATCGCCAGAAGCTCTCTCTCCTGAGGTAAACGGAGTCCTGACAAACCTGGACTTGCGCCTGTGCCCTGCTGCAATCTCCAGCAGCCAAGGTATCTCTGGGGTAAAACACCACAGTGCTGCCTTTGGCCCAGCAGCGAGGGTCAGAACTGGCCCAGGCACCATCTAACTGGTTATATTGGGATTCATATTCCAATACTGATGCAGAAGAAAAAGTGCACATCTCAGACCAGAATGTGGGGACTGGCAGCCAAGTGTAGCAAAGACAGCAGGACTTTTTCCCTTTTGATAGGATCAGACCTTTTCCTCATTGTTTCTGGAGTCACTGCTCATCCAGGCAAACCATGGTCGCAAATGAAACAGAAACACAGAAGTTTCACACCAGAATTCACACTACATGTGGCACTTCTTTTGTGAGTGCTCAAACAACTCTACAATGTTATTTACATTTTTAGGATTTTAAAAAAGGAACTGGTCTGAAGTCTGAAATACTACTTGGCCTAAAACTAGATCAGAGCTGTGTTACCTGACTGTTTATGTCTGGGAGATGCTTCCTCTGGGATGCATAGGGTCATCTTAAAATGGCATTTTGGAAGTTAAATACCATGCAAATTAAAATGATTTTTAAAGATAATAAACTAATACAAGGTCAAGTGATTCTGGGAAAGTCACATTATACATTAATATCTGGAACTTAGATATGTTTCATACCAACAGATTATTACCATTTGCATGTGTGTGTGTGTATGCGTAGTTGTGTGAGTCATGTTTATAATTCTCATATTTGATCGTAAGAGGGCAAACTCCATCCAGAGCTGAAATTAAAGTCATTGAGGATAATGGAAATACTTCTGTCTGTAAGGATCTTATGTAGTCATGGAGCTGAATAGCACAAATGGCTTGCAGAAAGATAAAAACAGAAAATAAGGAATGTTTTCCAGTGTTATTGTTGCTTACAAGATGATTCCATATGGAAGCTTAATGCTTGAAAATTTCATTTGCTTGAATAGAACACAAAAATTTCAACAGCTAAAAATAACAAATTTTGACCATCTTAGTAACAGGAAGGAGAAGAAGAAGAAAAAAATTGTGACCTATTCCAGTGTGAACACTTGATTCCCATACACATGAAACAGTTTTAAAAGGGGTTGTTAATATATAGCTAAAATTATAATTAAAAAATATATAATTTAAAAATATATAATTGCCATGTCATATCACATTTAGAATATATACACTATGTAGAAGATTTGTAAAACCTTGGAATGAGGCACTGAACTTTGGAATCATTTAATAATATGAATAGAAAACTTTGATGATGGGGTTTTAATTACATGTTTTAAATTCAAAATGTTATTGACTTCTTATCTGCTTGGAAACACTGTTTTTTGTCCCCTTTTGAAAAGTTTTGTTAGATCATTGGAAGAATTAAGAGGATAATATTTGTGCTGTGAAAAGCAATTGGACAGTAATCGGAAGTAAGAATTTTAGGAAGACCAAAAAGGGAGATGTAGAAAAATAAAAGTTAGGTAGTAAAGACTAAAGTTGAGAGAAGTGTTTGACTGTCTTCTCATCAATGTGAGTGTATTCCATGGTAGTTATGAAAAGTCAGCAGAGCATGCTTATAAAACCTACAAGGATCAGAGCAAAAGCAAAACCAAATGTTTTCATGAATATCAATTCCCAAATTGCCTCTGAGAGTTTTTTCAGTTTGTAGACTAGATTGAAATTTTGTCTCTATTTATACCCTTTAAAACTTATTTATTCCAGCAGCCTTCACTATTGTATTCAACATATAAGAAGTGTTAGTATTGTAGCACTCTTTACTGGGAGACATGTTACTGGTAGGTATTCTCACTACACTAATTTAGTAAAATTGCATTTATTTACAATATCTACTTTTGCAGTTTACTGATACAACAGGGGACAAAAAAAACATTTTCCAGCTGGTGGTGAGCCAGCAGAGGTCAAAAGTTCTCTTAGGACTGTACTGCTGTTTTTCAGCCGAGAATGAATAGTGGAAAGGACTGAATCATATGGAAAGACATTTGTCACCAGCACATCAGATAACAGATGCCAGTCTGTTTAAGTGGTTACTATTCAATTATGTTAATTTAGAGACTGCCATTTGGTGATGAAAAAGTAACTGCTCTGTGTAGGAAATTTATTTAAATGGCTTTCTACCATTATTTAGTCTTGAGCACCAAGATCTATATTGAAATTCACTTAATGTGATATTAAAAATAAGAATTAAGTAGATAACTTGCAATAATTAAACAATTAGAAGTGTGATTCTTCATTTAATTAAATTGCTTCATAAAGGATTTGCTTTTGCTGTCTAATCTTTTTATCTTACTAACTTTCTATCCAAATATCAGAAAATCAGAATCTGGTCAACATGTACCAATATTTTTTAAAAATCCTATTAATATCTTTCTTTGCTTTACTGTAATTTTCTTTGTTTACTTTCTCTGCTGAAATTTAAGCCTTTTTTATTTGTAAATCAAAAGACAACTTTTAACAGCATCAAACTGTGGAGGCAACCTGACTGCTGTGATTTTGCACCAGTGTTTAGAGGAAAACAAATTAGCGTATACATATAAGCAGATTTTGTGTTACATACTCAGGTAAAAAAGAACCTTTTTATAAGCCAGACATAATTTGTCAGATTTTAGAAAAATATGAACCAATAAAACTACCTAAATTATTTCAAGCATGTATGTCTTACCAATGGTTTATCAGATTGTATATTTATATGTAATATATGTAATATATTGACATATATAATTTATATGAAATCAACATCTCCCACTCCTTGGCCCAAAACTGAAGGAGATCCTGTACTGTTTTTGTTCACCTAGAATGCTCATCTATACAATTTGATGTACTTGCAAAGATGAAAATTATCCCAAACACAAACCTTTATGCTATCACTATTTTTTTTTTTGGTGAAGCTTAGAATGTAAGAACTGGCAATGCAATACATTCTCATGGAGGGGAAAAAAGGCAGGCAGGGAGATGGGGAGATTTTTGTTAGAACTTTCAACAAATTTTTGAGCATCATGTGCCTATATCAAATTTCTCAGATTATACAGAGTACACAAATTTTTTATTTGAATTATCAGAGATACTATAGATCTTTTAGTGACAGACTTTACTAGGCAATACATAAATAAACAAAGAATGTAATTTTCATATGGTACTACAATTGGCATGTGTAATTTTTTTTGGCCAATTATTCTATTTTCTCGGATTACATATTTGGCAGAAAACCCAGAAGTCTGCAGCCAAAAAACTGACAGGATCTGTAATTGCTTTTCTGTGATATCAATGAAGTTAATATTCACACTTATTGTTCCTGTCAGTTTCATGATTGACACATACAAGAAGCGTCAGCTGGGTATTTAGACTGGTTAAAGAAGATCTAGCCCAAAATTTTGAAAAAATAGAGAGAATTTTAAAAGCTTCTAATTCCCCATTTCAGCTGCAAAGGATTCTAGTTTAAATATATATATAAAAATACTGGACAAATACTTTACGTTCTAAGAAAAGCATGACCATTTTGGAGAATAGTAAAAATAATCTAATCACATATTACAGCATACAGTATACTCCGTAATTAGGATAACAGAATGGTGTTTTAAGTGCTTTAATATATTTTAATTTAGTTATGAGGGAATACCAAAAAGAAGGCAATATTCAGTGAAAGTGAATGGTAGAAAGTTTTTACCTGATTAAGCATTTCTTCTACTCAAGAAGAAATTCTTGTATATAAGAAGACTTCTCCTTCTTCACAATGTCTAACTACACTGTAGATCTCCTTATAACTGGAAAATATTAAATAAAAAATAACTCAAAAAGACTTAAAAATGGGATTTGGACTGGTTTCTGGTCACAGAATCATTACATCATAGAATATGCTGAGTTGGAAGGGACCTGTCACAATCATCAAGTCAAGCTTCTGGCCCTGCAGAGGACGCCTCAAGAGTCACACCATGTGCCTGAGTGTCCGGTTTATCTCGGCTGTTTGAGGGGCCTGGAAAGGCCCGGGGTGGCCTTGGGGCAGCCCGCGTATCGAAGGACGAGAAGAGGCTTCAGTTCTTCTTTCGGTCTCGGTGTTTATTAATTGTTTATCTAAAAGATTTTCTTTCGGCCCGACAGAGCTCTGCTCAGCAGCCAGCCATGTGCACACTGTGCTGCCCTCCGGACAGTCACCTATCTTTATACCCATGGTTACGTGTACAATATTTATCATTTTTCCCCAATACCTTTCACCCTTATTGACCAGTGCACTTTCAGTAATGACCAATCCCAAAGTGCCACCATCACCACAGAAGATGGAGGAGAAGAAGAAGAAGAAGGAGGACAGGACACGCCCCAATTCCTCCATCTTACTTCTCCAAACCCCCCTGTACAGAAATCCTAAACCCTGTGTCTCACTCTCTAATTAACTAATCCCTTCACCATTCACCCCGGTGAAACCCTCCTATCCTCATACAGGTGTCGTCTCCTGTGTAGGATCAAAGTCCAGCCACCAGACACTTCTGGAACATTCCAGGACTCCCGAGCCCCCCAAGGTGGTCTCAGTGGCTCAGCACCTCAGGACTGAGATCCTGAGATTCAACACCTGAGAGCATTTTCCAAATCCTTCCTGCACTCTGTCAGGCTTGGTGCTGGGACTACAGTCCCGGGGAGCCTGTTCCAGGGGTCAACCACCGCTCTGGGTGAAAAACCTTTTTCTGATGTTCAGCACAAACCTCCCCTGATTCAGCCACAAGCTGTTTGCTCACCTCCTGTCACTGCTCACCAGAGTGAAGAGGTCAGTGCTTGCCCCTCTTTTTCCCCTCTCGAGGAGGTTGTGACTGCAACGAGGTCTCCCCTCACTCTTCTTCAGGCTAAGCAGACCAAGTGACCTCAGCCACTCCTAATACATCTTCTCCTCAAGAGTGTTCACCATTGCCCTCCTTTGTATGTTCCCCAATAGCTCAATATTTAGCTGGCTGTGACATTTGAAAGGGATTCTGACACCTCTTACATAGGGGTATAAGTAAGTCCTTTTCTGTTAAAAATTTGGAGAAAAATAATGTGGATATAATGATAAATACAACAGTGAAAGGTTCTTCAATTTTTACCTTCAGATTTCTGGAGCAGATGAAGCGGTAGGATAGGTTCTCTCAATGAATCTAATCCTTAATATTTTATATTAACTTATATTATCTCTAAGTGTAATAGTAATTTAATATAGAAGAGAATTATAGGCAAGAATGGGCACATAAGATATGAAAGAGGATGCAATCCTGAGGCTAATTACTGTTGTAATAAGTGTGTAGGGAGTGATGTTTAACATGATGGATGCTGGGACAGCTAAGAGGATCATATTCACTGAAAGCAGTTGTCCCCACAATGTAGAAGCACTAGAAAGAAAACAAGGTCTTGAAGTTCAACTATTGAAGTTCTTACAAGCCAAATGATTGCATTAATTAGATTCAGGATTGTCCAGCTACAGCTATAGTTTTTTACTGCAGCAATGTGTGGAGTGTAACCAGAACTGTCTTCTCAGTTACTTAACCTTAAATAAAACCAAGCTCAGAATTGTCTATATGATACTGGTATTTTAGCTATAGTTTTCTCATTGGCCCATTTCAAATATGGAATAATTTAGACAAGAAACCTCTCCCTAGTGATAGTCTTGTGAGCTTTGGATGTAGAAATTGACTGTTCAGAATTGGTTTTTAGGTTTGATGTTTGATTCTCAGAACTTAATTGGACTATTTCCTATTTGCACATTCAATTCTGCCTATAAATTACATATTTAACACTGTGAATGGAAAACACACAAGGATATGTTTTACAAAGGGGTTTATTCTGTATTGCTAATTAGTCTCAAGACCAAAACTATTCAGACTAGAGGGAAACAGCAGGTACCATGTAAGTGTACAGGTTCAATTTGTAACTAAGTGGTTTGTACTTTTTGTCTTTCTAAGAAAACAGTATGTGGATTTCAGGAAATATTAATGTTCTCATCATCAGTGAAAATCAGCTCAGCCTGGTTTTCTGTATAAAAGACAAGGCCAATCACTTTCAGTGACACATGTTTTCCTGCAAAGGAAATAAAGCCCACAGGGTGATGGCAGTGTTGACAGAACAGGAGCATCACCAACAAAGACACAGTCCCACAGGGCCTGAGCAAGGTAAGCACAGGTCTGATGATGGCAACAAGGGTCAGCCAGAGGTGATGTTTCCAGACAAGCCTGTGGTGATAAGGAAGTCTGGAGGTCAAGCCAGGATGTCAAGTCAACCAGGCAAGGCCAGGATCATCAAAAACAAGGCCAGTGTACCTGTGCTGTTGCTCAGGCAAGGTCCAAAGAAAAGTACTTGAGGCTCTCTGCAGATCCTGACACAAACCAAAGAGGCCCTAATGAGGTTTCTCACAGCTTTTGCTAACAAGTATTACTCTTCAGAGCACCTGGATTCAAGGTTACACAGCTTCTGTACCTTTGAGCTGTCCTTGTGTGAATGCAGTCAGCTGAACCCTGCAGCAAGGCTGAGGAGTTTGGTGGTACACTCACTGCATTAGCTTGTCTTTTTTTTTTTCTGAACACAAATTGTTGAACTTCTGGTTTGTATTTAAAGAAGGCAATACTGAATGTGAAATTCATCTTTTGGAGGTAATTTAAATTTTATGAATATATTTATCCTGTGTTAATTGTGTGGTGTCTAAGGACCATAGTTTAAGCTATTAAGCTATTAGGACTTGTATATCTGTCTGAATATGACGTTTAGCATGTTGGAGTGCAGATATTGATTGTAAAAGAAACAGTGAGGCTCTTGTGTTCTCACATTTAAAAAAAAAACAAAACCAAAAAACTACTAATAATAGGGAAAGGTAGCTACTTGAAGTAATTTAGTATTTTCAGCATTTAGTTGGTCAATTAGAGTCTTATCCAGAACAGACTTCTGCTGAAATAAGAGTTGATCCTTTGTTTTCATTGAAAACTCTAAAGTATTCTCACCATTTCTAACTATTCCCTCTGGTAACCTTGAACCAAGTAGTCAGTAAATGGTGATGTACCAACTCAACACATTCAGTGGTGGTCAGGTGTAGGTGTGACTGACTCCTGAGCCTAACATTTTACTTTTTCAGGATGCTAAGTTCAATTACATGCCTTTTGTCAGGCATCCACCTGATGCTTTGTGCTAATCTACTGTTGCCTAAAGACTTTTGTGTTGAAGAGATCAGATTTTTAAAATTACTAATTTTAAGGTTTGTTTTGTTTGTGTGTTTGGTTTTTTTGTTCACCTGACATTTGATGTTTTCATGAATAGTAAAAGACTCTATTAAAAATGTTTTATCTTTAAGCTCCTTTAAAACTGCTGTGTCTTTCTTTCTAGGGCAATCAGTTTTTTGGATAGAATGTCAAGTAGGCTATCTGAAGCACTTGGTGCACTTGTTCAAGTCTGTCATGGAGTACTAGACTGCATTAGGGAACTTAGCCTACAAAATTTGGCAATTCATCCTCTCTTTCAAGCTGAAGTAGGATAGTCACAGACCAAAAGAGAGCTTAAAGCTGACATGGTTCTTGTAGCAGTAAATAATTGAATAGTGATGCTGAGCTATAGCCTGGAGTATTTATGTTCATTCAGTTCAGAATTTTAGGCAGGTGTGCTTGTAGAGCGAATCCTGCAGATAATTGACTGGTAAAAGGGAAAGAAAAGAGTAATCTTTGAAGAAAATTATGCACTATGCGCACCTTTGATATGTAACAAATGCTGTTTTGAAGAATTAAGGTTAATATAAGCTAGAGGTATTAGAAACCTTCGAATTAATTGCATTTCTGAGGGCCCAGAAGGACTTGTTGGCTCCAAGTCTTACGAAACACTTCCTGCTAATTTATTGCATTCCTTGTTTGGATTTTTTCCCCAGTTGATTCCTGAATTCTATTTTCTCATTAGCAGTTTTTAATGCACCTTGATGTGTGGCATATTCTTTCTCACATTGTTTTCTGCCAATATTTGTGTTTCTATTGTGTCTGACTATGTTTAGTCAGTGAATTTTAATTGTCAGCTTGGTGCTCCAGCTGGCAAATGTGTCAAAATGGTTTGTTTGGATTTCAGGGTTTCCATTTTCAGCTCTTGTTTATCTCACCACACATTCACAGATCCTGCCACTTCAGCTGCTAAAATATCAGTGCACATCCTGGAAATATTTCAGCTTGCTAGATCAAAATATACCTCTCTGTGTCTTCTTGAACCCTACCCAATATTAAAAAGAATCTTTCTTACGGTTCCCATAAGTTTGGTTGGTGTATAATCTTTCCTACTAGTCTTGACTTCTTTTTTCCCCTCTCTCATTTCCCCCACCACCTGGGAGCAGTAATGTGGCAGGACAAATGAATCTCTGTCATACAATATCTCAAAAATGACTGCAGACTTTGGAAACATAGCAATTTTTAAGATTCACAAAATGGTCACATGTTTAGATTTCTGGAATTTTTTTTCTCTTTTAAATGCAGAATAAAAATCACTCATATATTCAAGTTTCTTTCCAAAAATTCTTTTCTCATGACCGTGGTCCTTGCATTTTATAATGGGAATTATCCTTTGCTCACTACTTTGTTACTCTCCTTAAAGTTTGTGTAGCTTTTGCATAGTCCTTATAGTCTGAATTCTTGACTGTGAAAGATACAGCACTACTTTGTCCATAAACTCCATGCTCTCTATAAAATACTCAATATCATGTACTATTATAGTTTCAGTCATTTTTCTATCATATTTATTTTAATAATTTTTTCTAAGTTGATATTAAAATCTTTAGTCCTAAATAATCAAGTAAAGCTTCCTCTCCCTTCTAAAATTCCACTGAATCTAATTATTTAGAATTTTTTATCACATTAGCTATCAAGCAATTTAAAAATTATTGATTTCATTCACGTTAATATTACAAAAATCTAGATATTTTACCAAAGAGAGACAAAAGGAAAAATAATTGGGATGAAGAATGTTAGACATCAAACACCAGATATTTATGCAAAAAGTGAATTTTAAAAGTACTAAATGAAAAAAAAATATTAGTAAAGGGCAAGGAGGCAGCCTGATAAATTTGAATGAATATTTGCATGGTTTGAATTAATTTTGATAATATGACCTTTCGATCAATTGGATTAAATGAAGATAAGAGTGAGACAGGTGGAGAAGAGACAATTTAAAGGGAAAAGAAGAAAAACTGAAGAAGCAGATGAGAAGAGTTACAGTAAAAAAAGTAAAAAAAGTAAAAAAAAAAAAAAAGTAAAAAAAAAAGTAAAATTACAATGTATGAAATCATATCGACATGCATAAATTGAAGCATACAAAGGAATATCCCTCAACACTAGAAGTCACTTTGGTGCAGTTGAAAAGAGGGTACACTTCCTAGCACTTCCAAGCATAGTGAGTAAATTAGAACAGACCAGGAACAAACAACTTCCCAAATAGTGAAAACATGAATCAATCTATGCCAGACAGCTTTGGTGTCACGGATCTGTCCTGAGGAGGTCTTAATTTTCTAGTAACAGAAATAACTGTGCTAGGAAGAGGGAGGGGGGAAGAACTACGAGATAGTAACTCGTGTCCAAAAATAAGCTCAAGTATGGGAAGAGTTCTAAAGACAAATGAGTGGTCTTTAAACAGAGTGACATTATGGTTTTGGTACATGCAAAGCAGGTTCAGATTAGGTCAATTTAGAAAGCACCTCATAAGAGGCAGCTAGCTCATAAAGATTGCAAAGCTGTGCAAAATAACCTTACTCAAATAAAATAAAATATTTTCTCTTCAGGTTCTGCTACCATTAAACTTTTAAGTTCAATTTATGGTGTGGTAATACATATTTAAAACATAATTAATTTTTTCTATATTATCTTAGGATCTAAAGTGTTAGAATTTTTAAGATGAAGCTAATTTCATTATGAAGAGCTTAACCAAGATTTACAAAATACTGTGCTGATGAATTTTAAATATCTAATACATAATGGAATATATTGACAGTCAGTTTGAAGGCAAAGAATTTACTCTTGGTAAGGAAAAGGCATTCCTAGCTGTATGTAATCAGACCACTATGGCTGATAGAGAGTTAATTACAATAATACCCTTGCAATATGTGACCTCTTTGTGTGCACATAAACTACTTTGTTTATGGCACATGGGTTTTAATTGATGATTATAAACTACAGTTATATATGGAATTTTGGAGTCTCCTGTTTTCTGTTAATGCTTAATTTAAGCACAGCAATAGAAAGGATACTGGTGTTTATGGTTTTGCATAGTAGCTTTTGAAAGAAGCATATGTGATTAGTGTATGTATACCCAGCGAACGTGATGCTTGGTATACAAAAAGTACTTTTCACTAGCATTTAAATGCAGAAAATTACTTTATCCTTTATTACTTTAGACATTAAGGCAGTTGGTCGACATGATGAATAACATGCATGCAACCATTGCATGTTTAACTTAACTGTTGTAAACAGTCTATTAATCTCTTTCATTAAATGTGGCAGTATCAGAAATTTTACACTGGGCTGCCATAGCTTTTCAATTTTCTGCTATCTAAGCTAACTTCTAGTGTCATGGTGGATTGACCCTGGCCAGTAGCTAAGCTCACATCTGCTTGCTAACCCACACTCAACATGATGGGGAAGAGAGTGGTTAGGGCAAAAGCAAGATAATTTAATGAGAGAACCAAAGCAACATGCACAAGCAAAGCAAAATAAGGAGTTAATTTACTATTTTCCATCTGCAAACAGATATTTAGCTATTTCCAGGGAAGCAAGTCTCCCTTATGCATACTAGTTACTTGTAAAAACCAATGCCATAACTATGAACTTTTCCCCGGCATTCTCTCCCTGGATTAATTGCTATATGTAATATCGAATAGTATGGAATACTCTCTTGTCCTGCTTGTGTCTTCTTCAAACTTGCATACCCTCAACCCACTTACTAGGAAGGGCAGAATGGGGGAAAAATTCTTCTGATAAAGCAATCTTATGTAGTTGGTCACCATGGAAGAGGAATGACAGAGAAGCAGTAGCAGAAGCAGAAATTTTCTTAGGAAATAGAGTCAGCAATAGATAATCCATAAAATAACAACTGCTGCTGTGTTGTAGATGAACATGTCATATATGATAAAAGGCATAGTAGTTTTATCCAGCTACAGGGAAATTCTACTGGTGAATTTGTTTGAAACAATGAGAACACAGACGAAGAAAGATGCAATTGATAACATCCTGTGAAATCAATGATGAGTTTAACATTGTGAACTTAACTCACAGTCTCTTCAATAAACTTTGTTAATTGCTTCTATGAATAAATTAGTCTGATGTAATTTCTATGTATGATATAATTTCTATCTATGTTTTTTTGGTTCTTTTGTCCAAAGACATCACCAGGATCCCAATCCTATATGTTAGAAAATATGATTCAGATAATCCTTGGAAGACTTGTGGAAGATTTCTAATAAAAAATGTGAGATTTTGCAGCTAAATGCAAATATATCATCCCATGCTTATGCAATAAATACACACCAGTTTCCAGTTACTATAATTCTTTCTCTTCTAGCTGCAGACCTAGTTTCTGTATCTAAGAAAATATCCGACACCTCATAAGAAGACTCTTGATTAGAAGTTTTCAGTGCTGCATTCTGGATTACCTACCTGTATTTTCACCTGATTATGTGTTCAACCACTTGAAATTTTTGTTTCTTTGCTTGTTTCCTTTGTGTTTTTGGTTGGTTATTTTTTTGTTCACTCTAGAGCCAGAGAACCTTGCTCAACTTACATGATAGAGGGCTTTACACAAAGTTAGAAACGTACAGAAAACCTGTTATCATTACAGGTAAGTGTAATTGCAGAAAATAAAAAGGGACTCTGAAAAGGAACTTTGAAAACTTTGCAGTGCTTTAAAACCTCTTAATACTGTCTCCAATTATTTTAGACTTTCTTTAGCTAAAGGAAAATCCTTCGCTTAAATTGTGTTTCTTACTTGTCCATTGCATTGACCCCAAATAAGCCTTAACTAGCTTGGGTTCATTCCAGCTTACTTTAGCCATCTCTCCAAAGTGGATTATTTGGGAATATATTGAATTAAAACACCTTTTACTTTCAGTAGAGGCAGACACCTGCCCAGTTATCCTCTGTTTAGCAGTTGTAAAGAAAATTGAGATTAACTTTTGAATCAGCAAACGCCATTTACTGACTAAGATAATAGAGATTTATTTGGGCCCTAGAGCAGCAATGGCTTAGGTGAAGATCTGGGAGAGTAGAATTCTATTGTCTTAGTAAACAGTTGAATGAAACAGTTGAATATTCACGAAGAAAATTTTATTTTGTGGTATTGCCTGGTCCCCTGCTCAGGTATCCAATAGCTGTTGGAGCGCTTCTGGAGACCATCTTCCATGTTAGGTTGTGCTGAAGGGAATCCAGTTTGCATATTCCCTACTGGCTGCTACAGTGAGAATATGGATACATAGATCTGAATCACAATAAATGTGATTTATTACCATTCTAGGACTCTGATTCACATTGTGTCTCTTGAAATCAAGTTCACAGTAGTTTCCCATCTTAGGGACATACACAGAGAGAATTAATTTTAACTTTCCTTCCACGAAGAAGCAAATTGCTTTGAGCATATCAGAGGTGCACTCTAGAGCATACTGTAAGGCACAAAAAACTGCAAGGCAATTTTCAATGGAAAAAAAACAAGGCCCTACCTGAAAAAAAAATCCCCCTCTCCTCAATGGGAGATGAAAAATACCCCAATATCCTTCACACTAAATTTTCAATGTAGATGTATACAGAGAAGAGTTTATGGTGCAAATCTAAGTGCAGGAAGTAGGGATGATCAAGATATCCCCTTCAAAAGATTAACAGTGATTTGAGTTTAAAGAGCAAGGTACATAGCTTTTAATGAGCAAAAACATCTGTCAGAAGGATTCTAGGATAGCTTTTTAGAAACACAGAGCAAACAGAAGAAAAGTATCAGAAAAAGAGCTGAAAGTGAAAGAGAAACTTGAGATGGAAATGAAACAGACCTTTTGCACTTGAAGCTCGCAGTATCGTGAAGCATCATCTCATTTTGAGTTTAGAACTGAGCCAGTGCTTCTCCAGAACAGCGATATTCTGGATCCCATGAAAGCATACTGGCAAGTCTATACAACAGACAACTTATAAGGCCATGGCTTAGATAAACAAAACAGAATAAATAGCCTCCTTCAAATCATCTGCAGTGTTCCAAGTTGAGCTTATTGGGACTTAAGTTTATTGTATAAATACAAGTCCATGTTGTCATTACATTTTTGGAGTTGTAAAACAGGTTAATACAATTCAGTTTAAACCAACAAACTGAAAGGAAAATATTTTGAGTTGGAACCAGCAGCTTGTTGTAGCAGCTAGTAATCAGGCTTTGTTGCCTTGGCCACCTTCTTATTTGACTTTGCAAATTTCGTTTGAATACCAACTGTTACAAAACATATGGACTGCCATAGTAATCCCATATGCCAGATGATAATTTGCAATTATCTGTGCAGGATTCAGAAAATGATGAGATTACAGAATATTTTAAACTGTATATCTAGTTTAATGGGCATTTCTGGATGGGCATTTTAAAGGCCAACAATAGAAGTTTTGCTACCTTTAATGTTTCTACTCCTTCTTAGGCTTTCAACTTGAAAACTTGTGTTTCACACACAGCCTAGGTCTTAACAGATGTGAAGAAGTTCTCTTACAATTTAGGAAGGAAGTTGAAGAGGACTTCATGGAGTGGTAACAGTTTCTTCTTTTTCCAAGGACAAATATGAGTGCTGGACTCTCATTCAGCATATACATATACACAGCAGCAATAAATTGCCCTGTGAAATATTTTGACCACAAAGAGCAGAATGTGAACTTGGAGGTTCCTCATGTCCATGACTATAGATCAGCTGTATAGTTACCTTTATGTTAGATATTTCCATTTTAACTCCCTAAGAGTTTTCTTATTTTAACACAATGCAGTGTCATGCAGACTAACATTTTAACATTTAAAAATTTTAATATTATGTTAGTACAGTATTGTTGTTAGCAATCAAATTTTAAGAGGCACACTGAGCAAACAGGTTTTTTGTTTATATTTTTGGGAAATGAAAAATGAAAGTATTATTTGAATACTTATCCTAAGTACATCCTGACTATTCCACATTTTCCATTCAGGGTCAAAACCAAAATCGTAGACATAATTACAAACTATCCTTAAAACCAGCACATTTATATGGTCTTATCTTGCATTTGTCTCTTTTATTCTGTGTTTTAGGAAATGTACATAGACAAAAGTGGTAAGTACTCTGAAAATTACAGATCATAAAGCAAAGTACTACTCACTCAAAACCCAAAGTGCATTTCATACAACAGGATATTTCTGACTCACCTAAATTTTCTAGGGAGAGATAGACGTCTCTAATTTAGAAAGAAAAATTTGAGAAGATATTAATCTTTATACCAAGACATCTGGTTTCTACCTACATTACAACAAAATAAAACCAACCAAACTCCCCTCCCCCAAAAAACCCAAGCCAAAACCAAATCTAATTACTAAAAATTAATTTGCCAATGAGTTTTTGAAGTCTAGTAATATAAGTTTTAAAAAAATGTTCTTCTCTATTCATCTTCTTTTGAGAAAACACCTAAACACTTCAATCCAAATCAGAAAATAAGGATTTTTTAAAGAAATCTTTGCTCAGATTCTTTTACCAGAATTCTGGAGAGTAGTTAAAAACCTGTGCTACAGGAAAGGTTTCTGATTCCCATAGGATTTGTGTATTCATATGATAAGTCTTATTGTTCAAAAATATTGGCAATGATAATGTGTTGAGATATGCCTTTCTACATATTCTACTTAAAGTAAAGTTTGTATTCTGCAGCTCTAGTGATGTGCAAATGCCCAAATCAACTGCTCACAGGATTCACAAATCATCAGCAGAAGTAATTTGAATATCTATGTTGTTACTGACCATAATTTAATCTAGGATTCACTGCTGGTGCTGGGAAATAGATGTTTGTTCTTTCCAGCAGAAGATCAGCTTGGTAGCTATATCAGTTAAAACAATTAGAAAGAAATACTAAAACTAGATTGTTTGTTAGATAGTCATATCTAATTGTTTATTTTTATAAGGAAAATTTTTCCCCTTCCTCTTGTTGTTTCTTATATCTTGGTAGCACTTTAGAACTAGAAAGACAATAGCACACAGATAAAGTTTTGGGAAGATGTACCTGCACTAGCCTGATAAAACACTCATTGTCTTACAATTCATAGTATTTCAACTGTATTTTCAATAATAATGTTCAGTGCTTTATCTTTTTAGCAGAGAATTGCACTTCCAGAGACCAAAACTAAACCAGAAGGTACTAAAATAAATAAAATTAATTTCATAAGTCTTTTTCTTTTTCCTTCTGTATCTGATTCCCTTTGATTGATTATTCCTGTAAGACCTCATTTCTTTGTAAATTATGAGGCAATCACATCATCTTCAGATGTCTTTAACACCATCTAAACTAGGAAAGTAGTGAAAAAATTTTTCTGTCCCCCACAGTCCAATAAAAACATGCTCAGACAAATCTCCAATATAAAAGAACACCAATGTAACAAGCAATAAGCAGGTATTTAGAAGTAAAAGGAAAAAAAGTTAAAAAAAACCCTGAAAATCATAGGCTACTGCCTTAGCTGTAAACAACTTTTTTAATTTTAAAGCCAATTTTAAAATTCTGAAGCTAATGAGATGCTTTAAATATGAATTCATAGGAGAACTCCATTCATGCACTCCTTTAATGATGCAAAGAGAATCTTTGTTTGTGGACTGAAGTTAACAACTTGCCAGTTATGTTTTGGTATTGAACTGAGCATTGGAAATTTTAACTCTGAATATAATTTATCCTCTCATTATAATAACATTAGGCTTTTTTTTTTAATAGATAGGTCTGTCTCTCTCCTAAAGAACAAAAAACCCCAATATAAACAATTGAATAGAATGTTTATTAAAAGGATAATGTGAATGGAAAAGAAGCAGGGGACACCAGCAGACATAGCTGGAATTTTAAAACACAAGCATTGATCAAAAAGGAGGTTACATAAGCTTAATTTGTGACTTTCCATAATTTCACTACTAATCATTTTAGGCTGGCAAATTCTAAAATTTTAACGCCACTGTTAAGTTGGTATTTTTTAGTCTTGTATCTATACAGACATTTCTGAATGAGAACTGTTCTTTATCAGAGATTTGCATGTGCAATAAAGCTGTGAGAAGTGTGAAAAATAGAGAAGATGGAATGCATTCCAAGAGTCCAGGTCAGGAAGAGAATTCCCCTTCTCTTCAATCTGTGCAACAGGAAAATCCCCAGCATGAGGAAGGAACTCTGCCATCAGTGAAAGGAGGAAAAGCAGCCCCTGGCTTGAGACATCAGAGAACCATAGATAGGAGTAATCAAATAATGTGTGACATTTTATTTTAATATCCTGAGTTCTTATGGAATTGGAAAACAACAGCATAATTTCAGGCATTTTAGGTGTAAAAAATCCTGTAGGTTAGTAAAATAAATAATATCAAATTATGGGTAAAAATAGTGAAATTTAAAAATTTTGCATACTCTGAATGTTAGAACAATCCTCAGCACATCTTTGGGCCGGCACAAATAGTTTTCTTCCAAGGATATTGTGGGAACAAGGCACGGAGCAGGAATCTTTCCATATGAATGATTTTCATGTGAAAGTTGTCATGGATGCTAAAGCACTTTTAAATCTAGCCCACAGTACATAGTCAGTGTGTGCAGCCATGTTCAGGGCTAGAGAGCAAGCCCTGGGAGTGTTAATAACCTAGATGTCTCCAGAGCTTTCCTGAGCAGAACAACGGGGCAGGAGGTGACACAGTGAAACAACAAGGTACAGCAAGATCCTCTCTCCCCTCATTGTTGCCTCTGCATCGAGCTTGCCCTGTTCTGTGCTGTAAACAAGCAACCCATGTTACCTTTATACAAATGATTAGACACTTGAGAAAGGAAACATTAAAATAAAATAGTAGAAGCAGAGTAGAACAGATGACTCTTATATTGCTTAGTGTGCAATGGTTATGAATGTGATGATGGTCACAGGGGTCTTAGGATGAGGGAGGAGATGTAGATCTGACTCCGTGTTTCAGAAGGCTTGATTTGTTTTTTATGATATATATTACATTACAACTATACTAAAGAACAGAAGGAAATGTTTCATCTCAGAAGGCTAGCTTAACTAAGAATAGAAAAGAAAAGAATGATAACAAAGGCAGCTGCCTCAGACTCGGTTCAAGCCAGCTGTGCTGTGATTGGCCATTAATTCTAAACATCCACGAGACCAATCCCAGATGCACCTGTTGCATTCCACAGCAGCAGATAATCAATGTTTACATTTTGTTCCTGAGGCCTCTCAGCTTCTCAGGAGGAAAAAATCTTAAGGAAAGATTTTTAATGAAAAGATGTCTGCGACAATGAACTTTATTATTTTATTTTCTCATAACAAGTGATATCATAATTGTGCATGAAGTACCAAGAATTACTGATGTTACACCTGCTGATAACCATCACAGGGAATAAATTGATTCTAGTCCTCTGTAAACCTTTGTTCACACAATGTTTTTTCTGGTCTATTAAAAAAATGCAGATTGATTTGGATCAGGACAAGGCATATGTTTCAAATTTGATAGATTGGCATGATCAATTTTTATTTCATGTCACATGAGGAGTTATTGCTCTGTATGTAATGGGTCTGCTTGTGTTACTTATTTCAGCAGAGTATCAGATCATTTAGAGAAATAGGATAGAGATGTAGGGTGTACTTAAAAAACCAAAGCAAAACAAACAAAAAAAGCCCACACCACCAAAAAGCTCAAACCAAATCAAATTATTAAAAATTAAAATGTTGATAAATTCCTGAATATGCACCAAATAATAAATGTGACCAATTTCCAAATTCCTATTAATTTTAAGTATGTATGGTAAATTTAGTAAAATTCTTTATTCTAACCAAGAGAAAATGTGATCCAGTACATGGAAATTTATAGCTCCTAAAGTCAGAGACAACCATACTGCAGAAGCATGTTAATGGACTGTAAATGTGAAAGTATTTATAGCTGATACCCAGATAAAAACTGTACTGTTCTGAAGGAGAATAGGTGTCTTGAGCTACATACATATGGGCACCAAGAAGCTCATTATGATCAACCTTTCAATAAATTAAATCCAAGAATATTCCAAATTGTTTCTGTACATAAGTGGCAGGTGTTACACATATGTGTCTGTAATTTTCTTCTAGAAAAAAGCCGAGTGGTATTGCATTGAACTCAAAAAACATCTGATAACATAAGGTGATCAAATACCCAAGAACATATATATTCTAGCTTATTAATTCAAATTCATCATAAAGCCAAAAAAAGTACTAGGATGCAATTAAAATTGCATTCAGAAGTACTTCCAAAATATTTCACTTCATGAAATTGTGTTTATGCTGATGGAATCTCACTTAGGGTTTTGCTATAGTATTGAGCAGATTCTTCACTATACCAGAGTTGAAACCAAAACCCCCGATTATAACACCTTCTGTAAAATAGGAACAGCTAAATAACTTCTGTCTGAACTTTATCCCCTTAAGTAGCTTATCCCTTCAAGGAATGTAGGTTATGCATATTTTGTGTCATTGACTGTTTGCCAGTAACGAATACAGCAGACAAACTTGATTAGCTCAGTGTTCTAGTCTTACCAGAATTAGCTAAGCATTACTTTAATTCAGAATGGATTGAAATAGATTAAAGTGGTTTATTAATTTGTCAAAGACACATAATTAACTGTCAGTGACCTGTACAATGCAGATCAATATCAACAGGGCAGCAAATAATGAGTTCTATGCAGACCTCCCACAAGGGCCAAGAAGGTTACACACACAAATGTGCAACACAGACATGGGCACACACACAGCCCTGCTCTGCTTGACTTCAGAAGGAATTTGTGGCCTCTCTGGGTGAGACCATGCTCTGTTACCTGCTCTGTCTCCCTCTACTAAAAGTCACCATCTATTTCTTCTGTGCTTTTCAAGCTTGTGTTTCTTGTGGTTTTAAAAATCGCTTTTTCTCTCAAGATTTGATGTACAGTGATATACAGTGATAGTGTGTCTGTGTTATCTTTTCAAGGAGCAGCGGAAGTTAAAGAATTCAATAGCACTCCTTTGAACAGTCTGTTATACTGATGAATTTTCCCATAATAATTTTGATTACTATTTTCTCCTTGTTAGCTTTTTTCATGAGTTGCAATTCAGCCTGGTTATATAACAACAATCAGGCAACTTCATTTGAATTTCCAAATTTTTTCTTCATTTAGAAAAGCTAGTAGATTATATTTTGTTAGCTGTCATAGAAGTATGGACTACATGTATGATATACTTTTTTAATAAATGCACATCCTTATATTTTATATGATTAGGAATTCCTGATGTGCTGTTATTTAACTTTGTTAAAACTAAAACAAAGCAGGAACTTTCATCTTAATTGCATGTGTGTGTTTTTGTAAAGGGATTTTATATACACATATCTACGTGCTGGCAATTTTATTCATTATAGAATAATTTATTAGAATATATTAAAAGTAGTTTTGATTAACTCAGTCTAACAGTATTATCACCAATATTCAAATGGTCTCATGCTCTCCCACTCCCGTTGAAGGAAAAAGCATTTATGTTGTTAGAGTAGTTGTGCTAGAATTCACAGATGGTCACAAATGTAACTCATCAGTATGTCTAGTGCTCCCAAGGTGTTAATCATCTTGCATCATGTAAGATGGTTGTCATTTAGACTTCTAATCCCCTACTTCTAATCTTTTCTTCTAGTGTCCTTTGTCAGTTAGTGGAGAGGGCTTCTGCAGACATTAAATCATCCAAAGCCTTTTCAGAAGTGTGCTTTATAATGAGTTGATTTATCTTTTGAGATAGTCGTTTTTTTTCTCCCTATCATTAGTTTAAACACTGACTTTTATGACTGGGATGAACCCTTATTCTCCATACACTGTCCTGGGGGGTTTGTGGACCATACAAGGTGTGTGTGAACAATGCATGTGAGAGTATAGGAACTGACACATTTCAATGACCCTGATATAGAAGTATGTAATACAAACCAATTTTTCAGTAAACACTACAGGCAATCAGCTTTTTGTGGATGATGAAAAACCTGTAATGCTTTCTTGTCCGGTTAATCTCGGCTGTTTGAGGGGCCTGAAAAGGCCCGGGGTGGCCTTGGGGCAGCCCGCGTATCAAAGGATGAGAAGAGGCTTCAGTTCTTCTTTCTGGTTTTATGTTTATTAATTGTTTATCTAAAAGATTTTCTTTCGGCCCGACAGAGCTCTGCTCAGCAGTCAGCCATGAGCACACTGTGCTGCCCTCCGGGCAGCCACGTATCTTTATACCCATTGTTACGTGTACAATATTTATCATTTTTCCCCAATACCATCTATTCTTATAACTCGGTGCACTCTCAGTAATAACCAATCCAAAGGTGCCACCGTGGCCAAAGAAGATGGAGGAGAAGAAGAAGAAGAAGAAGGACAGGACACGCCCCAATTCCTCCATCTTACTCCTCTAAACCCCCTGTACATAAATCCTAAACCCTGTGTCTCACCCTCTAATTAGCTAATCCCTTCACCATTCACCCTGTGAAGCCCTCATCCTTGTCGTCTCCTGTGTAGGGTTAAAGTCCAGCCACCAGACACTTCTGGCAACATTCCAGGACTCCCGGGCCCCCCAAGGGTGGTCTCGGGGGCCCGGCATCCCAGGACTCAGATCCTGAGATCCCACACTTTCTCTGCATGCAATTCCTGATGACTCAATATCTATTACCTAGCAGGTACGGTGAATGATTGTGATATGCCGGACTAACAGTCTACAAATCACTATACTCACTTCCATGGTTGTCTGTGCTGTCCAGTGGTTGCCAATCACCAGGTAAAGAACTGTTAAACCTAATTTCTCCTCTCCAGTCAGGAAATTGTTCATAAACCTGAGTCACAGACAGATGAGCATTATGAAACTGAACCATAGGTTGCAACATCACTGACAGTCGGGTTTGCATATGTGAAAGTCCATTAGCTGACATTGTAGAGTTTTCACTACAGAGAAACACAAATCACTCTCCTCATTCCCACCAGGCATGACCTTTTTACTTATTTTTTCCAGAAGATACTGTGATATCTGTCTGCCTGAGATGGCATGCTGGAGAGTGGCACAACTAGGAACACATCTCTACCTCCACTAAGTGGAGGCCACTGCACCACCCCTTCAGGTTTGATGGGTTGGAGTTGTACATGGTAGGGCAGATACTTGGCTTTCTTCTCCTGGTTGTTCTTCTCAGGCATTCTTCCAGCAAAAATAGGTAACACCACTCTTCAAGATCAGTTTACATCTTAATTGCCATGTAGAAATATGGTAACAGCCACAGTTGGTTCCAACTGTCTACAGCTAAAGCAGTTTTTGTGGGGAACCTTTCATATTCAGCCATTTTAAAACATAGCACTAAGATACACATATCTGAAAAAAAATAAGCAAACAAAATTCCTATAAAAGATTAAGACGTCAGAAAGATGAAGGATGCACCAACTCCTTAAGTTTCTGCACTTACAGTTAAAAAGAAACAATTACAGACAATCCTGAAACATTTAAGTGTGATTGAGAATTTTAGGTTTTACAACACAGACGGCCGTCTTTAAATAGATTAACTTTTCCTGAGATAGCTGAAGATTCTGTATGAAAAAAATTGCAAGTTATAGTGTAAATCTATCTTCTATTCATAAGCATCTATGCATTCGTCTTCATTCAGTGCTGTGCAGTCTCATTTTCAGCGTGCAGTTTTGGACCTCACAATTTAAAACTGTTCAAGTCCTTGAATGCAACCAAAGAAGGGCAGCAAGGCTGGTGAAAGGCTGCAAGGCATGTCCTGTGAGCAGCGGCTGAGGAATTTGGGTTTATCTAGTGTGGAGAAAAAGACACTGGGGAAGGAAGGGGAGCAGATCTCAATGTTCTACAGCTTCCTGAGGAGGGGAAGCAGAGAGGCAGGTGCTGAAGGTTTCTCCCTGCAATTCAGTGATGAGATGTGGAGAGCTTTAATGTGGAGAGCTTTATTAATAGTTGGTTAGCTGAGAAAGGCCATGCTGACATATTGCCACTGGTCAAGCTGAGAAATCAGCAGTCAGCAAGCTGAAAGGAGATGTCAGCAGCTTGCAATCAGTGGCCTTGCTGCAACATGGAGAAAGGGAGTAGAGATTAGTCCTGAATATCTCCTAAGAATATGTAGAAAGTATCAAAAGTAGGACCATAGGAATGTAAAAGTAGGTGTAACTGCTGATATGTAACTAACCAATCCTGAGCTCAACTTTTGCAATATGCATGAAGTTAATTACGAACTGTATTTAACCCGCTGTGCTGATCAATAAAATGGGGCCTGTGATGATCAACTGGATGTCCTGGTCTCCTTCCGTCAACAAAGAGACGTGGGGACAGTTCAAAGCTGTGTTAGGGGAGATTTAGACTGCCCATTAGAAGTCATTTCTTTACCAAGAGGGTGTTCAAACATCCTGGAAGAGGCTTCCTAGAGAGGTGGTTCATGGCCCATGCCTGTCAAATATTTCAGAGGCTTTTGAGCAGTATCTTTACAACATGTACTGACCTGATCAGCCCTAAATTGATAAGGCAGTTGGATGATTATTGTAGATGCCTTTCAACAGAAATATTCTATTCTATTCTATTCTATTCTATTCTATTCTATTCTATTCTATTCTATTCTATTCTATTCTGTTCTGTTCTGTTCTATTCTATTCTATTCTATTCTGTAATATGTCCAGTATATTTCTGCATCTATACACCTAGAAAAAGTATATGCTAAGCTTTTGCTTAAGTGTTAGATTTTTAAAAAATAATAATGATCCTGATAATGTGTTGTATCAGTAAACTGCAAAAGTAGATATTGTAAATAAATGCAATTTTACTAAATTAGTGTAGTGAGAATATCTACCAGTAACATGTCTCCCAGTAAAGAGTGCTACAATACCAACACTTCTTATATGTTGAATACAATAGTGAAGGCTGCTGGAATAAATAAGTTTTAAAGGGTATAAATAGAGACAAAATTTCAATCTAGTCTACAAACTGAAAAAACTCTCAGAGGCAATTTGGGAATTGATATTCATGAAAACATTTGGCTTTGCTTTTGCTCTGATCCTTGTAGGTTTTATAAGCATGCTCTGCTGACTTTTCATAACTGCCATGGAATACACTCACATTGATGAGAAGACAGTCAAACACTTCTCTCAACTTTAGTCTTTACTCCCTAACTTTTATTTTTCTACATCTCCCTTTTTGGTCTTCCTAAAATTCTTACTTCCGAATACTGTCCAATTGCTTTTCACAGCACAAATATTATCCTCTTAATTCTTCCAATGATCTAACAAAACTTTTCAAATCTAGATCTATTATTTCTAAGAGACAGAGACTCCCAGATTCCTGGCATTTCAGCTGCTGGACTGGAGAAAGCCTGGGCCTGTATCAGCTTTCTCAGGAGTTGCCTAAGAAACAGATAAGGAGGTCTAGGAAATGTAAATTCCTAACATCAGCAAAGAGATTATTGATGGAGAAGAAATTTCAAACACAGACATTTTCCAAAATTAAATCTTTTTCCAAGAATTGATCACTTTATACTTGAGAGTAATTCCTTTTCCCCTTTTACCTGTGAGCCAGCAACTTTTGAACCCTTCCATTGAAATTCTTAACATTTTTTAAAACTGTGTTTCATGGATACATGAAAACGGTGCTAACAATAAAGAAGAAATGTGGGATGTTTAGAGGTGTCTTCATATTTTTTTTTTTAATTTAATCCTCCAAGACTTGGTTCTGTGGTAATATAGGAATTTATACATAGTTTCAGCTGCAAAAATAATTAATGTCATTATATTATAAAGATACAAAACTAACTCTATATCTATATCCCAGGTAATTATCCTAGTTTCAGCACATCCCTTCTTTTAGCCTTGATGGATGCTGATTCCTTGCACAATGTAGGGCAACTTTAACAGCAGTATAACTGTGAAACTAAAGAGAAGAATTACACCGAGTGGGGGAAGACAAGTAGGCCAATGAAACAAATTGCTTTGGCCTTCTCCTGTCATTAAGACAGACACATTCTGAATTTTTTTTTTTTTTACTGTTTTCCAACAGAAAAACATTCTGTGTTGAATATCTTGCTATATTTGTGAACTGCCCTGAATACTTAATAATTCCAGGAATCTGGTGGAATTATTTCTGTGCTACACACTACATATCACTTATTCTCTGCAGAATAACATGGACTTCTGAACAGCATGGTTTCAGTCATGATAAATGTGATAAAACCAGGGATAAAACTTGGAAATACAGTGCCCCAGATTGCTGTATAGAAAGAAAATTTTAAAAAGTGGATATATAGGGGTTGAGTTGGTATGAATTCAAAAGGTTCTTTTTTGTTCCTGACGCCCAGTCTTGTTTTTGAAAAACTGTCATCTTTTTCATCCCCCTACAAAGGGATGTAATTTCACAGTTAGTGTATGGACATGCTTGCTCGACTTTATAGACCAAGTTGGTGTGGGATGGATTGTCATCCACTTCCTAATTTTCAAACCAACGAGTTCTGATTGTAACACTACTGTAAAACTCTGCCTCTATTCTCTTTGAGTTGCATTACTCATTCAGGTAATTTATTTGATGAAACAATATGCCTTTAGCAATCTTTAGGCCTAAGAGCGTGAATATTACACAGCTATCATGTTGATAATGAAACACAAACCCTGGTTCTGGATCCATTTTACAATCACTGTATCAATAACAAAAATATTTCCCTGGTCATAAATGTTAAATATAGAACTCATAAGAAAGATCACTTTTTCTCTGCTTAGTCTAGTATCCTGTGCGGTTTTTATTTTTCCCCTTATATAAAGCTCAATGGCAGAAGTGCCTTAAATGGCTCTAAACGTTCCTAACCAGTGGTTTAACGTTTTCCAACATGCTGATCTACTACTTGATTCTGACTACTCCGATTTAATGACTACTCAGCACGAATGAAAATTATATTGTTTCCTTAGGTGTCTGAATAAGGATATAAGAGATTAATTCTGACACTTTCTAAAAAAGAAAGTTTAATTGTTTTGTTTAGTCAAACATCTTAATGTAGGGAAATATGTTTTAGGGGAAAATTTTAGGAGTACACTTTAAAAAGTTTATTGATCATTATGAAGTTTAATTTCTTGTTCTTTATTCAACCTATATGTTTTTATGCTAATTTTTTTTCAAAACTAGAAACGCTTGAAATTTGTAATTATACTTTGTTACACCCAAAATAAACTCCTCTCTTGTATTTCAGTTGTATTGTCTTTGAATACCAAAATGCCACACACTGACTATCCCTACATCCAGCACCAAGAAAGGCAAGGCTTACAAAGGGAAAAATATCCAAATAACATACACCACAAATGATTTTCCTGGTCCTAAATTCATTGTCTGTAAAATTCCCCTAATTATTTAAATCTCTCATGACCAAATGAAACACTACGCTTGCAAAAATCATGTGATAGTCTTTGTTTTGTTGTATTTATAGTTGCATAAAATGACTTTAAAATAGCTTTAGAGACAGCCCAAATTAAAACATTTATTCCCATTTTTTAAAATAACATGCTGAATATCTCATTGATTAGTACCCAATGCTGATTTTCTGTTTAACAATATATAATACTGCTCTTTGTTCAGACATTTCTCTAGGGCTTGTACAGAATATTAACTTTTTAAATGGTATATTCTTTTGCAAAATATCAAGAGCCATCAATTCTGGTACTAATGGTCATTATGGCATTTTATGCATTTCACTTGTATCATGGTGACACCCTTTATGCATTTTCATAAGTTAACCTGGAATAAAGCTTGAAAACTGAGTCAAAGTCCTCTTGTTAAGGAATTTCTTGAAAGACTGGTGCAAAAGCAGACAGTGTCATTCTTTTGATGATTTATGTAAAGGATTTGCTGAAGTTCAGGAATGAGCTGTAAGGCTGAAAGATGTAAAGTTTAACGAAGGAGTGTGTAATGCAAGTAAGAGCATCAGGTATGAAAGTTTAGAGGACAATGCTTCCTGATAAATGTATTTTCATCTGTCACAGTAAAAGGCAAAAGAGGTTAATGCCTTTCACTTTGCTAATAGGTTTTCTTTATTAAATCTATGACATAAGTTAGATGTACGGGAAAACCTAGGCAAATGTATTTGGAATATTTTAACATGGTGATTTTATTAGCTTGATTTTTTTCATCCTTTTTTACTTTAAATATAGTTGTCTGATTTAGGAAATGATATAGGGATTGATCACATACATAAGAACAATTCAGATATCAGATACATAAGAACTATCCAAGCTTTGTTGGTGCTTAGCCAAAAGGGAAAAGGACTATTCCTGAGGTGTCTTTTCAACTACTGCAGTAAAACATGTTTTTAGCATGCAGGAGAACATAACTCAAAAATCCTTGTATTTTTCTTTGATGATCACAAAGTTTTTGAGTATTCTCAAACTTCTTTACAGGGTTAACAAACAGCTCACTAGAGCTTATGGCAAAGCTAAGCATTACATTTTATTTTTTTTTTTTGCTTTGCTAGGAAGTCTTTGTATTTCTCTTCAGCTTGGAGGAGTCTCCCTCTTGCACACTACACAGAGCAGAACTTTATTCTTATTAATCTATCACTAGCAGCCTAACACCCAACTTGGCCGATCATTTTTACATTTCCCATTATATTCAGTATTGAGAGAGAATCTCTAACAACTCCATTGCACTCAAATTATTGCCATATTATGCTGGAAATCAAACCTTACTTCTTAATATTAACTCTCAAAATTTGACTCATTCTATATTAAATCTGAAGCAACAAACTGGTTCTCTATTAAAAATAAAAAATAAAAAATCACATGCAGTATAAAAATGCTTGCAAGCTAGTGGGTATCAAAAAGGAATTGTCTTTTGGTCAATATTCACAGTCATTAAGACTAAAAGGTATAAACTGCCTTACCACACAGTATCTTTTAGAGTTAACAAGTAAAATTATACTTTTGGAGAAGAATTTCAAGGCTCTTTAGCTTCCAGCCCAAAAATATTAAAAGCATGATCTTTGAAAAGTATTCTTGTTATATATATACTTCAGTCATTTTTACATGGTGTTTTTTACAGATAAAATTTCATTCTGTATACAGAAAGTATATTGAAACAGGTACAAAACAATGAGAAGGCCATAGCTGAGGGAAAAAGACAGAAGAAATAATAAGGAAGAATAAGGAAACTATCACTTGTGGGTTTTTCCCCCCCAGATCTCATGAAGAAAGGATGGAAATATATTTAGTTTGTTTTTTAAAGTGAAGCCAGACAAACAAATTTCGAGTATTAGGCCTGTAATTCCTAATCATTAATCTTTTTTACTGTCACATTTTACATGTTCATTCTTTTGAGTGATTTATCTTTGAAATGTTACTTTAGGTCCTTCTAAACAATTAAAATATATTTATAAAGTTATTTCAATTCTTCCCCTCAGGTTTTGTTATTTGTTTCTTTTCTCCTTAGCTATCTGTTCTTTCTTTCTTGTAATCCCATGTGTTCCTGACATTGCCTATTTTTAGGAGAACTAGAGACCAAAATATGGAACTTTTCCCTCCATTTATTATCTTAACCTAGAAGCTGAACTCTCCAAAGTTACAATAATTTTATAACTTTAAACCCCACTTATTTTCTGTGTCTTTAATGATGTAACAACCCAAAATATGTACAGAATTTCACAGAACTGCAGAATTGGGAAGGCTGGAATGAACAACTGGAAGTCCTGCAGTCCAACTTCCCTGTTCAAGCAGGGCCTCCTGGAGCATATTACCTAGGATCACACGATAGCAAAGATATTTTTAAATTATGAGAACTCTGTGAAAAAAAAAAAAAAAATTGCCCTAAACAACACTTTTTGGTGAGTTTCAAAAAAAAAGTAATTTGTTACAATACAGAGCAAAGTTTGACATTTGATTTCTCCATGTAAATGCTGTGAATTCCCAAGAGATGGAGTGCTGAGCAGGTAAACAAAAATGTTTCGCAAATCTGATTGGCACCTCTCAGCTGTTTCTCTGGGGATATCGTCAGCATAACTTACCAATAGGATACAGCATTTTAGGATGATATTTTTTCTCTTTTGAAAGCTGTAATTATTGAATCAACTAACAGCTTTATTTTCTTATGGAGACCTGATTAGTTTCCTTATTTAAAAAGTCAAGCATTAGCTCAAATTTAGACACCATTGAAAACCAGAATAGTTTTGATGAAGTCTGTTGATGGATGTTGACATAATCATCAAGAGTCATTTAATTAAATAGAAAACTAAAATCAATAAATTGAAGCTTGCCAGAAGCTAAATAAATGAGATGAGAATCCTTTACTAAAATTTAATCTTTAAAAATAACAAAATATATTTTTAGGTAGAAATAAAGATCACTCATTCATTCTGATTGAGTAGATTTACAATTCTTTTTTTATTCTATAAGCAGTTAACAGTGTGATGACATTCTAAAATTTTTATTGCACAGAAAATAGTGCAAAAGATTTAAATTGTAATGAAAATATTTAATGACTAAATACCAAGCTGTATACAGGAAAAAGCAAAGTATAGAGCTTGATCTGATGTTTTCCACTATAACCATGTGCAACTGGAAGTATGAATCTGTCAAGCTACTGTCTGTAAGCCGGCCATGACACGGCCATGATCTTCATAGGTCATTGTCTTTGGAGCCAAGGAAATTTGTGTTCACTGACCTCTGTGCCAGCCCATCAATGTCGGATCTCAAGATCTCAGTCCTGAGGTGCCGAGCCACCGAGACCACCTTGGGGGGCTCGGGAGTCCTGGAATGTTCCAGAAGTGTCTGGGGGCTGCACTTTGATCCTACACGGGAGACGACACCTGTATGAGGATAGGAGGGTTTCACCGGGGTGAATGGTGAAGGGATTGGTTAATTAGAGAGTGAGACACAGGGTTTAGGATTTCTGTACAGGGGGGTTTAGAGAAGTAAGATGGAGGAATTGGGGCGTGTCCTGTCCTTCTTCTTCTTCTTCTTCTCCTCCATCTTCTTTGGTGATGGTGGCACTTTGGGATTGGTCATTACTGAAAGTGCACCGGGTAATAAGAATAAATGGTATTGGGGAAAAATGATAAATATTGTACACGTAACCATGGGTATAAAGATAGGTGACTGTCCGGAGGGCAGCACAGTGTGCTCATGGCTGGCTGCTGAGCAGAGCTCTGTCGGGCCGAAAGAAAATCTTTTAGATAAACAATTAATAAACATAAAAACCGAAAGAAGAACTGAAGCCTCTTCTCGTCCTTCGATACGCGGGCTGCCCCAAGGCCACCCCGGGCCTTTCCAGGCCCCTCAAACAGCCGAGATAAACCGGACACATCAACACCCTGAATTCACCATTCTGGGAGATGCTTTGTGGGTTACACAAACCTTATATGTGCATGTGTGTTTGCTTTCAGGAAAGGAGACAGCGTTAAGGAAACTTATGGCACAACTTCAGAATTCAAGTTAAAAATAGAAAAAAAAAAGTAAGTCTTCTTGGCTTTAAAATATTAAATTTGGGTTACAGAGTTTGCCTTAAAATGAGAATAGTGGGTAAGCAACATCAGATTTTACTTTAAGAAAGCACTGAAGAATGCTGTCATCTCCCAGTGGATCTCCCTTTGCTATAAACCTCAAGGTTTGGCTGCTATGGATAGTTAATTTTTTTTTTCTGCTGTTTCTTAATGGTTTTCTGTTCATACTTGATGGAAATTATATCTATAGGGAAGATTTGAAGGACACATACTCCAGATTCAAGATCATGAAGAAATTCTGCTGATCCCATACTCCAGATTGAAGATCATGGAGAAGTTCTGCTGCTCCTGATGCCACATAAGTTCCGTTCTGCTGAAATTACTATACTGTGCCACAAACAATAAGATGTTTTGAGATATTACAGGCAGTTTCATAATGGGACAGTTTATTCAGACTAGATTAAGGGGACCTCAGACCTATCATTAATCATTAATTTGAAACTGTTTAGAGTCATAAAAGAGAAAAAAGAATGCAAGCTAGAACTGAACAACTTTTCCCACTCACTATCCAGTATATTTTCCTGTTGTGTCACATCTTACTTTTTTCTTCTTCTAATTTCCATTTTGCATTCTGACATTTCTAATATTAGCAAATTGAACTGTACACTAAAAGACAGTTTTTGTGGCCTCTCATCCAGTAGGGAATTGTTTAAAATTAATATGGATGACAGTATTTAGCCAACAGAAATACCCATGACCTGTTTACAAAAAAAACCCCAAAAAGCAATTTAGAGTACCAATTGCTTTCCTAAGTAGTAGCAAGTATGAAAATTAACCATGAGGTTATGATTCTATTTGTGTTTTCAAATCTTAATGTGTTTAGATGTCTTTCATGGTGTTTTGATGAGTCCACTCAACACAGCCTTAACAAAATTAATCATCAAGTGAGAATACTTGTCACTACAAGATTAAAATGCTTTGCATTGGATTCCCCTTCTGTTTGCTTTAGAGGCTTCTGGAGAACACTTGCTCTTCCTTTACGTTCCAAATACATTAGTCATGGGACATCACTTAGCATATTTACTTTACTACAGTATGAGGATATGTCTGAGTAATTGACAGCTTTTTCTCCAAGCTTACTTCAATTTTTTTTGATTTTCATAGTATTTTCACTATCTCGAGGATATGGAAAAAACCCCATCCATAAGAAAATAGTAGGACTGTATTCCATTTGTGTTTTTTCTAAATAAAAATCTGGAGCTACTGATTCCTGTCTTTAACTATTTGTTTTGGCTACTCTTCAGATATTTTAAGAATACACTGAATGAAAACCATCCCAGAGAACACCTTTGCTTGTAAATATAAATACCTGTATGTTGCAAAAATTGTGCATACCCCTGTTTTGAATATGGAGGAGCTTCTTAATTTCAAATAATTTTTGTGAATTTACCACCATCAAGTTTTTTGTATACTACAATCTGCCTCAGGCAAAGAAGAAAAGAGGAGGCTTTCCAACATTTATTAGTTTTTTCCATCTCTTCCTGGGAAATAAACAGGCCCAGTTGCTGACAGGTAGACCACTAGACTTGGCAAATCATTAAAGAGAAAAAGGAGAGAAGTGCAGAAGTGCTAATTTTAAAAGCTTATAAGCACACAGGGGAAAAAATAAAAAGAAAAAAAAAAAAGAGAACCTGATTTAAAACTCACAATATTAGCACAAGATCATGGAAAAGTATCTGAACAAGTTCAATTAACTTGCCACTCCATCTACTTTGGTAAGATGCTTGAGGAATCAGGCTGACAGTAGTTTTATTTTAAAATTCCTAGCTGTTGAAAGCAAACATATATTTATCACATTTAATCACAGGTCTTCAGTTTCAGCTGAAGGAAATGTTCATTACCCATTTTCTCTTGATAGAAAGATAAATATTTTTTTAATAGCTAAATATCCAGATTTTTTTTTTAAATAAAAATAGTGAGTTCAGTGTCAGACAAAAAGGTTTGGATGTATCACCTAGTTGAAGAGGTGAATAGGAAAACCTGTATAGAGCCATATAACCAGATTATAACCCTCATTACATCAGAGGACAACATTCATATATGCGGAGAAAGACTCTCAACAGCTTTTTAGAACTTTTCAAACACAATGAAGATTTTTTTTTAAATTTTTATTTGATAGATAGACTTGAGGGGAAAATACATGGTCAGTATGATCAGAAGGAATGCAAATAGCTGGTTTTCTTAAAAGATGTCTTATATTTTATTTTTCTTACTTAATATTTAAGGTACTTGAGTGCATCCTGATGGGGCCAAGAAAGTTGGTGACAGTGATGGTAGGAATGTTCCCTGGAGAGTGGCTAGGGATTTTGGGTTGGTTTTGCTCCGATACAAGGAGGCTGTGGAACAACCTCACTGCTCTGTACAGCCTCCTGAGGAGCAGAGGCGGACAGGGAGGTGCTGAGATTTTCTCCTTGGTATCCAGGGACAGGACACATGGAAGTGGTTCATGCATCATAGGAAGTTCAGACTGCACATTGGGAAGAATTTCTTTGCCAAGAAAGTGGTTCAACACTGGAACAGACCTTCTAGAGAGGAGGTTCATGACCCAAAAGGTCCATGTCTGAGAGGTATTTGGACAATGCCCTTAAGAACACACTTATGTCTTAGTCAATCCTGAACAGGTCAGGCAGCTGCATGCAATCATCATTGTGTGTCCCTTCCAATTGAACTATTCTATTCTATTCTATTCTATTCTATTCTATTCTATTCTATTCTATTCTATTCTATTCTATTCATCTTATTCTATTTTTTAAAAATATTATTAGGAAAACCTCCAGAAAGAAGCACCACCAATTTAACAGTAATCTCACATGGAATCCCTGAAGTGAACAAGGTTTAAATTATGGTAGTATTATTTGTGTCAGTTTGCTGAGAAATATATCACAGGTCTATGAGAAAGAAATACACAGCAATCTCAAACTGAAAATTTCTTGACCCAACCTTTAACTAATTCCATATCATCAGGTATATCTCAAAGGTATTGTCTTTGTGTCAGAATGTTTTGTTCTGACAAAATGAGGACAAGGACAGGTGAGATGATCTGAATAAAGAAGTTAACAGCAGAAACTGGGAAAAAATGAAGTGGTTTTGGTTTGTTTTCATTTAAAAAGTTTCTTGAGATTTATGTCTTTGACATCGAGAGAATAATAAATAAGGGTCTCTCCAGAAGGTGTAATCCATTGCTTAGAATTAACAGCAAATCTTTCTTCCAAGATGAAATAATTGAGCTACCTCCTGGAATTTAATGCAAGATGTCAGAGATTTTTATTTTGTTTTTCTTCAGCATCTGCAAAAGTTTGGAACTGATGAAACATTTCTGTACATAGTCTTGACATGCTGATTGAGATATTTTCATTAGCCTACACTGCAAAGTATTTTTGGGGCAAAAAACCCATAGTCATTATAAACCTTTTCTTTCTCAGTTAGGTGGTTTTAAAACCACTAACACATTGCAATTGAAATTTTGAAACTTGCCTTATTTTTAGACAGGCTACAGCATGTTTGGGGCTTTTTTGTTTGTGTTTTTAGGGGGGGGTCTTCTTTCTGGGCAGGGGTGGTTTGGTTCTGGAGGTTTTGTTTGGTTGATTGGTTTTGGATTTTTTGGTTTGGTTTGGTTTGGTTCATTTGTTTTTTTCATACAGATACATGAAACCATGAGGCCTAATTCTTGTAAAAAGAAACATGTCTCTCAAAACCTAAAGGAGTGTCCTGATTTTGAGAAAAATTTTTCATCCATTGAAACTATCAAATTGCTGGTGAGCTTTCATCCCCCTGCTGACATAAAAGTGATTTTTTTTCTTTATATAACACCTCAGCTACTGAAAGTGAACCAATTCTCTCAGGAAACTTTTCTTGGAAACAGTTGCAATACAGGAATTTCTAAACTAAGTTCTAGTACCCTGTGAGCAGTAGTGGTGTCTGGTGCAACACCTGTTGTAAAAAGAGAAGTTTCTATCTAGCACCTTGGCCACACACACAGCGTGTGCCTATAGCTAAATTTTAATGTCCTCATTCTGTTCTTACCACTTAAAACATTCATAAGGCTCGTGCTTTGTTACCCAGACATCTGGCACCATTGTCTGAACTACCACATGCTAATAACAAATTGCCATGTACTCCAAAGTTCTGGCTATTTTTGAAGCAAATGTGCAAATTCCCTTGATGGTTCAGGGCAAGTGAGATTAATGCTCTCTGGAAGGTTTTTTTTTTCTTTTTTTTCTCTCTAGAAAATCCAAAGGCAAATTTAATAGGAATTCTCAGAACTGACTCCAGGAACTGAAGTGTGGGCTCCAGACAGAATCAATGCTTTGCCACATACTTTAGTCTCACAATTCTCATGCATCAAAATCTCTTCAACCAGGTACAACCCAGAACTCTTATATATATATATATATATTTTTTTTTTCCCCCAGTGGTCACCATAGAAATTTCTTTCTCCTATTTGCTTCTATTGATACACAGTCAGATGGATATTCGGTTTCAGATTAATTGATGGGCTTCACAATCCTGATGTGTCTGGGACAGGGACTCCTTTTTAATACAGCAATTAGTTCATGGCCAAGTGACTGTGAAAATATTTTCACCAGAAAGCTATTAAGTCAAAACTTTTTCTGAAATCATTTTATGCTTCACTGGCTGTGGTTCAGTCTAGACATAATCAAACCAACTTTAAATGAATTCTCTCAGGCATAGACAGCAGTCTAATTTCATGAGCAGAGCAAGTTGCACAACCCACTAGAGAAATACAAATGCCGCTGCTGAAATACGTGTTACCAGCACTAGACTGAACCTACTAACTGAACTAGGCAGATAAACACCACTCATTCAGCTGGAAATGAAGGGCAGTTGATATCACTGTCAGTGTTCCAGATCAGAAAAATAAAATTAATTGTTCATGGGTTGGGTGTTGTCATGCCAAATACAAATTTTTATTAGGTGCTCTAAACTGCAAGAGAATTACTGTAGTTTAAAATTCTGCTGAAGAAGCATAGAAATTACCTGACACATAGTAGATTTTTTTTGAAAAAGACTGGTGTTGGTGGTCCAATATCACTCTGACTGATCAGTGTTATTAAACAGAGATTGTGTGGCTGAACATTCACATCTTACTTGTTAAAAATACAGGTTTTTTACTCTTGCAAAATATAAGACTTCAACCTAATGCTTCTGCTTCAAGGAGTTATGTATTTTCATTCAGTGGTGAATGGGGAGAAGAATCCCCATCCCCAATGCTTTTGTATTCCTGGAAACATTAAATGTTAAAAAGAAAGAAACAATTCTAGCTGTCTTTTGATCAGTAAGGGGAAATATATCTACAAAGACAGTTTTATTTGCAAGTCTTGAATTGCAAAAGTGACAGTCTAGGAATTGTCATGATGATCTGTTCTCTCAACCTTGACTATGTTGTGAAAAAGAACCGAAAAAGTAGGAAAAAAGTTTCCATAGTGTAAGTGATGATACTTGAAGTCTTTTCATGTATCCCTGATTTACCTGCAGTAGTGGGAGGTCTCTGCTGAACTTGCAGAAACTTCAATAGGGCAATACCTGTTCTTTGAAGGAATAGAGCAATAGGAATGAGCTTAGGATATAAATAAATCTTGTATTTTTATAACCCCATTCAGGGGTGAGGTTTCTTATCATGACTAGAATTTCCTTGTAAACAAAATTATAACCATCTTGCTGAACTCTGTTCCAATAATTTCTTGTTCAATGTCACTGCAAAACCAAGGGATGTTTTCAAAAGATTAAGTCAGAAATTACTGATCTTCAAATGAATACTAGTCCTGTTCTCACTGTGACATCATTATGTATGCTCTCAGTATATTCAGACTGTATTTCCAAACTACATTATACCTTCATCAAAGATACTGGTACTAAATGATGCTACTGGTATAAATTGATGCATGAAGTTTGGTAATATAACACCTAATTAACTAAAGAACCTATTCCTAATACCAATTTTACTAAATAAAAGCTTTTTCCTTTGGACTACGTGTTTGCATATATATAAAAGCTGACCAGGAATCCAATTAGTGGAATGTATTTTACTTTCACAGGATAGTGTAGCTTTTATCTCCCTTGTTTTTGGAGGAAAAGTAAAAATGCTAGGAAGAAAAACAGAGCAAGCAAAGGAGAGCATGCGTGTGAGAGAGATAAGTTTGGAATTGAAAACAGCTGTTTAAAGTAAATCTCAACAGGAGAACTGGTTTGGATTTCTGCATTCCCTTAAGGAAAAAAAATAAATTAAAGTAAATTATAAAATTTCATATGCTGGCTTTTGTTGCAACACATTTATTTATGTAACATTTTCTGTAATAAGTAGAAAAGTATAGTGAGGAGAAAATGTGAACTTAAATTAAACCAACATAATATAATTGGTGATCAGAAAACTGTGCACACTGAATTACACATACCAAGACAATCACCTTTCCTCTGCTGAAAACTGGGTGTGAAATTTTGAACAAGAAATTCTATCCAAATTGACAAAATTAATTCTCTTTGGTCTTTTTTCGACAGTCCATTACTAAGAAATAATGCAGTTGTCAACAAGCTGTGGCCTGCTCCACTGTCTTCTACATATTCTCCCAGAAGAAAAAGCTTAACTCTCTGTAAGGGTATGTGAGAGACTGTTGCAGCTCCTGAGAATAGAGTTTGGAGTAGATCTATTCCAAACTTCTCCTATAATCAGGACCATGCCAAGTGAACATCTTGGTTTGAACCAAATAATCTCTCTCTTCCGAGGGAGGGAAAAAGCTGGAAATGAATTATCTCTGCCTAAGCTGTTTCAATTTTTCCTAGGTGCATAAGTTCACACTTCCATTTTCTTCTATCACATAGATTTCATGCACAATTTTCCCTATCATAATTATATTTTTTTTCTGCTGAAAGACACTATGGCAGGAAATTTCCAACTGCAGTACACTATTTAGTGTACTACTGATTGATTTTTACTCTGTTCTGCTTGAGAAATACAACTAGTTTAAGACTAAAGAATCTTGAGCAGAATATCTAAATGATAACGTGAGCACAGCATATACTGAGTGCTGCCAACACCAGTAAGAGTCCTGGTTAGAAACAGAGTTCTGCAAAAGAACAAGGTAGGGAGAATCCTCTTTTGTTGTTTTTTTTTGAGGTTAATTTGGTTTGGTTTATTTTAATATAATAACTAACTTATATTTAATTTTCCTTTGGTTTTTATCATCTATGTATTTTCATTTGAACTGAAGAAAGTTTTTTTGTTTCCAAATTTTTTGAACAATCTTTCCTTATTTTGTGTCACTCATGTCAATTCTATGAAAAACACACTGACTTTGACCATCAGGAGGATTTTTTGATAATTTGTGTCTCTACATCTTTTTTTGATGGAAAATTGAACATTGAGCTTATATGTTTGAGTACCAAAATTAGATTTATGCAATGAAGACATACAGAAAGCAGTTATCTCCTCATGGCTATCATTTTAGACATCTGTTCTGAAATCTTAAGGGATGTTCAGGTCTTTCACTGCTCAGCTGACAATATTTATGCAAAGAATAGTTTCTTTTAGTGCTGTATTTGTCCAGTGTCTCAAACACTGAAGATATTTTGTTTTACTTAAGGAATCCTACTCCTCCCACCAATGTCAACCATCAGAACGCCAGTCAAATAAAATAATCCCATTCATCCTCACCTGTGACCTAAAATACAGCTGCCTTTTGTCACATTAGCCTAAGCAATACATAAGTAGCTTTTAGCACCATCTAGCTAACTCCCAATGTAACACACTCCACCAAAGTTTCACAATTTCTTTTGGAAATGGTTTGTTACTTTCTACAAATCTCACCTCATATTTTGTTCTCCGTATGAAATGAATCTCATGCGTAAAGGCAAAAAGCTTTCTGTGATGTGGCTCCAGACTCAATTTATTTGTGATAAATTAACAGAAAGCAGAAAGCGGTCTCTAAGGGCTTTAGCAAGGGTATCACACAGGTTTTGTTCTGTGCTGTGGGTACCCTGTGGTGGGTGCTGCAATGCAGCCCTTGGAGCACTGGCTGCCACTTCTTGTAGTTGATATGAATGTAGCAGTCCCTTTAATATGAAATGGATTCTCAGTTTCATTCTGATAATTATGCTGATAGTATAATAATTTTTTCAATTAAAGTCATTGAAACTTAAACAGTATTATATGTGAAATTGTATTAAAAGTGTTGTCTACATCCCATGGCAATAGAAAACAATAAGAGCAAAGAGATACTCTGTTTAAGCAGCCGGTAAACCAGCAGGTATTAATTTTTCAGGTATTTTTATACATATTAGATATTTTTCAGGCATTTTCCTTTCCCTTCCTTTCAACTCACTCAAATATCTTTACTGTGCCTTGAATTTCATAAAAGATTCTAGTTCAACCCCCTACATCAGAGACTTGAAAAGACTTGTGTTCCCAAAGTAAAAAAACCTCTATTTTTAAACCAACTGACACTTTCCGTCTCCAAATCATTCTTTCATTTTGTGTTTCTCTACCATTAAGCAACATGCAACTGGAGCACTTGGATAGTAGCTTAAAAAGTAAGAGAAAGATGATTGTATGAATGAATGAATGAACGAATGAATGAATGAATGAACACAAGTACCTAGCAGTAACCATTAGATTTAATATTTACTATGAGTTTATGTAGGATTTGTAGTTTTTCAGTAATCCGGTCGGCGCTGCATTATGAAAGTAATGTTGTGAACTCCTCTGTTTTTCCTGTTGTATCAAATGATTAAAATACATTAAATAATAGAAGAAAGAAAAAAAGAAAATATGATACTATACTAATATAACCAGATATTTTTCTTCTGTTCACCAGGATTCACACAGAAAAGCAAAATTCAGAAAAAGGATAAAACTTAAAATATTAGACAGTTCCAAAATTTAATGGATTTTCCCCAGGAAAATTACTTATATACTCAAAAAGTAGGATTTTTTCAGTTATTTAAAATATGTTTTAAATTATTTAATAGTGTTTAAAACATTCCAACTTTCTTCTCTTGGAAAAAGTAGAAAATCTAAACAGAGTTATTTTTGAGTTATTATGGTAGCTCACTCAGATGCAGATCTCAATTTTCAATAACATGGTTAAACAGTCACGATCAATGCAATTGATATTCTTTTATTGTAATATATAAATTGGCTTGGTTTTTTCAGAGTGTTAAGTTGCTCTCAGATGACTTGGATGAGGTTTTTTGTTTTCTTTAAAATATATAATTCTTTCACTGTTTCACTTAGAGATATTTCACTATTTTACTCAGAGACACAGGTCTACAATTGCTGACTTCTATACATCAAAAGCTGAATTAAGGCTGACATTAATTTCCAGAAATAAGGAATTTGTCCACATTCAGTAAGTTTAGGGCAGTGCCTTCCCCTAGAACCCACCAAGCAGGCTTCACCTGCAAGACATTGAATGCCACCACAGAGTAATTCTCTAAAATTCTATTTGCTTTGGATTGGTCATCCTAACATAAAGAAAAAACAATCTGCTGTTTTATTTTTTGGTTCCATATCTACTTTTCCCATTACAGGGATCATTTTCTCCCAGTGGGAGAAATTCATTTAATAATTCAATTCATTACGATGCATTAACTAATTGTCTCCATTCTCTTGCAGTTAATTAAACTGAATTAAGTCAATTATACTTTTCTATCTCTGTCTTTTCTTTTCCTAATCTGAATTAGAGAAAGTGAACCTTAGCTGGAAAATAGAAAAGAGAAGGCATTCCCTACAGGAAAAGTGAAGGCCCTAATACCACAGTGTGAAGAGAGTTTAAAGATAAAGTGATGTAAAGGACTTTTAGTTTCATTTAATTATGATAAAGAACAATTGGCCAGTGTGGGGATCCTTTTTGTTTAGTTAGCCATGTGTTTTTCTCTTCATAACATAGTAATGTTTTTCCAAGAAATGGACATTGATGCTCACTTCACTTAGGAATTTTTATGTAAGACAGCCATGGTATAAAGGTGTAGAAATATAGTACTCATTTTAGCAGCTAAAATTTAGAAGTGAAACAATCACTGGATTTCTGTTGAAATGGGAAACAAGCAATCAAACAAAAAACAAATCATTTTTAGTACATTGTTTAAAGAATGTATTATATAAAATTTTCATATTTGATTAATTACTGGAAAATAATAAAATTAATCCTTTAAGTTAGTCATATTCCAACAATGCCCCCCTTTTTTTTTTATTTCTTACTCCTTATTTTTCTTCTGGTTGCATTTTTTTTAGTTCCTCTACATAGATGTTAGAAAAGTAAGTTTGAGAAGATGTTCATGACAATAAAATTAAATATTTCCAGAAGTAGTGCCACCCCAGGTAAAAACAAAAGAGTGTCCCTGATTTGTGGACACCATTGGGGATGACAACAGAATGTAAAAACCCTTTCTTTAGCTTATCTTTCTTTCTTCTTTTTTATCTATGATTACTAGCACAAATGTTTAAAAGGAGCCACACTTGGCTTACTTCAGATTACTCCGATTAGTCCCCAGAAGTGAATTCTGTGTTTGTTTCCCCTTAGTACTGACATACAGCAAAACCAAAGACCTTGCAGTACAAACATAAGAAACACTTCCTATTGCACATTTGAATAAAATGCTCTCATTTCCAGTCCAGAGCAATTTACAGTCTGTAGAATTTAATCTGTTCATGACACAGTTTCAGAATTTGACATTTAAAATTTTCTCTCTACTAGCCTTCTGCCACTTTTTTGTTCCCTACCAAAGAGAGACTCAACCTTCTCTGTCTTGAAGCTTTTGGATGAGGCAGAATAGTCACCAACTAAAGCATTTCCTATCCCTTTCTCACTCTGCACTTGGAATCAGCTGTGAGAATGTACTTGTGAGGAAGATCCCTGTCACTGAAGGGGTGCTATGGGTGAGGGATGCCAGAATGCTGATTTAGGCAGGTTTCTTCTTTTTCACATTTCTTATGCTGCTTTGGCGTTAGTTTTTCTCCCAACATGGAACTCCTTTGGCTGATACTTTATTTCAGTTCTTCTGAAGGTGCCTTGCTGCAGGAGTTATTACTTTATCATCTGTCTGTCTGTCTACCTCTACATCTAGATCTATGTCAAAATATATCTCAACCTCAAAGGATCTATAGGTTTGTGCCGTTATAATAATATCCATCATTATATAATAATATCTTATAATAATATAATTATTTTCAACTTATTTCTAGACCCAAGTTTCTAAAAGTGCTTTTGATGAAGTGAAATAGTCTCAGAAACTTTTTCAATTAATTCATTTTTTTCACTGTCCCTCTAATTTACCTAAGCTGACCTCATGAAACCTGAGACATGAGAAGCTTAATGACTAAGCTAATTAAGAAATATTGTTCCAATAAAATCTGCAAGAATGTACTTTTTATATCATTTTCATTTTGATCTTTATCCTATTTCTTTCAGCTAAAACTTCAAACTCTACATCAATATCCAGAACGTGTCAGGTGGATGGGAAAGCATGAACCTGTACACATGATAGGGCAAAGAATGCGCTTCACCCTTCTATCAGACATTACTGCATTAAACACTGATCAAAGATTTCTACTTCTTAATTTAAGGATTTGATATTTATCTGCTGTTTTATGTCGTCAGAAAAGATCTACCTACCAATATTTTTAAGTTTCCTTTTGGCTCATTAGGACTTTGTCCATGAATTAAAATATATCTTCAAGAGGCAATATAGGTGCTTTTGGTGTATTTTCACTCTTTGAACACTTCATTACTCTTCTGTATATCAGTTACCCTGTCATGAAACACTCCAGAGTTTATCCTACATCTGCTAAAACCAGCAATTAGAGACCAGCCTCATTAATGACTGTAACACATGTGTTACATATCCATATGTATTCAAAGGTAGATATATTTATCTATCTATGCTGGAGAGAATGGGATAAAATCAAAGGGCAGTGAGACAAACTTGTGTTTACCAAAGTACCCATGCTACAGTAGCTGGTTACCAGCTGGTCAAGGTAAGGTTATTCCCTGGAGAAGGAGAGCTGCTCTGATCTTAAAACATTGATTTGCATAGGAAATGTAGCATTTCTCACTCAGTGGTATTGTGTATTGAAACCTTCTTAAAGGCAGTAACAGTGTGGGAAAAATAATAGCTCCAGGGTGTCTTTGCTCCTGCATCTGGGACTCCTCCTGACTCTAATTTTAATTTTACTTTACATCAGAGAGCTGGAATAACCTCTTATTCAGGCAGAAGGTTCATCTGTAGGTGCACTCTGTGTTCCAGTACTCCAAAAGATATATTCAATTTGTGAAATACATCCTTTTTTAAACAGCATGCAAGCTTACCAGGGATGTTGTCTGTAAAACCAACTGCAAACAATTTATAGTCCCACAAGATATCTGATTCCATCCAGGTCTTAATAATTTTTCCTCTTTTTTAAACAAATACAGATGCAAAAGTTCACACTGACTTTAAGCGGTGCTTTCAAACCTCAAGTGTTTTATTTCCTATCAGACAGTTCTACTTGTCAGAGAAAAAATAAAGAGATGGGAAAATCTGAAAATTAGTTTTTGTTCTAGCCATGACTACATCATAATTTCATAGATACAAAGGTGTTTGAGGAAAGCAAAAATTAGGGAGTATACAGATAAATGAACAGGAGTAATTATTTTCTGACCTTGCTACACTAACAATATAGATTACCAGAAACTATATAAATAACAATTTCAGTGATGACACGGATATAAAATTCTCATCAAATGTAAAAATCTCAAATATTGTGCAAAACCAAAATAAAGCTCTTGGTTTATACGCTTTGCTTTATCAGTATTTTAATTCCCATTATCTATGTATTCCTAAATACAAGTCAGACAAGTAACCTTCCTTGAGCAATGTTTGAGGTAGAAGGTATCAGCTTGCAAAGAATATCTTTGGTGTATGGTTGCTCCATAGAATCCATTCTTGAATTTTTCACTCTTTGGCAAAACTCTGAGGTTTATTCCTCTTTACAGAACTTGTAATCCTCTTCCAAAACTCGTATAATTAACACTATATGGGTGTAGCAAAACTTTTATGATCCTTTTACAGTTAACTGCAGAAGGAAGAACATCTATAAATTTACTGAATGAAATGAATAACTTTTTATTTTCAATTTTCTTCTTTCTTTTCCTCTATTTTTTTTCAAACTTTTTTCTTTTCCCTTCTTTCTTTTGTTTTTTTTTTTTTTTGTTTTTTTTTTTGTTTTTTTTTTTTTGTTTTTTTTTTGTCATTTTTTTCTTCTTTCTATTTTCTTTTTGGAAAAACCATAATAAACAAATCCAGATGCCCTTCTGGCAATCGTACAGAGAAGATATTGATAGATTGAAATTTTGTTGGATGGTTTTCTTTAGTCAGAAATATATTTCTCATATAAGATGTCTTAAGATAAAAGGTCATTCCAGTGATTTTATATTGTTGGGGTTTTCACCTAATAAGGACATGGGCACAGGGGAATAGTAGCCTAATATTTAGCTAAAGTAAATAAATAAAAAAAAAATGAAAAGGCAGACAGTTATTAAAAAAAAGAAAAAATCTATTATTGCAAAGTATAAAGTACATAAAGTTGAGAAACTAAAAATGGCAATGGTTGCAATGACATAAATATATAAACACAATTTGAAGTAGCTCTGTTTCAGAAAGAAACTTCATTTAATATTCTGATTGTCCTTCAGTGCTCTTCTCTTGGGGTTTTTTGTTATCTTGTTTTTTTCCTGGGGAAGTGGACTGGAGAGTAGACCTGTTTTTCCCAGGGAAGTGGACTGAAGAGTTGAAAAACGTTACAAAATTAGGAAAAAAACCCAAAAACCAACAACAACAAAACCAAAACACCCAAAATGTTAACAAAAAAAAAAACCTCAACAAAAATCCCAAAACAAACAAAGCAAAAAAACCCCAAAACACCCAAACCAACAAACTACAAACATGACTTATTTCTTATTTTTGTATATCTACAAAATATGGAAGGCTTGCAGGTCTTTAGTTCAACATTAAAAGTTATTGAAACATGAATTATATTTCTAAACACTATCTACCTGGAAAGAAAGCAGCAGTGAAACCAGACAATGGGCTGTTTCACCCAGCATTCTTGATATCAGGATTGAAATGTCCTTGGAGAGTAATAAGAATACTTTTTTGATCATTGTGACATTTTTATACTGCTCTATGACCAAATAATATGATGATCTGCATGCTAAAGCACTGTTTATTAATCTCCATCTCAAAACAGAAAAGAGACTTCTGCTATATTGTTTTGTGAGAGATTCTGGTTGAAGATACTGTCAGAGCAACCATGTACAAGAATGAATTGGTTTTGGTAATAGAAAAATAGAAAAAGAATTCTTGGTTTTGGTAATAAAGAAAAACTAGAAGGAGCTTTCTGAATATTGTAAACCCCATGAAATCTGCTCTGCTTACTGAAGGCATTGAAAGAGCTCATGGGAAGCACAGTGCCAGACTATTTCTTTCAAATATTAGATTCCTGACAACTAAAATCTCCTGCATCAATTTACCCTATATTTAATTAATATGCCACACAATAGGTTTACTATCTTAGGAAGATTGCAAAAAAAGAGCACAAGATTTAGTGCTTTCCACCTACATTAATTTAGCAAATTAATGACTTTGAAATAGCCCAAATCAGAAACACAGAGCTCTCAGAGACATTACTATATTCAGATTTTTTTTTGTAATTGCTGAAAAAAGAATAAAAGAGAAATTAGGTTTGTTGGTGCAGAACATAGAAAAAACAGTCAGTGCTGGAAAGTAATGAAAAAGTGTAAATTAATCAGCAACACTACAGACTTTTTAATCATCCTGCTTATTAGGGGCATTAAAAAAGGAGGCTGCACTATTCTAAAAGAAGAAATATTAACTATTACAGAAATTAAAGTAACTTTCACTGCTTGGCAGCTGCTTTGTGGGTGACAGTAGTAATCACAGTTTTGACCACTATCTGAGTAAAGGTAGCAATCACACAAGTTAGCAGCTGTAATTAATTAAATTCAAACTTGACTGCTGAAGGTAAGTAATAATTCTCTCACCCACAGGGCACAGATAAAATACTGTGAACCTGAAAATTTTAGGTGTTTAGAATATATTAAGTTGATAGGAAAATAGTGTGTTTTATTTTTGAGATTTATGCAAATTTAATTTATGTAATTATACTCCTGGTGCAAATTCCCTTCCAGTTTAGGAGAAATTAACTTTCTGTGCCAGTATGCTTAAATGTCAGAAAGGGATGCATAATTTCTCAAAGGACATAAGGGAAGCAGACAGAGAGAAAGTTTAACTTTGGCTTATATGTTCAGATTTGTTATGGTATCTAAATTGAAGAGTAACTAAGACCAACACATTTTTTTTGTCAGTAAAATCATCAATATTATGAAATTTCAAGCTAACACAGGATAAAGCCCAAACCCTAGGAAACTTGCTTTGGCAGGGAATGGTCTAAACCTTTAAATCTAGATACCATTAAATAATCATAAAAAATTATAATTAGCCTTAAATGCTCAGTCTAATACAGTAGAATAGCCATAGAATGGCTTGAGTTAAAGGGATCCTCAGATATCATCTACTTGTAACCCTGTTGCCACGGGCAGGGAGACATTACTCTGGATGAGATTGTGCAGAGCTTCAACACTTCAAGGGATGGGGAACCTACAACTTGTCTGAGCAACGTGTTCTGCTGTCTCATCACTCTCAAAGTTAAGATTTTTTTGCTAATATCTAATCTAAATCCTTCAGTTGAATTTCATTATGTCTTGTTCTATTGCTGCAATCCCTGATGAGAAGTCCCTTCCTGCCTTCCCCAGGAGCTGTTTTGGGGCTGTGGCTTGGATTTGTGCTGGTAACAGTGTTGGTAACACAGGGATGTTTTCACTATTATTGAGCAGTGCTTGCACAGAGCCATTCCATCCCACCAACAATGGGCTGGGCCTGCCCATGGGAAGGGGTGCTGTGGGATCTCAGCACCTCAGGACTGAGGTGCCGAGCCACCGAGACCACCCTTGGGGGGCTCGGGAGTCCTGGAATGTTCCAGAAGTGTCTGGTGGCTGGACTTTGATCCCACACAGGAGACGACACCTGTATGAGGATAGGAGGGTTTCACCGGGGTGAATGGTGAAGGGATTGGTTAATTAGAGGGTGAGACACAGGGTTTAGGATTTCTGTACAGGGGGGTTTAGAGAAGTAAGATGGAGGAATTGGGGCGTGTCCTGTCCTTCTTCTTCTTCTTCTCCTCCATCTTCTTTGGTGATGGTGGCACTTTGGGATTGGTCATTACTAAAAGTGCACCGGACAATAAGAATAAATGGTATTGGGGAAAAATGATAAATATTGTACATGTAACTTTGGGTATAAAGATAGGTGATTGTCCGGAGGGCAGCACAGTGTGCTCATGGCTGGCTGCTGAGCAGAGCTCTGTCGGGCTGAAAGAAAATCTTTTAGATAAACAATTAATAAACACCGAGACCGAGAAAAGAACTGAAGCCTCTTCTCGTCCTTTGATACGCGGCTGCCCCAAGGCCACTCCGGGCCCTTCCAGGCCATCCAAACAGCCGAAAACCAGACAGGGTGCATGAATTCTTTCTTTTTCTTTGCTTCCATGTATGCCTTTTTTTTTTTTTTTTTAACCTGTTAAAGTATCCCTACCTCAATCCACTTTGAGTTTTCTCACTTTGTCACTCCCCATTTTCTCCTCTCTCTCACTGGAGGCTGTGTGAGGCTGAATTGTTGGCCAAGGTAAAACCACAATACTATAAAAAGTAATTTAATCAAAATACTCTTGCATTTATCCCAGTGTCTTCCAGCAGACCAAAATACAGGCATGGTAAAAGTAGCTTAGGTTAAATAAGATAATTTATTGTTTCACCAAGGAATTTCTTTTAACAGCAAATCCCTCAGTGTTAAAAAAGAAAAAGAAAAAGCCGCCTTAAAATATTTCTCAGTTCTCTTGTGAATTTGCAAATCAGTTTTCTGCCTATGGTTCTTGTTTTGCCTTTCTCCATTTATGTCTAAAAGATTTAATCCCCAGTGTACCAATTTACTGTTACCTGCTGGGGCAAACTGTGGAGTGCCTGAGGGTTGCAGTTTTCTAATCAACCATGTCAGGGAATCTCTTGGACCACTTCACTCCTTCACTGCAGTGTGTGAGGTCTGATTTTTTTTGCATGGAAGGGAAGAAGAGGAAGGGAACGAAAAGAGGAGAAGGGAAGCAGTGAAGGGAATCTGGTTGCTGCTAGGATACATTCGTATTCAGAAAGTGCTCCAGGGAACAGGTGCCAAGAAATGTTCACAGCCATAATCCAAGAATTTCTGAAGCTTTTGTCCTGGGTGGTCTTTAGTGGGGAGAGGCAGTTTGATGCTTCGTTGGTTTGCTGAATTTTCAGCTGTTCTATTGTTTTTGTATGCTGTCTTATCTGATTATTTTTCACCATATTTATGTAAACTTCAGGACTGGATTCTTACTTTTATCTTTCTTTCTAGCATTATGTAAATAAAGTCATCAGTTCAGAAAAGATAACAGAAATTGGGAATAAAAGCAGAGAAGATAATATTATAATTTTAAATCTTAATAACAATGTTCATGAGTTTTCATTAATACATAATATCTCTGCCAGATCTGTCACTGTTGTATTAGTCATATCTGAAGTTTAAAAAGGTACAATAAGGACAGAATCTGAAAAATTTTCAATATAAAATAAATAAGCTTTTGGCAGACAACCACAAAACAGGATAAGACAATCTGTGCAGAGACTGGCAGTTTAGGTTTTGTACCTCAAATTAACAGCCCTATTTTATTCAAGCCTACTTCTTTTATGTGCAAGCTGTACATGTCCAAAACAAGTACCAAGCACTTGAAAAATGCTTTAAAGCATTGTTCTTCATGTTTCATTCTTACATAGCTGCAAATTTACAAACAAGGTAAATGGAATTTCTCTAAACTTAAGCAGAAAAATTTTCCTTTAGGCAATAGGAAATTTAATCTTATACATCTAGTTTTTCTCAATATCACACAGGATTTTGTCAAAGATGTGCCTTCCCAACCATACATACTGGTTTATGTGATTCTACAATAAATGGAAATCATTGAACTGTTTTTAAATTAGGATTTTTATATGGTGTTGCATAACATTTGAATTAGACCTGATTATGATTAGGAAAGCCTCCTTGGAAAGAAAGATAGCCTCATAATATTAGTAGGATTAGTAGACATAATAATAATAATAATAATAATAATAATAATAATAATATAGTTTTAAAAAATCTGTAATTGAATTAAACCCCTTAAGTACCTCTAAAATTGGACACTGCCACCAAATATCAGAAGAAAAGTTTGGAGTGGTGAAACTAAAACAACTTCACAGTTTCCACTTTCTATTCTTTGAGATATTCTGACTATTACTCAGCCTGTTCTATGGCCAGGTGAAAAGCAGATGGCATTACAGTGAAAGCGGGGTGCATTCACCTCGGTGCTGTGCACAATATGGTGCACAATGTCATGCATCTTATATAAGTATGTGTGCCACAATACCTATATCATAGACTTTTTCCTTCTTTCAACAGGTATATTCCCAAATTTACCTTTTCCACTGCTGTATAGACACCCTCATTCAGGCTTTGCTAGGGTCCAGTCACAACAGTCTGGAACTAAAATATGCTATTTCATCTTCCCAGATAATTTGCCAAGACAACTAGCAGAGTTTAAACTTGCTCAGGTTTCTGTATCAGTGAACAGATGGTGTAAATTCACCCTGAGATGCGGAACCTGCACCGTCCCTCTTTCTCAGAGAGCTTATTGCATATTAGTTTCTATGGAAGGACACTCTATAGCTAAGGACACACTGTGATAGGCACTGTACAAGCATCACAAATTGAGAGTGTTTGTCCAGGGAGCTTAAATTTAAGTTTGAAATGAGAGACAGCAGGTGGATAAGACAGATGGAGAGGAAACAGAGAAATAGCAGTAAGACAGCTGTAACCAGTGCAATAGGCAGTGGTCACACCAGCTGGCTAATCACTGACAAGTGGTTTCTATCATTGCCACAAAGACAAGCTTGAAGGAAGGATTTAAAGTAGAAGTGAGGATTTTTGAAAGTTGTTTCCACACAGAAGTGGGAACAGGAAAAAATGGCATTGTTTGTGTGGAAAATGCAATAAACAGGCAATCAGAAGCCAGGATTCCAACCAGCATGGCAGTGGAAATCTTCACCCTTAATGTGTGTACACAGCTGCAGATGAGGTTGCAATAATCCTTGGAGGTTTGCAAAGTGACAGGATCTTGCTTAAAATGAGAGCTCCAATAAGGAAGGATTAGTGTTAGCTCTTTTGAAGCAATGAACACGACAGTGTTCATTGTATAAGCCCATCTAGAAATTAGAATTGTTGAAGAAAGACAAGTTTAAATATGACTGAGAAAGAGGAGGCAAAATTTCCTTGCTCACAGGTACACATAAAGAACTCAGTGGCGCCAACTTCAATAGCAGAGATTGGGAGATCTGAATGGGACTTGGAAATGAATGTTGATGATTGACATGTCTGCATTTTCACCTCAAAAATAAGTCAGAAGGCTTTTCCCTATTGCAAGTCATGGACCTCTGTGGACTTCTAATGTTCCCCATGCAGAGGATTTGTGTAGAGTCCTCATGTCTGATGTCCTGCCGAGATGGATGGCTCTGTCACTGGGGAAACTTCGTCCTCTCTTTCCATCAGCAAAAATTATCAACAATTAAGAACTTATTTGGAGCAGGTTTTCTACTTCAGAACACAGCTTTTCAGTTTTGGTACTTTATGCTCATCTCTGAATCTTGCATCTCTCTCTGTGCATCCCTCTCCTCTCCGCAGATGGTTTCAACAGCTTGAGCTCGCCCCTTTGCAGATGATGCCAGATGCCAGATGCTCCCTCTCTAACAGGCAGCTTAATTCCCTTTCGCCCACGGACACAGACACAGGTGATATCTGGTGCCCTCCCAGCTCCAGGTCTCAGCAAAGTGAGTGCCAACACACACACACACACACACGCAAAAACAAGATCTGCATATAGAGCTGCATATAGTAAACAAATGAAGCCAGATATGTTCTCAAGAGTTACAACTTGCTGGAAGAACTTCATTTTTCAGTGCCGCCTCCAATGTCTAATCAATATTTACTCTTTGCAACTATTTATTCTCCTTTGTAAATCAACTGTAAATCAATTAAAATTTAATACTTGAGATTTAAGGCGATAGTATAAGGTATTTTAGTTTATATATACGTTGCAGATTTGCAATGCAGTCATTTGTAATGTAAACATTTATCCCATTTGTCTCTGGATCTCAATAAATTCTGGATTCAACAGTTACTGGAACACTAATGAAACAATCTTTTGATTTGATGGAACAAATTGTGCATATACAATATTTTCTCTGGGAAAACAAAGTGTGAATATATATATATATATATATATATATATATATATATATATGCATGTATATATATATGCATGTATATGTTTATGTATGTATGTGTGTGTATGTATATGTATATGTATATGTATATGTATATGTATATGTATACGTATATACAAAACCCCCAAAAGTTGTAAAAAAATTTTATGGTCTACTTCAGGAATGGTACAAAGTTTAATATTTTATTTCTAACTGACATTTTGTGCCCCTTAAAATATATCTACATCATATCTGCTCTTATTATTAAAAAAAAATGTATGAATGTAAGTGAAAGGAGCTAAGGAATGATATTCCTCTGCCGACAATTTGTTTATTTTGTATCTTTTAAACATTTTGCAGATGTCAAACTGTTGATGACACTTTTTCTCAAACTTGTAGGCAGAGACAAGTGACACTCTGAAATATATTAAACGACAACATTGGTTATTTTGTCATATTTTTCCACCTTGTTCTGTAGGTGATCCTATTTCTTCCCAGGTTTAGCTATACAGAAAAATGCAAAGAGTTAGATCTGGAGGCTAGAAGAAACCTATTAGGTTCTACACTGTAAGGGTCTAAGCATGAACTTAAGATTGCAGGACTGAGGATATTATGTTCCGATATTAAAAGCTTTAAGTGACACAAATCTATGGCTGGGATAGCTGATTATATGACTCAGCTGGCACTCACAGAATATACAAAATTCTAGAGGTCCGTAGGAAAATACTTTAAAGTTTTTGCGTTTCTGTGCTTTTTAAGGACAATTCCTGGACACAAGACTTGCTATAGTCTATAATGAGTAATTAAGTCTGTATTAGTATCCTAGAAAACAGAAATTATTCAAATAAAACCAGACAAATATTTTATCAAATTCTATCAAAAGATTGCTAATGTTCTGTGAAACTTCTTGAAGATAATACTATAATTCAATATGGAGAGATATGAGCAAGGTGTTTAATATTCTCTGCCTTTTGTAAGAAAGTATTTTTTAAGTATTTCCAGCATAATACAAAAAGTAATACTGAGGAAGATGAAATAAAATGATAAAGAAATAGTGTTACAGTGGCAAAGAACAGATAAAAACTTAAGGCTGGTCCCAATCAAAATAGTACATTCCTAATATGACTGCCCAAAAGACTGGTGGTTTTCAGTCTTGTTTTATGGCAGCAGTTATTTCAATATTATACCCCTGCATATGGAGTAAAAGTGCCCAGTGCAGGAAGGTGGGATTCTCAGATGTTTTGCTAGACCATGAAAAGAACTATCTGGGATACATCTAATTATTACTCTTGATCTTAGATAAAAAGATATTTAAAAGTTGCACAATGTTTGAATTAGGTCTGCCTCTTTCAGGGTAAAGTATTGATTTAGAAAGCGTCCTAGGGCTTTCTGGAATGCTTTGGAAGGTCCAAGCACACAGCTGGTTGGGCGAATCATCAGAGACTTTATGCTATATCTAATATATTTTGAACACATAGGGAATGCCTGCCTCTAGATTTGATGTGCTTTCGCAGACCACTTGAAGATATGCAATAATTTAATTATGTCAGACCTTTAACATGCAATTTATGGGATATCTTTGGGACCTTTTTTGTTCTAGTTATTTTGATCTATACAGTAAGGTTGTAGTGAGCACAGACACACTGCAAGTCCTTGTCTTAGCACTGGGATATTCAAAACAGAGTATCTTTCTGACAGAGATTATGGACTCCACTATGTCTTTTTCAACAAAATAGCATCTTCCACAGGAAACATGAACTCATCTCTAAATCCTTCGCATTAGATTCCAGGACCAAAAGATTCAGATTACAGTTTAAATGTCTGGATTCATCTTTAATCTATTGCGCAAACATCAAATTCAAGGGTATTACACAGAGTCATCTCTCCTTGGATGAGTGAAACTTATCAGTGTTATTCCCCATGAGGTTTTGAAAATATCTATTTCACTGCCTGATAGCATGAAAATCTCCAGCAATTATCTGAAAGGTAATCATTGACTAAATCGCAAAGATAAAGACCCTTGATCACTACAGATATTTTAGAACAGGCTGGATAGTTGACTTTCTTTCTTGTTCCAAAATAACTTAGATCTCAATTTAATAAATTCACATCCTGCAAGTGAACCTGCTTCTCAAAATGCTAAAACTGTACCAAGGGACTTGGTAAAGTTTTGTTACTGTTTTATTTGTAAATCACCAACCTGAGGGTATTGTAGCTCAATAAAGATTGAATTTATTTTCTCAGTTTTTTGATGGTTTTTCAATTACTAGAATATTAGATATGGTAGTGGTTTTGTCATAACTACTCTTTATACTCACAGTTGAGGAATACATTCAGAGCAGGAAGCTCCATGTGAAAACTGAAAGTTGAACTCTGGGTGGACAGGAGCCCCAGGCAAGAGGTCGGGAACTTTCCTGTGCTTAGATTGTTAGGGCATAACATCCCAGGGATTCCTTTATTCTGGGTCCTTCCTTGCAGGCACCATCTTGAGCTGTTGTTCTTTTGTTAAATTATTGCACCATGATTACGTTATTTTAAGGATCTGGGTGTCTGAGATTCCTGTGGGAAAGCTGGGGTGAAGATGGTGAAGGAATCTGACTGTGTGGGTGTAGGGGACGTGGCTGCAGAGGGGCTTCTGTCCCAGCTCAGATGGTGTCAATGTGACTGCCAGACATGGAAGTTTCCTTAACACTCACATCTGACACTCTTTGGATATTTAGAAAAATCATACGAGATGTGAATCTTCTTGGGAGCTGTGAGTATATAAGATCTTGCTCTTAGTTACTTATTATGTGAGATATCTTTAACTAGCAGTAAATCCAAGCAAACTTATTAGCATTGATGTTGGTAATTTTATAAAAACTGTAGACAAATATTCAAGGGCTCATAATCACTGTTCTGTAACTACTAAAACTTGGAAATGAGGATATGCAAAAGAAAGGGGAGACAATGGGAAGTAATTATAATAACCTATGAGAAAACAGACAGTGGAGAAATGTTGCAAAGGTGGGCTGCTGTCCATAAAAAGGATACAGATAAAATCCAGTGGATAAACAATTTTGTTGCTGTGTCAGAGACATTACCATGGGGTGGGAAAGAGAACTCTATCTATATCCCTTGGGTTGATGATTTAGTGTCAATTTTCACAGACAGTTATGCTCTGCTATAATACATTTGAAATGAGATGGTTTTGCTGACTTTACTGAAATTCAGTGTATATAAACACAGAAAAAGTAATGTTTCTCAATGGCCTTTACATTATTTGCTCTCAAGTGTTTGCTCTCTTTTAGACTCAGTCCATTTTGAAGTAGTTTTGCTCAGCTTTTAGTTCTTAGCAGACTTGGGCCAAAGAGTCAGAGCCTGTCTGGAGAGGAAAATCAACAAAGTGCTTAGAACAATGACAGTTTCTAGAATCTGTTTATGAGTATGACAGTGCAACTTCCTTTAACTTATGCTCTTCTTGGTCAACAGGTTGGCTGAAAAGCTCTAAATTGCAGTATTGACTTATTGAAATTGGAGCAACTGACTAAAGTTTGTGTCAAAAGGTAACACTGCAAAAGAAAGCTCTGTTCTCTGTACAACTTTTTTCAAACCTGTTTCCTTAGGAACTCTGTCTAAAACTTGATGAAATGTCAAATCTTCACAGGTTTGCCCTTAATGAGCAAAACTTCAATTATACTTCAAGGCATTCTACCTCTTTGAGGCTTTTTTCCCCCTTTCTTGAAACTCTCAGTCTCCAGCTGTTAAAGTGCTTCAGAGACCTGGGAGGTATTATTGATTTTCCTTTTCCAAAAAAAAAAAATAAAAAAGAAAAAAAGGGAAAAAAAACCCCAAAAATAAGTAAAATAAGTAAAAGAAAGAAAAAGAAAAAAAAAAAACCCAAACCACTAACTCTAGGCAAGGTATGAATACTGGACTGTTGAATGCTTTGCTTCCAGCTTCTAATTTCTTTATGTCCTAAATCCAGATGACTCTTACTAATGTGTTTTCAGTACAAATATTTAAAATGTATAGATCCTACCTTCCTTTCAGTGTCACATTTATATATCACAAATAGCAGTAATTAAGCTAAGGGGCTTATCCAGGTTTTTACTCACACAGAGGAGAAGAAATCTTGTCTGTAGTCCAGTTCACTGCACAGATTTAAACATCTGTTCTATATATTTTCTCAAACTTGAAATTTCCTGATGACAATAGTTGGGCAAATACAAGCTGTTCTTTTATACAATATAATACAGCATTATTTTTACCTTCTTACTATGTTAGCTATGAAAAGTTGTATGGGTTTTTAGAAGATTTGAAACTGTTAGCTATGAAATGTTGTGTGTTTTTTTAGGAGATTAGAATTTTTTTATCAATTTCAAAATTTAATATGTCTCTATTATATTGTATCATACATAAGAAAATCTCAAGCAATATCAATATTAAATGCAATACATTTACAGTAACTTTTCTTTCCACATTGACTGTATTTGTTTTTAAGGAAGACTTTTAACTGGCTTCTCATAGTATTTCAAATTATCATCCAACGTCTTAGGAAATGCACAGAAACGTTGACATTTGGTCTTACAATGTTACAGTGACTAAACAATTCAAATATTAAGATGAATCTGAATTAAATTCATATCAACTTTTAGTGTTAGAAATATAAAGATGGGAAGATATGATCTGGGACATGTTTCTCACTAGAGCTACTTCCTGTGAAAGGTAAGAAATATAATGAAAACCACAACACAGCACTAAATCAGAAAAGATTGGTTAAGATTTAGTCGTATAACACAGAGTATTTAAATCCCACCAGTGAAACAGAGTAAAGGACTCAAAACAGATGGGATTCCAAACATCTTTTCCATCAGAGTTAACTGGTGTCATATTTAATTACTGGTGAAGTATCTCAAAACCATTGTATTTGTAGTATTAAATGTGAAATTTATTTAATGGTATCTGTGATTATAATCTATATTGTTAATACACCAGATAAACTGGCTGGGGGAAAGGACTATTCTTACCCTCCAGATAAGGAATATATAAATAGTCCATCCTCTTAGTGGTTGCAGTGTGACATGATGTGTGCAAGTCTTTTTAGCTCTAACTGGATTTAGAGATTTAGAGAAAAGCAGAGCAATTAGAAAACTACACTCATAATTATCAGTTTTAGAAGATGATAGGTGTAAAGAAATGGGTTTTGTGGGCTTAATAGGGAGACTAGGGCAACTTATATAATTATTCCTCACTTTCTGCAGACATGCTGTAAAAATATTAATTTACCCATTCCAGAAAGGTGTTGAAAGAAGAAAATAAAAGGACTGTCATTGTGCACAGCATGGTGTTCAGCTCTAAATGTAACCAGGCACTGTCCAGCACAACTGTTATAGTTATAGAACTAACAACTCCATGTAGAAAGGGTTTTCACCCCAAAGTAAGCTCAGACCTGTCAACTGAGAGGACTTAAATGACAACACATTCTACTTTTGATGTTGATTTTGATTTAAAAACCCATTAAGAATTTTTGAAATAGTTCTCTTTCTTATTAAAAAAAAAGAAAAAGGGAAACCTTCCAGCTATTATCTAATAAATTAGAATATTGATTCACTCTTTGTAAAATATTTTATAAACAAAGAAAGGCACTTTTAATAATTCTTATCTAGCTTTATATATGTCTCAAAATTACAGTGGTTATTTTTTCAATATTGCATTATTCAAGTTGTTTTCAGATTAATATTGATTACTCTTGACAAGCTTTACATACAAAGGAATGCTTAATTTTTAAACTTCCAGCTCTCTGTTGTTATGTCCTCTCACCAGGCTGCTAGGCAAGAGAAGACAAATCTCTCCCTTACAGTGCAGCAGGCCAGACATGAAATTCAGGCGTTGTTCAGTTGTCCATCGTTTCAATTAGCAGTCTGCCATGTCAATTAGTCTAATGCAAGCAGGGTAGCTCTAAGTTTGCTGTCAATATTTTGTCTCTGTGGGCTTTTTAAGTTAAAAGGCACTAACTGCAGACATCAAAAAGAAGAAAAAAAAATAATTTCCCTGCTGCAGAAAATTAGAGAAATTTCTTCAGGGTCTCAGGTGGTATTTGCTTTCTCAGAGTTGGATACAAGCATGCTACGCAAGGTAAGATTTTCTAGGATTTTTTTCTTAGACTTGACACAGAAATACTCCTGTACTTTGGTTGAAACTCTTGCATATTTTTCTCTTTAGAATGTTAGGTCATTTATGCAGGTTTCTCTCTATAGATTCTAATCTTTGTCATCTGTTATCAGAAAAAAAAAAAAAAAGAGTGTGTTCAATAGAATAAAGATACAGAGAGAAATAACATTCCATAAATAGCAAAAGTTTTGTCTGATAAAAATTGAAGAGGCTTGTATCTCTAAGGCAAATTACAAACCTTTGCTTATCAGGGTTGGAAATGAGACATTCCCTAAACCTAAAAATGAAAAACTCCTCAGGAGAAAAAGGAACCAAAAGTTTGGACAAAATAAAAAGAGATGCAAGATTCCCAGAACATTGTTTGACTTGATCAGTACGTACTACCCTGCTATAAAATTTGGCTGAAATAGAGCTAATGTAATAAGTATTTCAGGAAATGTGGAGTCTAGAATAGTTTTCTCTTGTGTTGTGTCTTCCAAAACTCCTGTCAGGCAAAATGCTTGTCAAAGAGAAAAGAAACTGTGGTTTTGAGTTTGGGTTTTTACTACTACTACTATTATTATTATTACTATTATTATTATTATTATTATTATTATTATTATTATTATTATTATTATTAATATTAATATTAATATTAATATTAATATTAATATTAATATTAATATTAATATGTTTTGTTTGTTTGTTTAGGTTTGGTTTAGTTTTGGTAGTTTTTCTTTTTGTGGTCTGAGGTTTTGGGAAAGTTTTTTATTTTCTTGTAGCTTAATAAACATATATACATCCTTCAACTTCTGTAATTTAAGCAGTTGGAAGATAATTATAAAAGCAAAGCCCGAGGAATAATTCCTCATATTTATATCTGTTTTGTTTATTAAATTCCCAGAAAATTCTGTGTAAAGGTGAAACCTCACTGATTGCATGTTCTAATTTCTTTGGTGATTTTTCAAATAATTAAAACCAGCTGGAAATGTAAATTAAGCATTAGGTTAACATTAATATAAATTTCTCAGTCATAGTCAAGCTAATTGATATTCAACTAATAATGAGTTATAGCAACTTTGGTGCCAATTATTGTAAGGAATTAGCACACTGAGTTAGTTTTACAATAGAGGTAATTTTTCATGACTTCTGTTGAGTATAAGCAAAGCAATGTGTTTAGTTAGTTTTTAACATCTTCATTCATTATCTGGAAGAAAACAGAAGCCGCATATTAATTAAACTTATGTACATGCCTAAGACTATTGTTAACATTTAGAAGGAAATTAAGGGAATAAAAGGTGACACAAATTTCAAAGATGGTGTTTTATATAAAATAATTGCTCATGTTAATATTCTTTTTAAATCATTTGAAGAATTAGTCAAAATTCAGCTGTTAATGTAGAACATTATGTGTAGAATATTTACGTGGGACGTAAAAAAGACCTGTCTTCATAAGAGAATTTAGAGAGGAAGGGACCTCAGGATATTTCTAGTCCAGATCCCGTTCAAATTAGGGTCAATTCTGAGAGCAAACCCGACTGATAAGAGTTGTTTCTAGTCAAACCTTGCTAATCAACAAAGACAGAAACAATGCAGCCTCTTTGGGAAACCCATTAGTCATTCCTCATGAGGAAAAGATTATTCTTTAATTTCACCTGAAACCCTCTTTTTCACAGTTGTTCTCATTGTCTTTTACTGTTAAAGTCTCCATCTCTCAACTCTCGAGGTTCAAGTCTCATCAAATCAGCTTTTGTAGTCTTCATCAATTGTAAATTGGCTGGGAGAAACATTGTCTTCGGACAGGAGGTAGACTTTGGTGAAGAGCAGAAATTCCTGAGCTAATGCTCTTCCTAGCAATGGTAATGGCTGGACTTCTGCAATTAGGGTTAAGAATTTGTTTCATTTTCAGGGCATTGTTACTTCATTTCCACTTTCTGTGGAGTCAGAGCAGAGAGCAGTGAACCTCCCTTGCTACAAGCACATCCTACCCCGTGCTATGTGCAGGGTTTGACATTTCTTAAAACCCTGTCACGCTTGTGAGCACTAAATTATGAACCAAAGTTAATCACAGTTGTTATGACCCTTCAGCTGCTCATCTCTCTGACCAAGCATTCCTTTTGCTCCTTAAAAGCAGCCTGTTTGGCAGTCACCTCTGCCTGCCTTTGCAATGAGGTAGAAAAGAGAATACTTTTAACTGTCTCTCATCATCGGCATAGATTCTGCTGAAATTCCTGCTTCATGCCTGAAAAACCAGACCCAATAAAATAAATTACATGTGTCAAATCAAAAGTGTGCCCTTTATTTCTCCAAAACACAGTGGGACAAAAAGTAGACATTCAACCTAGATTATTTATGCACAAATATTACTTATTTTATTCTTATTCAACAGAAATTTTTTGCTAATTCAGTCCAAGTTAAATGAACTTCAAAATTACTTCAGAATGATTGCTTTGCTTTTCCCCAGTAAGTCCTGTATTCGTTTCCCCCCTGTGCCCTCAAATACTTTTAGCTGCACTAAAGAAGAAATAATCTCACAACCTTATAGTGGAACCGTACTGACATGTGTGTCAGATATGAGTGTTGCTCATGCTCTCTTAATTATTATTCATTATATTATATTATATCATAATTATTATTTCATTCTTTTTCTAGATGCAAAAGAACAATTCTTGTACAATTCCTAACAGAAGTATGTCTTCTTTCAGTGATTCTAATGGAGCATGTTTGTACCTGGAGAGACTGCTGTACATCTGTAGAAATTTTGTGGAACTTCAGTGGAAATCCATGGAAGCTGTGCTATTTTTAGTGTAAAAGGGTGTGAAAGATGTTTCCCACACAGATAAATGAACAATAAATTAAGCAAGTGACTCGCTCTTATCTAGTTTACAAATGTTTTCAGAATAACACAAGAAATTCAAATTTAACCGGAAGGTTATGACTAGTTAAATGGAAGGAAGGGATTACAAGCTCAGGGAAAAATATTTGCTTTAAGGAGTAGAGAATATGTGAATAATCAATCATAAGATTACAGAGTGCAGAAACAAGTCCAATATATATATCAATCTAATATATATTAGTATTTTAAAAGAGATGATCTGTAATGTATTTTTGAGAGGTAGTACTGCTATAAAGCTATACATTAGGAAGTTCAACACAATATGAATAATTTTCTGCAACCTAAGCCAGTTAAGGCTTCTTTGGCATAGGGATAGATTGGATATGATTTCTCCAGCTTTCTGCCTCACATTTCTGATGTATTTGTTAATCTGTTTTGCTTAAAAAAGGGTGGCATGACAGTGCCCATAGATATCATGTATTGACCAATCCATTCAAATGACTTTGTTTTCTAAAATTTCCCTGAGAAAATTAAATAACCATCAAAAGAACAGCATCATTTCCATCAATGTCTTTCTGCCTCTCAGGAGTATGGGTATTGGGTTATTCCAATATCATGAAAATTCTTCTTTCTTTGTAAGACAACTATCCCAAACAATTTACTTAGAAAGTGAAATCTTCTTATTTCTTGAAATTGTCTTTTCACATTATGTTGCTGTCAAAAAATGATGATGTATATATAAGCCATCAAACATGGCAAATTTGTTTTCATTAGGAAGCTTTTCAATTGTGTCTGTGTGTGTTGTTTCATAATCTTCTTATATGCAACCTCTAGGAATCGCAGGGAGACGAGAGGAGCACAGATCACTTGCTTGCTTTTTATTTCTCCTCTGAGATTTCACTACCGCTTCCAGCACATTTAACTTAATCTTCTCAAAAACAAATCTCCTCTTTTGTCTTACTAAGCCTTATCTGTCAAGCCCATTTTGAGAGTCTGGATGTGAATAATATAATGATACGAATTTTAAGATTTTATAAGCTATATGCAGAAGAAGAATATTAATGTGTCTTATTAGACACATTAGAAAACCAGTGCCATATTGATATTTCATATTCCAATGCCAAGATGGTTTATTGATTTTCCTAAACTTATGTCCAGAATGTATTAGAACCATAAAGGATTCCAAATATGAATAAATTGTTTTTGTAGAGTCCAAATTATAAAACAGTATAAGGAGCAAATAAGCAAGCAGAAAGTTAAAGTAACTTAGTCTTAAGAAAATGCATTATGGATGGTTTAACATTTTCAATATTATTGTTTCAAAACAATAATAATGTTTATTTGTGATCTTATAAATGTTTTAATGTATACAGTGCTCAGAATAATAGCTGTATTTTATGAATAAAAAAGGCCAAAACATGTAAGAAAAAATTATAAATTGCTAAATATGAAAATAATAAATGTAGGGTTTTTTTTTAAAAAATGTGCTCTCTGTGAAAAACCTCAGAGAAAAAAAATGTATGATATGGTCATTAATCTATCCAGTTCTGGAATCTTACTGATTTTGTGTTCATATAAAATAGGATATTTTTCTTCTCTTTTATGTACTATTCTGATTTTTTTTTTTATTAGCAGATAATCTAAAGAAAATATGTCCTTGGGAATGGTAAAGTAAATTTACCCATTACTTTATAATGGAGATGCTCAAGGGGACTACAAAGATTTTCAGAACCAGTACACTGTATTACAGAAACCTTAGGAAATGGTTTATGTTCATATTTAAGTCTGTTGTTTTTTTTTTCTTTTTAATTCCAAAAAGGCCTTTTATATATATTTTAGTTATCCTTTATTTAACTCTCATCAGGTCCTTGGTTTAAAAGTGTCCTACAAAAAGCACATGTACATTCACAAGGAATAAACAGCATTTAGAACAGGGACAATATTTTTTTATTGCATTTATATTTCTTTGTAAGTTTGGGGTGTTTTATTGCTCAAGGAAATGAGAGGTTTACAGTGCAGGCTGGTTCAAGGCACAGTGCTGAAAGGCTCTGTGCATTAACATCTCCATACATCTCTGCAAAAGGCACCACCGCTGGCTTACAGCGCCTCAGCTGCTCTCACGCTGCTTGTGTTCCCTTTCCACAGTGCCAAGGCTGTCAGATTTGTGTTGAGCTGTGCAGAGGGGGGGCATATGTGGCCCGAAGTTTAGAGTCCGGCTAGCTGAGGGCGAAAGGCCGACGCCCCTCTGCAATTCCTGGCCAGCGCCCTTCGGAGCCTGAGGGCCTCGGGCTGTGCTGGCTGCGGACTGGCTCACACCGCTGGGATTGGGGAGGAACGGAGCTGACCATTTCCCGGGGGTTAAACATCGGTTTATTGAAGGTGATGCCGGATCCAAACGCGGGGAAACCAACCGGGAAAAAGTTTTCTCATAGGGGGTGAAACAGGATTATAAAGGAGGGGGGTGGGTACAGGCGGAACCAATCGGGAAAGGTGAGGGGATGAACTTCACAGAACTGACACTCCATGGAGACCAATAATCAAAAGGTAAAGGAGGTGTCCTGGGACCCCAGCCAGCCACCATCTCCAGAGAGGAGAAGGTTCTCGAAACCTGGGAGGAGAAAGGGAGTGATTGACTGGACAGGGAGGAAACAACTTTCACTGATAAGGGAAACCAGGGGAGGAGCAATTACACATCAGCAACTATGAATAGCGGTTACTATAGCAACTTAGCTGACAGGCTAGCAGTGGCGGGAAAAACTGGGGGAACGAAACCATTTTACACATAATAGGGGAGAACAATACATAAATTGGGGGAATAACACAAGAAACTTAACAACACACTACAACAGAGCTGCATGGTGGGGTTTGAACTAGCAAGCTTTCCACTGAGGACTACAGTAAGATCACCACAATAAATCCATGCTTTCTCTAACCTGGATGTAAAAGGAAAGTAAACCGAACAGTCCTTTCTTTGACAACTTCAGTGACCCTGACACTTAGACTCATTCTGATAACAAAGATGTGACTTCTGTACTTTCACACCCTCCTAAATGTCAGTCAAGCAGCTTCTGAATGAAGTTCCTAAATTTATTGAAGGTTATATAGGACTTGGGAGTCTTGCCTCTTTCTGCAAAGAAATGAATGGGTACATGGAAAATCTGTGATTCCAGATCTACATCTTAGATCCCATTCTCTATATTTTTATGCCAGAGAAAAACTTTTTTGTTGAACTACAATGAGAAATCCTCGCTTAGTGGAGGTTTAAGTGCTGTTAAAAGTCTCTGAGATTAAAGTTATCTGGAGTTGAATGTGATAAGCAGGAGGAACTGGGAGAACTTGGCAATTCCAGGGTCATGAAATCCTTCAAAACTTAGCTATAATCATTGATTGTTAGTATCATTAGGTGACAAAGAAAAGTTTGACAGCAGGTAAATAGACAATCATTTTTCATGTCCTATTGTCCCACTTCAGCTCACACTGAAGACATTTGTGGAAAACTGAACTCTTCTTTTCTTTTGTAGTAATCTCTTTAAAATCTGATTTCTGAATCTACTGGATATCTGAACCACATAAATTAAAATGACAGCCAGTATTCAACTATTCCAGATGAGAGGTTTCAGTTAATCAGAACATGACAACTTTTTCAGAATTTATAAACATTTCATACACAGATTAAAAAATTCCTTCTACTCAAAAAACATCCTACAATTTAGCTATTATATATCCTTGCTGTGTACCTAATTTCAGTGAATCATACTGAGAAGACACATGGATAGGTGGGAAAAAACCTCTTGTAAATGCTTTTTCCAGATTGGAAAGATTTGATTTCTAGACAAAAAAAATTTGGAAAAGAGATATGCATCCATGCAATAAACTCAGCAAAATGAAATTATAACCTCCCCTTCCAAAATTCAATATGGAGGTTAAAACTTTGTGTATGAGTTGCATATATATGATTCATATTCTTTTTATTTGTCTGCTCACCAAGGCACTATTTGACTATCTCTTTTGAGAATAGGATTACATTTCCTCATGTCCCTTATTTTAGAAGACTCTAAGGTAGCCAATTGCAGAGCTCTGACTCAAGCTCTCTTCAAGTCATGCAGCAGTTTACTTCTAGAAATCACTATAAAGCTTTCTCTGACACCTTAAATTGCATTTAGTTTAATTCTCTAAGAAACCTTTCAATTTTTAATTGGTTCATCAGAACAGTTTTGTTCATTTTATTGTGCTGTGTCATAGCCCTTTTGTTGCTCCTAAGATTCAGCTTTACAAGAGGGAAGAGGGGAGGGAGAAATCTATTCATTCCAGATTATTTTGAGGGAAAGTCTCTTCACTCACATTTGTTGGCGAGTCGACAGACTAAGTTTTTCTGGTTTAAAGCTAAAATATTCTTGTCTTTAGGGCTGTGTTCAGACAGTTTCCTGACACCAACTTGAGATGCGACATTTTGCTGGCACTCCAAGCTGCACACCAAGCCTGTGTGTTTGAGAGTTCCTGGCACTTCACTGTATGGATCAGTTCCTGTGCAATCTAACAGCGTGGTGTAATCTTTTATGAAGTATTTCTGGTAGAGAAAATAATTGATTTACAGCAATAGATGCATTTTTCCCACTTCTTCTTTCCTGTGGGGTCTGAATGTCAAAGGCACTAATAAGAGAATCATGGATATTAAGAATATCTTAATAGAGATGAACTAGAGTGTCTTTAATGCATTTTGTTCTCATCTGTGACCTTTAGAAACATAACTTAAAAGTAGATTGTTGAAAATAAATTTATAATGGTTCATTGTTAAAAAACAAACAAAAAAAAAATCTATAATGACAAGAAACTCTAGATGCAAAAAAGCATTTGTTCAAGTACATGAATTTCCAAACCACAGAATTTCTTCCTGCTTTTAAGAAAAGGGGTGAACAATGCATCCTCAGATGTTGTTCTATTTGAGAGGTATTGCATTTATCCAATTAAACTCCATAAAAGATATTTTATTGATTTTAAGGCAACTCCTGACACTATGAAAGCTATTAAAACCTTTACAGGATAACACATAATTCAATAAATTTTCACTTTTAAAAATCCAATTGTATGCAAATATTGAAAGATTGAAGTTTGAAAATGAGAGGTTTTTCTGTAGCCTCCTAACATGTAATGTCAATATTTCAGGTACTGCAAGCTACTTGAAAATATCTACAGAGCTAATTTTTTTTTATACATATAATTAAAAATTTTCCTTTAACAATTTCCCAGTCATAAATGAGAAACATACAATTCAACTTCACATATTATGCCTTTTTCTTAAATTGCTGCCGGTGATGAATTTGGCATGGATGAATTTGCCCATGCTTTTGGTGTTGAGACGGCACATAAAAAGAACTTTGCAATGTTCCAATTACAGGCTTATGTCAGACTATGTCACACACTGAATTAGTATAACTCAGAAAGAGAGAAACTCAGATTTTCAAGAACAGGAGCAATAGCATGATGCAGATTATGTTGATGTCACTGCTACTTGAAAAGACAAATATGTCATAGAAAAAAATTAGTTAAGCTCTTGATACAAACGAATAAATCAGTAATTTTGAAAACATTTAAATATAATTGTCTTGCATAGCTGTGTTTCAGTAAACATGCTGACTTCATAATTTTGAAATCCACCAGGGAAGTAGAAAATTGCCACAAAACTTTCTCATAAATATATGTGGTTTTTCCCTATGGATTATAGAGATTAATTAATTAAAATTCTTTTTTTTTTTTTTTTGCCTTTTTCCTATGTGCAAAAGAATTCTATGTTTCACTAGATACATGGTTTATTTTTCATAAGGTCTGTGAAGGAAGTATTGTGCCTATGGGATACTCCAAGTGACAATCATACTAGATCTGATTTATCCATTCAAGATCCCAATGCTTCCTATCCTAATCTCTTTCCAACACACTATACGGGATAGAAAAACTGTTTTAATGATCCAAGCAATAAGCCTATTGAATATACCACGTGAGACACAGTAAGATCATATTAAGAGTTCATATGCTGGTGTACAAGCATATGCACTGTTAAACAGCAAAAACGGAATTTAATTTAGTAGCATGGACATATACAGGCTTTTCAAACAAACCAAGATTCTGAGTAAATCTATTGTTGTATCACTCTGTTTCTAAGGTGTTTTGTGTTTGAGAAAAGTCCTTAGATTAATGGATCCTGTGAGCCTTTTCATTTTACAAGGATCTGTAAGGGGGAGTTGGATTAAATGATCTGCGGAGGTCCCTTCCTAACCTCAATTATTCTATGATCCTGATTCTGTGATTCTCTGGATATCCTGCAGCCTTCAGAGCTGCCAATAGCCTCTGCAAGCACTTACATAGTAATCTCTTCTAAGAGACTTCTGGCAAGATTCAACTGTGTATTCAGATAATTAACTAGCCATCAGAACACATGCGCCTGAAAATAAGATGGGTATCTAAGCTTCTATTATACTCACTAATGATGGAGTGGATGACATTGAGGCAGCCTACAAAACAACTTTGCTGTCCTTAAATTAGACAAAAAGTGGAAAGTACCACTATTGTATACACAGGAGTGTAGTGCCATTTGACCTACCCTAAGTTGTCTGCTGGCTGGTATGACAAAATACAAACAGGAGATCACAGTTTTGTGGATTCATAGCTAGAGGCCAAACTTAGACGTACCCAGTGCTTGGGACACAGAACCCCTTCACTGACAAATTCAGATGTGTGAAAATAGGCATTTAGTGCTATTTGTATTGCCATATTTGCCTCAGTCTCCTAGTGGAGCAAGTTTCTGATATCTCATGCCTTTGATATTTTTAATCCCTTTATACATGACCTGGGTTTCTTAGAGAGTTTAGGTTCTCATGTGTGGGCAAGTAATTACATTAGCTGAGGCAGTCCCTAGATTCCTTTAAATGCCTCTTTTAAATCCACTGCCTATAAAGGCAGTGTAAGTATTTAGAACATATTCACAGTATAAAAACGAAGGTGTTTGTCTCCCTAAACCCTGTGCATTTTAAACACTGCACACACCTAGATGTGATAAACTCACCTCAATATGTTGACACGTCGAACAAAGTGCTCCAACCTCCCACCAGCTTTTCACAACCCCCTCCTATGGATGCCCTTGGAAAAACACCTGATTGACCATGTTTCAATGACTCCATTAAGACATATACTCTGTAGAACACACATTTGCTACATGGAAGTCTTTCTAACTAAGGAAAAAGGACCCATTCATATGTTTTCAAGAACACAAAAGAAATTGTGCATCTTTAACTGAAACATTATCTTCATTCATAGCCATCCAAAAAATCTTGAGGGTTCATGAACACTAAGTCAAAGCATAAACGTGTAGGGCTAGAATTTGAACTCTAGATAATACATAAGTATTTCTATTAACAAAAAAAAAATCTGATCAAGTGATTTCTGTGACTCATCCTACAGTCCTGGCAATTTCTGTGATAAGGTATGTATCAGTAAAGAAATTAATTAATCCAGCATATCATGAACAAAAAAGTCTTCACTTTAATTGATTTAATTTTCTTGAGGAAGCTTTCTCATTTAAAAATGTAAATGGATATTATCTTCATAATTTAATATTCCTAAAGCAACAATAGTAAACAATCGATAAAGTAATAGGGCTAGGGGTGAAATGCTTTTGGTGTTTTGACAAATACGTATAATATGAAGAATTTACATTGCTGAATCCACAATATTTTCAATCAACACAAGGAAAACCAACTAAACAAGTAAAAATGAAACAAAAGAAATAAAAATTATAAAGTCCTCTGTCAGCTGTATTGCCATTTTTATTGTCTAATAGTTACTACATTAGACGAGTATGATTGTTCAATGAAACAGCATTCATCAGTGAAATAAATATAAGCATTCCTAAGTTGAAGGAACTTGCATGTTATGATCATACATAGTTCAAATTTTTCATCCTATTGTGACAACTTCAATTGCAATCCTAAGCCGTACTGCATGGGAATTTTGAATATTTTATGTACATGGAAAGAGAGATAGTAAATATTCAGACAAGTGTACTGATTTTCCTTTCATTTGTAATTATTTTTTGTTTGGTTTGGATTTTAACTTTATTCTTCCAGCTCTATAGTATTTAGAGCATACCTATTTTAGGTATCCAATTCTCACTTCATAGTTACCACTTTAGCCCATTCGGGTCTTTGAAAGATTTTTTTATCACCAAGGAAATGTCCAAAATACTGCCTTAAATTCACTAATTTTCAGAATTACTCTGAGATTATTGAAAAAATGCTTTCAATTAAAAAATAGGAAAAAAATAAAAAACAACAAAACCCAATCCAATACAAAGCAAAACACCAAATCAATCCAAAGAAAACCATAAGGATGCTCTATTCCATAGCCACCCAGAATGACAATGCTGTTGGCTTCAAGTGATCTTTCATTTCATTGGAGGTTCTAAGTTACTTTCTGTATAAAAGCTGAGATGGACAAGACTGGCTTTCTGTTCTGATGAGAATAGGGTGTTCCTAAGTTGACCGACACATCCTCTACCAAGTTTTTTCAATTCTGTTTGCTTACTAGATTTAACTAATAAATAGAGATGAGTAGGTATCTGTTTCTTCATCTTGTGGACTAATTCTGTAATTTTTTTTCCCATAAATTTAAAAAATTGGCACCATAAGGATATGTCATAAGTGAATAAAGTAAACAGAAACTCATCTGCGCAGGAGGCTACCAAATAGGCATATTTCCTTTAAATTATGAGGATTACAATGTGTCAATTTTACTAACTCTTATGAATTACTTGCTTTTTCTTTAAACTACTTATTCTCTATTTCATATAATTGTTTAGTTTGGTTGGATTTTTAAAATTTATTTGCTTTTTTTTTGCTTTTTTTCCCCTGAGTTTTAAGCAGTGTGTTAATTATAATCCGGAATGCAAAATACTCATATGTGGCAGAATTTTATTGCGGTACTAATTAAAATGTTCTAAATTATGGATAAAGCCCCCAGACTCCTGGACTCTTTATGTTAATCAGCACCTTAAAGCCCAGGTGGGCTTGTCTCCCACCAAAGATCAGATGTGTAAACTCTTTGAAGTTTTATTTAAAGCTGCACAATGTCATTTTGGATATGTCTGAAGACTCGTTTTCAAGTGATCCACAGTTCAGTGTGTCAGATTTTTGTGGCACAAGAAAATCTAGCTACAGGTTGCATAGCCTTAAAAATAGGATAGTTAATTGGACCGCGTTTCTCCAAATAACTTCTCTTTTAATGTTTCCAATTAACATATGATTTTGTTTTCCTTTACAGAATAAAGTAGAGGAAGCAGAAGGGATTTAATCTGGGTTTATTAAGATACTCAGGCCAAATATTGAGTTGCTACCAACAACCACCTTTGCAGTGAACTCTGGTGCATTTCCAATTAAGAACAACCCAGGTTTTCACCCTTATGTGTTTTTGTAAACTGATATTTATGCTTCTGTGTGATGCAGTATAAAGCCACAGGGATTTTTCTGTCCAGCTCTCGTGACTAAATGCATCCTTCTCAGCAGAACTGAAAAGCACTTGGTATTTAAACCCATGAAAATACAGTATATGAAAAAAAATGAAATTAAGAACCTTGATTATTAATGCCAAATACTTCGTTGCTTACAATTAATTAGCACAGCTAATAAACAGACCATAATGAAATAGACAGGCAGGGTAGGTCCTTTCTATTCTCAGTGTGGTGGCCATGTAGGGAAGAGAGACTCAACACCTTCAGCTTTAAATCTTCTATTCTCTTTTTTCTCTGCTGCCCTACTGAAGCACAAGCTTCAAATCTATTTCTGGCATCTCACCACAGTTTATCTCTTTTTCTCCACTCACTCCATTATAAGTGAGTGTTACTGAGAAGTTTCAGAGGAGCCAGAGGTGAACTGGCCTAAGAAAATGAGTGATTTCATTGGCACGGCAACAAAGTAAAAGATAAACTCAGCATAGCTCTGACAAATCTGTCCTTTACAGGAGTAAACTGTCATGAAAGCACAACAGAATATTTTATGCCGACAAATTCTTCCTGTTAATAGGTGAATACATGTTGCAGAGCCAGTAGAGCACTAGACACCATTTTTTTCAGTTGCTTGGGAAGGCAAATGCCATTGTCACAAGCATTGATCCTTCCTCCTCTCCCTCTGATTTTTCATTCCAGAACACAATATCATATATCAAGGAGTTTCCCTTTGTTCAGTTATGGCCAACTGCATTCAGCTTGCATTCCTTCCAAAATTCTCACCCGCTGCCTACTTTTGGGTTGGGAAGCGAGAAAAAGTAAGACTTCATGTTGTACAAGAATAATGCATCAAAAACACAAAACAAATCATACAATCAACACCAGTTTAGCCACAAAGCACTGCAAAGTATGGGTTTCTAGGAAGAAAGTAGCCAATCTCAGTACATTTACTAAATTAGGGCTTTAGCAAAGCCATATAGGAACGAATACTGACTATATGATCATCCACAAATGGAAATCTTGCAGCACTGGGAAGAAAAAAAGCCATTTGTTTTACCCATTTTAACAAGGACATATATTCAAAGTTTCCATTTGCAGTTTAATTTTACCTATTGCATCATCTTGAAGAAAAATGTCTTGATTTCTTGATCTTCGCAAGTAAATATTTTTCAGGAACAAATTATACCAGATTGAATAAATGCTGTGTGCTTTTAAAAGTCATTGAAATGTCTCAAAATCACACAAATAAGGAAATCAGGAAAAAATATACATATAGCTTTAATAAATGTAGAAACTATGTTCTGATTATAGAAACAGAAATAAATGCTTCATTACACAAATAACCTTAAACTTGGACCATGATGGATACTGCAACTAATTAAACTGTATGTTGAGGTAATATATTGCATTGGAAATGGAAACATTTAGAGGAAAAGGTCGGAAATGGATTGGGTAATAGGTAATGTAGTCCATCTTTTGAAAGAACGATAATGAAAAGGACTCATTGAGACAGATGAGGTTGTTGTGCAGAGTTTAGCATTTATATACATACCAGTATAAATTTGTAGATGGGGTTTTTTCTATTTTTTGCAGTGACTTGAATGGTATTACTCAGAAAAGCATGCAGGTGTATTTTTACCGAAATACTTCTAAAAATTTTTTTTGAGTCTAATAATTTTTAAAATATTTTTAAAAATGTACTTAGAAAGAAAACATGAAAAAATATTTTATAATCTTTATATATTAAATCACATTTCTTTCCACCAACTTCTTTCAGTCTCCATTTTCTCTCTGAATACATTGCAATCTCACCTACTGTTTTGTTTTCTCACTTTTATGTTTTTTATTTCAGACAGCATTCAATTACAGAATCCTTAATTTTTAAGAAAGATCTGTCTAATTTATTTTTAATTAAAATAGAAAACTGGAGATATTTAAGAGATATGCAGACAAGGATAAAAGAATCCTAAATATTACACCTTTCCCTATGTAGGTTGACAGATGCATTGATGCAGATTAAGAACTAACAAGGAAAAGTCATTGAAAGGTAAAAGGAAAATCAGAAAATTAAATATATTTATCATGCATCAAATGCATCACAATCTTCAAATGCATTGAATATGCATTTGATCTAACTTTAAAATTATATATCTTCATTTTCATAAATTCTTTTCACAATCAAAATATGTACAGTGGAAGGTGTTTATAACCTCTGAGTATTGTACCTTTTTATCTAGATAAATAAATAGCTGAACATGCATTTGTATAAAATAACCTCCATTCTTGAATACAAATTGCTCAGTCAGGGGTTAATTATGACAAATTTTTAATCCTTAACCAGGTCCAAGGCATCTAGCATGACTGAATATCTGAATGGACTTCAGTGAATCACTGTATAATGTAAGCAAAATGTTTGAACCTAGAACAGAAAAAGGTAAATAAATTTCAACTTAGTTACTGAATGGAAGCAATTATCAAGGATATCTGCAGGCACCCAGGAAAATGAAGGATTAGGAAACTATAAAACTATGTTTTCAAATTATGTTAGGAGCACAAGAAATCCCAGAAATACCATAGTCTTAAAATAAGTGAGATGAGGCAATATTTTATACAATTATTAAGAAAGTGTAGAAATTAAAGAGCTAGAAATTTTCAATAAATAATTTATATATTTTGAAGGAAACAGGAATAAATCACAAAAAATGATGGAGCACTTTATTTTCCTTTAGTAAAGGAGTGTAATATTCTAATGGGAATGTATAGGGGATAAACAATTTTAAATAATTGGGTTTGGTTAACTTGCATGTGGGACTTACAAAAAAGCTGAATGAGAAAAGATGTGGTTTCCTAAAATGAGTTTTTAATCAATGTTGATGTGTTGGAACTTACTGAGAGCATTGTTGGGTTCTTCTTTGCTCCTTATGGAATTGAAGTACCTTAAGCTCCTCTTAAAAAATCCACCAAGCCAGTGTGGAAGTATGGAAAGTAAAAGAAGGACTTAACAATCGCATGGAAGAAATGGAGTTAACCTAAGTGAACAGCAGTTTAATGGAGGTAAAAAAGTATTTACTCATCTAGGAAAAAGAATTAAGGGTCATGTAGGTGAAATGGTGCTGATGTGTTTTAGACAGGGGAAAAAGAGGAGGATTGGATATAATAATGCTGTCACCTGTGAAATATTATTATAAAAAAGAGAACGAATATTGGCCAGGGAAGTAGTAAGTAGGATGAGGAAATAACACCAATCATGGTACAAAAAAAATGATGGAAAGTGTTTTCAGTTCCTAAAATGTCAGTAATATAATTTGAAATCCTAAGTGGAAAATGCCATTTAAATTACAATACCTCTTTGGTTTGGGGGAGTTATACCTTTTAAGTGCAATATATTTTACAACAAAGATAAGGAATATTATTGGTAGATCAGCAGTAATTATACAAAGTAAAGTAGTGTTTTCTTAAAATAACTGTATGATAAGCTGAAGTTTCCTAATATCATTTAGTGGATGCATGAAAAATATTTGTCTTATGTATAGCACAAATACATTTGTGTTATGTATTCTTCTTTGCATAAAAAGAAATTATTGGTATATATTGGTAGATATATATATCTGAAAACAAAAGAGAATTCTTAAAGGACTAGTTACACGGATATTGACTGTTCTTTATTTGCACTGACAATATGAGTTGACTTACATCAAGATAAAAGTAATACCAAAATGAAAAAAAAAGATTTATTTCAAGGTACTGGTCTGTATCATCTTACTTTTGTTCAATGACATCTGAAGGCAGTTTGTAAGATGGAGTTAAATGACAATATATGGCCAGACAAGCAGCTAAACGTTCTCGCTCTTCTGGTCCCCTGCTGGTCATAAGGCACTGAAGATATTGATTACAAAGGAGAATGATGCATATTGCTAGCAAACCTGACAGCAGCGTTTGAACACATCATTCAGTACTGAATAACACAGAGCTACTTGTCAGGGCAGAAAATGTTTCTGCCCACAAGGTCTTGACAATTGTTATCTTTTTCATGAATTTTAAGAACAGTGAATATCTTAAAGCTCTGTCAGAAATACTTTGGTGATACAAAACACATTTAGGGATGCCATATGTTTCTGACCACAGCAGCTTTCAGATAACATTAAGGATTGATTAAAGAAAATTTTCAGTCTTCATTATGCCATATTAATTTGTCTTTTGTAAGCCAACATAAAGAAAACTACTTTGAAATAGCCTTATTTGATGTCCAGTGGGTGTGTGATCCAATTAATGTTAGTCCCTGTCCTTTTCATAATGAAATGAGTTTTGCTTTCAGTATAACCAATAGCTTATTTCTTCAGAAGGTTTTTTAACGTCAGTTTCTTAATTGCCATTTACTCTTGCTATTATTCTATTATCAGGAGATTTAAATAAAACAAACTGCTCTCTGCATTGTTTCACTCTGAGGCAAAAAAGAAAGTATTCAAGACACACAATGTGGCACTCAGAGCATTGTAGAACTACTTGACCCTGCATATCATCTTTGCATTATTTCAGATACCATTATATCAGGGCAAGGTTAGCAGGTTAACAATACATCACCACTGCTTCAGTTTTCAGTGAACAGAAAAACACTTTCCAACATCTAATGGAGCTCTTTCTTTTCTATTTCCAAAACATATGCAATTCATGATCACTTTGACCATTGACTTATTTACTGCATTAAAAACAAAAAGTGAAACTAACCTCTTAGCATCCTGATGTTTTTTTCAGAACCTTCTCATTTTAAAGAAAAGAGCTGTGTTTCTATTGCATGACTACTTTTTTCAAAAATAGTCATGCATCAAACAAATTTTGATTAAACTCCTTAACTCGGTAAGTTTTTCATGGCTTCTGCTTTATAAAACAGAGGTGAGGGTAGAGAGAAAAATGTTATTTGTTGAACATTCTTTTTGTGATAAAAATTAATCCACCAAAAAAAAAGAAAAAAGGTAAAAAATAAGTAATTGTTTGAGAAATAGACATTGTGCGTCCCCTACTATAATGCAGTATTCAGAAATTATGTATTGGGGCTAAAGAAAAAAAAAAAAAAAGGAGAAAAATAAAAAAAAAGTTAAAAAATAGTTTTAGGAACCTGGCAAAATTTCAAGTAATAGAAATAAATGTTATATAAATTAACAGAGTGATTATGCAAGGTATTTACCTCGTGTCATTAGCATCCTCTTTCTCCCCTTTCACTCATCATGCAACCAGAGCATGTCCCAGACAAAATCAGGTGAAAAACAACATCAGAAACAATCTAGTATGTAGGTGGTTTATTGCTAATAATATAGACATTTAATTTTCTGTGAAAATGAAGAATCCAGTAGTTACTGGAAAATTTATCTTTTTAATGAGTCATACACGATCTGTACCTTGGAGAAATTAATTCAGATATATTACATTCAAAATACTTTCTGACATTATTATAGCAAGCCTGTATTTGCTTTCTTTCTTGAAGAAATTTGTGGAAAGGATCTACAGTGGTGTCTCTTCAGAATAAAAGATACACTGATCAGACAGTGTTATGTCTCTTAATAAGGTATTGACTCTAACATCTCAAAGAGATAAGTATGAAAAAGCTAATGAAACATAGCTTCTACTACCAAAATTTCAAATACATAACACGACTTCCTTCTTCAAATTGACTTTTTTTTCCTAAAGTTAATTAGTAGTTGGGAAGCCACAAAATATATCTATCTGGTATTTATTATATCATTTGTTCTTTACATACTGAAATGAATGTAAAATCTTTGCTGGACTTACCTTATTTGAGTGATCTAAACATTGGGCACAAAGACAAAAAAAAAATTCTTGGTGTCATTTATTTAGCCTCAGAAAACAACCAGAACTGTTCTGTTCAAAAGGTAAAATTAACTTCTTTAAAATAAGATTGTGTGTTGTTTTCCCAAAGCTAACAGAGATATTAACCTTATTTAAAGTTCAAAACAAGTCCTTGTAAACTAAAAAATGGACAATGTGCTCTTGAAATTTTAAGAATAAAAATAATGTGGTTTATATCATGAGAGCTTTACTTAATATTGTTATAGATAGTAAGGGAGGTTATAAAAGCAAAATAGACGTGGACAGATTCTTCATATAATATGTTTTTTCCTTCTGATGTATCACTATCATAAGAAAAATAATTGTATAAATTGTCTGCTAGATGAATTAATGTGTAAAGAACCAATTTAATAAAAGCTCCCAGTGTTTTAAGAATTAAATCAAAGAAAGGAATTTGTTCTACTTAAAAGTAAATTTATGAATAATACCTATTAGAAGCAATGAAATGCATTATTAACTTTATTGCTATGAGAGCAAAATAACTACCCATTGAAAAACAAGTCACTTTGAAACAATAAGACTAGTTACAAATTTGAAATTTTGATATGAAAAGTAGTTTGATACCATAGATATGTTCTTGCAGTAGCCATATTAATGGTCCAAGGCAAAGAAGATCCATATGTATGGATCTTTTCTGGTTGTTGAAGACTACAAATGGTAGGCTGTGACCATGTTCACAGAGGTTCTTGAATGAGGCAAGAAACGAGAATGGTGACTCTATGATCAGAAGGTTTGATTTATTATTTTATTATATATATATATATATATATATATATATATATATATATATATATTACATTACAACTGCCAGCTAAGCTAAGAATAGACAAGAAAAGAATGATAACAAAGGCAGCTGGCTCGGACAGAGAGCGAGAGCCAGCTCTGCCATGACTGGTGAGTAAATCCAAACATCTACAGGAGACCAGTCATGGATCCACCTGTTACATTCCACAGCAGCAGATGGCCATTGCTTATATTTGTTTCTGAGGCCTCAGCTCCTCAAAAGGAAGAAAAATCCCAAGAAAAGATTTTTCACAAAAGATGTCTGCCACAGTGGGCCAATAAAAGAAATGTCTTCTAAGAAGATGTAGTGATGAATAGCTCTGGACATGCTCAGGTGTCTCAACGTCCTTCCTAAACTGAGGGGCCAGAGCTGGACACAGCGCTCAGGGTGAGGCCTCACCAGTGCTGAGTTCAGGGGAAGGGTGACCTCCATGCTCCTGCTGGCCACACTGTTCCTGATCCAGGCCAGGACACCATTGGCCTTCTGGGCCACCTGGGCACACTGCCGGCTCATGCTCAGCCGGCTGTGGATCAGCATCCCCAGGTCCCTTTGTGCCTGGGCACTGCCTGGGCACTTTCCAGTCACACCATCCCCAGCCTATAATGATGCAGGTGGTTACTGTGGCCTAAATGCAGGACTCACACTTGGACTCATTAAACTGCATCTTACTGGACTCTACCTATCCATCCAACTGTTCCAGGTCTCCCTGCAGAGCTCTCTGACCTTCCAACAGGTTGATACACACCATGCTGAAGCAGCTGTGGCCCTGCTGCCCATGAAGGTCCACAGGGAAGCAGAGTTTCATCTGCAGAGACCCACACCAGAGCATGTGGATACTCAAAGGAGGCTGTGATCCCTGGGGTGCCAGGCTCTAGGTAGAACCCGTGGAGCTTTTGAGAGAGAAGCCCACTGTGGAGCAGGTGTGTTGGCAGGACTTGTGACACACAGGAGGCCCACACTGGAGCAGCCTGAAGGACTGGATCCCATGAAATGCACCACACCAGAGAAGTTTGTGAAGGAACAACATTGGAGAAGCTCATTAAGCTTGCCTCTTAAGTGAGGAGCAGAGGAAAAGTGTGATGAGTCTTCCTCCTGAGGAGGAGGGAGAGGAACAGAAAACATGCGAGGAACTGACCACAGCCCTCATTCCTCATCCCACTAGGCTGCTCAGGGGAGGAAGAGAATTTGAGAGTAAAGTCCAGAAAAAAGGGAAAGGTGGATTGCAGGTTTTTAAGGTTTGTTTTTAGTTCTTGTTGCCCTACTCTGATTTAATTGGTAATAAATTAAACTAATTTACCCAATTCAAATGTGTTTTGCTTGTGATGGTATTTGCTGAGTGGTCTCTCCCAGGTCCTACCTCAACCCATGAGATTTTCTTCGCATTTTCTCTCCCTTGTACAGCTGAGAAGTGGAGTGACAGAGCATGTTTGGTAGGCACCCTGGTGTCCAGCCAGGGTCAGCTTACCCCAGTGCAATACATAAATAGATTTACAACACTGTGCACAACTATATCTAGTGATAAGTTATAGAAGACATTTCTGACCTGTTCTAATCATCCTCCAAATAATGCAGTGAAACCAAGTTTATTTTGCAATACATCTAGAAAAACCTTGTGTTGTTGGAGCTATTTAAGTTTTCTGTTTTCTTTTATGAGAGCATTGTACCATTGTTTTTCATTGACAATATTTTTAACGCATCTAGAAAATTATGTGTTTTTTCATCACAAGTAATTACTATTAATTTAATAGCTTTACAGGCTTTGATAATTTTATTTTTTATCAAGAGTACACACTGAGTGCTAAAAAAGGTGGTAGAACTTATCTGCCATAAAATTAAAGACATTTGAAATCAACAAATTTTCAAGTTCATTGAACTGATGTAATTTCATGGAAAATACTTTCACACCATTGAAAAAAAGCAGAATTGATTTTAAAAGGTTTTGTGCTGTCTTCTACATCATGAAACTATGAGATTACACTGTGAACAAATGAATATAAAGGCAGACTTCTCTGTTACTGTTCAGGGATATAACATCACTGGTTTACTAGATGACTAGATATAAGATATTATTGTCTCTAATATTGTGAAATATTTGAAGTGAAAGATTGTAATTTTTCACAGAAGCCTTTGGCAAAAAGAAGTGATAAAAGTCAAGTCTCCATTTATCTTGTATTAACAGTGGCAAACTGTCCTTTTCTTTTCAAGGAGGTAATTCACGGGAATTCATTTCTTGGAAATGTTATTGTCTTTTATCCTGGATTTCTAAGTACTGGTTCTTGAAGTTCAATCCTGTGTTAGAGATGGAGAATCAAGTGTATTTCAAAGTCTTACACTTTAGTATCTAAGTGTGGCTGCATGTAGGTATGTCTTTACTTCAGAGTAAGGGTATGGAAAGATGTGGAATATATTACACATAGATGATAGCTCAGCTTCACTGCAGTTGCTTCTGACAATGAGGACAATGACAGAATACATTGACATTTATTCACCTTTAACACTTCTGTTATTTTCATGTATTTGCCTTCCAGGAATATTTTTCCAAATAAAAAGGATGTGATTTTAAAGGTGCTAACGCCTCAGATACTTCACTCTTCAAGAATTTCCCCCCTCATGTATAAAGTGTTCTTCCACCCTTTACATTAATGTGTGTGCTTTCCCTGCAGAAAAATCAAATAATTTTCAATTGTTATGGGATTTATGAAAGAATGCTAGAGAGAATCTCAAAGTGAAATTGCAATATAATTCCTCTTCCCATGTGCTGCAGTGCTGGGCTTGGTGATGGCACATGCTTAGGACAATGGGGAAATAAGATTCAGTGATATTTTACCAGGATTTTAGGGTTTTGGTAGGGACAGACTACACTGTCCCTAAAGACCTTGTGAAATGAAAGACTAATATTATGGGAAACAGGGTGGGTGAAAGATTGTGATAATCAAGATTTACTCACTCAGCAAGATTTTATTTGGAGAAAAGCTGCGTGCACATGATCACTTGTAGGTTTAATTTTTTGCACTTTGAGTGAAGAAGTATTACTGGAATTCTATGTAAAATTGTTGTGTTAGGCATGATTTTTTGCAAGGCATTTTGTCTTCAACTCCAGTGGACACCTAGAAAGTTCATGTAGTCATGTGAAATAATAATGAAAATGCATTGCTCTGTTGCATGGCTCAACTAATGCCATGACAATGAATGAGACCATGAAAGCTGTGTCTTAAAAAATTTTAAAAAACAGGAAAACACTTTGTTTTCTTCTCAGTTATCCATAACCCTACACTCACTCTAAAAAGACAAATTGAAGCTCTAACCTACTTATTTGATTAAAAGAAGTAACAGCTTTTAGTGAAAATAGCTTACATTACATTGTCAGGATTTGGTGTAATTTTGATAGATATGACATGTGGAGAAACTAGATCAAGGTAGAAAATGAAAAAATAACAGTGAAGCATCATTATATTTATGATGTAGAAAGCTAGTATGCTTTGAACTTTTTATCTCAATATTTAGCTATCCCACTGGAAAATCATTCTATTCTATGTGTCAGTTAATACTGCATAGTAAATATTAACTGAATTGGTGGAGAAAGAATTATACTCAAGGACATTCCACAATATCAATTAATTGTAGTTTTTCTGGAAATAGAGATGAAAATCATGCAGGTTAGATAGATTTTTTGAAGGATGAAATATGACTTTCTGATTAATTTTAACTTTTCAGACAAACAATAGTGTCCAAAGACTGTGTTTAGGGCAAATGAAACTCTGCAAAAATAAATTGTGCTCATTTTTTTCTTGAGGTTCTCAGGGTAGATATTTGACATTATGTAATGAGGTCTGTATACAGTTCAGGTATTAGAATCACTGCACATTTTTAGATCTAAAAGAAAAAAGCCCTGAGGGCCACACTTCTAATCTTAACAGGAATTCCAGTTAGTAGAGGCAAGAGGAAAAAAAGAAACAGATCCTTCTCTTCTGAAGTGACTCAACTGAGCAATCAGTCAACACTTGAATGAAAGTCCTCTAGGCAAAAGATGAAGCTCTGGAAGAAGCACTAATGTTTCTCAATTACACTTCTGCAAAGGCCATCCAGTGGAAATGGATTTCAGAATAATACAGAGTGAACCTGCTAACTGGAAATATTTCATCCTTCTTTGTATGGGGCAGTGCCAATGTTTGGACCTAATGGTAATTTACCTAAAAAATAAGATTTTTTTTGGTTTTTTTTTTTTGTACAACATGTTTGTTCCCTTGGATGTGAACTTCATGTACTGAAGGGGAAATTCTTGACTCAAATTTTGTGTCTATTCATATGAATAATCCAAAACCTTTTAATAACTCAAACTCAAGTGCTTTTCCATTGGATTTAGACAAAAGTCATTTTCACACTTCAACTGAGAATGAAAATAGAGTCATCTTCCCCCCAGAGGTGTCTTTTTCAAATTAAAAACACATGAAACAAGAATAGGGACATGACAGGGGAGACTTTGCCGATTATGTTTACCTGTGCAAATTTAGTGATTAATAATAAATTGGATAAATAAAGATAAGAGAGACCACTGTGACAGTATGAGGCCCCCTGGAACCAGTGAGACCATTGTGACCCTGGAGGTCCCTACAGAACCAAGAGGACCATTGTGATGCTGTGAGGCCTTGTGAGACCATGAGGCCTTTGTGACACTGCAGGGCTGCATGGAACCAAACATTGTGACACTGCAGGGCCTCATGTCATCAGTGGTCCATTGTGACACTGTGGAGCCAAAGGAGACCATTGTGACACTTCTGGGCTGCATAGAACCAAAGCTCCAGGGTGACAGAAAGAGGCCTCCTGTCATCAATGGTCCATTGTGACACTGTGGAGCCAAAACAGACCATTGCGACACAGCAAACCCAATTTATTATTTATCTTTATTACTTTTGCTCTTTCGAATGAAATTAGATTTGCAGCATAAAGAAAGAAGCAGTGCCTTTGAACTTCAGCACACATTGTTTGCAGACATTGTTCATAAAATAACCAGAGAGAGTAAAACTGAATTTAGATGAAGAACAGGCGCATTAATAGAAGCTCTGAATTTCTCTAAATTTTGCTGAAACATCTGCATAAGCCTTAGAAGAAATATATCCCTCCTGCTCCTGTGCAGGCTGCTTGGCATAGCAGAAAACCCTCTGAGCTCTGCGGCCTTGCACTTGAGTCCCTAACGTGTGGCAGTGCGATGCCTCTGCAAAAGCCAGAGCAGCATGAATTTTGAACCAGCTGAGCCAGGGTCTGAGCTTATTTGAGCTCAGAGATTGCTGTGAGAAGAACCAGCAAAGCCTGCAGGTACCATGGCTACCAGCAGACAGCCAGCAGGTATAATTGGCTGCTCTGAACTGTAGAGGCTTGTATGTTAGCTCATGTCAGTGCAATATAGAATAAGCTCCAGGGCTCTAGCTGCATTAATTAGAGGGGGAAGGGGAATTCTAGCTGCTTCTACATACATACAGTAAACCCTTCTCCCCCATTACAGCTGAAGATATATGCTAAAGTGTTAGACCCTTTTCATAGGAATGACATTTAAATGAGGAGGACTATATTTTGTATGAGCTGAGAAAGCAAGGCCTAAAACACAATCACCAGCATGCTCTGAAAAAAAGTTTCCTTGACACCTCAGTTATGTTTTAAAATAAGAAATACTGAAAATATTCCTTCTAAGCTTCTCTTTTCAGTCCTTCATATATATATTTTTTTCAGTTTCAAATCATTGCTCAAACTTGACATTCATCACCCTCAAAAAACATCAAGAAAATCAAACTGCTTTCCCCCCACACACACACTTGTTTGTTGGGTTTTTTTGTTAATTTTGGATTTTCTGTTGCAGGGGCAATTTTTTTTAAGAAACAGACAAAAATTTTCCTTCCATTGGTATTATGCTTTTATCTGGGCTTTTATTTTTTTTTGTCTTTCACTTCATCCTTGTATCTTGTTTTTCTTCTTTTTCACTCTGCTTATTTGAAGTTGTTTCAAAATTTGTGACAAGGAACAGTATAATAAATGTGTTTCTATTTTTTCTCCTATATCAACTTGGTGGCAGTATTCTTGCCTAAATAGTCTAAAAACATCCAGCTATGAAATTAATAATAAGAATATTTATGTTTTGAAAAAATATCTGTATCTATCTATACTTAATATATACTGATCTTGCATTCTAATTCAACCTTGTCTCCATGAACAAATAACTTGAGAATTACAATATAATATAATATAATATAATATAATATAATATAATATAATATAATATAATATAATATAATATAATATAATATAATATATGAAGCATACTTTTGGCAGTCATAAAATTTAAAAGTTGTAACTAAAACTCATTATCAAAATTAGTCTCAGCGTTTCTCCTTTCTCTTGCCTGGAAAGGTGATCACTGGGAAAAAATACTGTGCAATTTTTAGTACCAATACATCTGGGAAATCAAAATTTCCACTCTGTAAGAAAATTATTTGATTTTGCTACAGTTCTTCTTGGATAAACTGTAACTCAGGATCTTTTGGCCGAGCAAGTTGATAAATTATTTAAAACCTAAATTCCCATTGTTTGAACATATTTTTAAGGACAAAAATCAACATTCTTACTGAGTACTTTTTTCTCTGATAATAAAAAAATATAAAAAAGAGAAAATATACATGGACGCCACTTATTCTTCAGAGAATGGTTCTGAAGAGAAATGCACCCTGAGAGCTCTTTACTTGTGTGTATTTATACAGGATCCTTTTATACTCTTTTGAAACTGTTGAAGTTTTCCTCTGAAGTCTTACTTTGATTAGCAGTCTTCTGGTTTATGGTTCCCTCTGCAATAAAAACTCATGGGAATTTTTTTTTAAAAATGGGGTTAAGTTAAGAAGGTTAAAAATCCTTTCTACACTTGTCTTATAACAGGAGCTCAGTTTTGTTCCTCGTCACAACTCTGCAGAGTGTTGGTCTGTTTGCACCAGAAGACACTTGCTTTTAGCAGCCTCCTCCCATGGGTTTGTCAGTCAGTGTTCACATATTCAGTGTTTTAGAAGGAGGAGGTTTTCATTTACTGTAAAGCTTTTTATAGTACAGGATAATTCAATTTTTATTAAAAATACAGTGAATCCCAACACATTAGAATACTATATCTCCCAAAGGGACAGTAAGTGTGTTCTGTGGTGTTTGAGCACTGCTAAGTAGTATGACAGTGCAACAATTGAACTAGTTGTTTGCAATCCAGGTGAGATTCTTACCCAGGTGAGTGACACCTGAGGGACAGGATGCCATCCAGAGGGACCTGGACAAGCTCAAGAAATAGCCAATGAACTTTAATATGACCAAGTTCCTGGGCCGCACCTGGATCAGTTCAACCCGCATCAGCAACAGAAGCTGAGGGATGAACAGATGGAGAGCAGCCCTGCTGAGATGGACTTGGAGGTGCTGGTCAGTGAGGGGCTGGACATGTGTCGGATCTCAGGATCTCAGTCCTGAGGTGCTGAGCCTCCGAGACCACCCTTGGGGGGCTCGGGAGTCCTGGAATGTTCCAGAAGTGTCTGGTGGCTGGACTTTGATCCTACACGGGAGACGACACCTGTATGAGGATAGGAGGGCTTCACCGGGGTGAATGGTGAAGGGATTGGTTAATTAGAGGGTGAGACACAGGGTTTAGGATTTCTGTACAGGGGGGTTTAGAGAAGTAAGATGGAGGAATTGGGGCGTGTCCTGTCCTTCTTCTTCTTCCTCTTCTCCTCCATCTTCTTTGGCCACGGTGGCACTCTTGGATTGGTTATTACTGAGAGTGCACCCAGCAATGAGAATAAATGGTATTGGGGAAAAATGATAAATATTGTACACGTAACCATGGGTATAAAGATAGGTGACCGCCCGGAGGGCAGCACAGTGTGCTCATGGCTGACTGCTGAGCAGAGCTCTGTCGGGCTGAAAGAAAATCTTTTAGATAAACAATTAATAAACATAAAAACCGAAAGAAGAACTGAAGCCTCTTCTCGTCCTTTGATACGCGGGCTGCCCCAAGGCCACCTCGGGCCTTTCCAGGCCCCTCAAACAGCCGAGATAAACCGGACAGACATGAGCTGTTAAATTGCACTTGGAGTCCAGGGAGCCAACTGTGTCCTGGGCTGCATCCAAAGCAGCATGGACAGCGGGGTGAGGGAGGGGATTCTGCCCCTCTGCTCTGGTGAAATCCCACCTGCAGTGCTGCATCCAGCTCTGGCCTCCCAGCACAGGAATTATGTAGATCTGTTGGAGCAAGTCCAGAGATGGACACTAAGATGATCTCCTCTTGCAGGAGGAAAGGTTGAGAGAACTGGTTTTGTTCAGCCTGGAAAAGAAAAGGCTTCAGGGTGACATCACCACAGCCTCCAGTACCTGAAGGGGCATACAAGAAAAAAAGAAAGAGAGGAACATTTTAGAAGACCGTGTAGTGACAGAACAAGAGGGAACGGATTTGAACTAAAAGACAGAAGGTTTAGATTAGACATTAAGAGGAAGTTTTTCACTGTGAGCGTGGTGAGGCATTGGAACAGGCTGCCCAGAGAAGTTGTGGCTGTCCCATCCCTAGGGCTATTGAGAGCCAGGCTGGAAGGACATGTGAGCAACCTGGTCTACTGAAAGGCGGTCTGTTCATGGCAGGGAAGTTGGAACTAAATGATCTTTAAATCTTTCCAACCTGAACCATTCTTTGAGTTTGTGATTCTACAATAAATACACTGCTGTAAAGTTTTCAGGTGTACTATCTAAAGATTATCTGTAAAATATAATTTGGCTCACTATTTCTGATGCTTATACTACAGCTACCACCAAAAAATTGCTTAAGTTCTCCATTTCACTATTCCTTCTCAGTTTTGTGTTACTGATTCTACATATTCTCTTCCTCTATTACACCAGTTTGTTTGCTAGTGCAATTAACCTAGAAGTAAAGGTGATCTAAGGCAATTCAGAGAGATGTGACTGAATGCTCAGCTCACTGCATACAAATAAGGTCAAGAAGGTGTTGTGTCTTTGGCTGTTTTTCCTCCTACAGTTCCTCAGCATACAAACTCATTTTACCTGCAGGCAGTTGGTTTATAGCATATGTTTGTCTATAAACATGGGCCGTGCATACCAAATGGTACAGCAAAACAAACTGCCAAGTCCAATCAATTTGCCCTGGATAATGCTTCCCTGCTTCTGTTATGGTTCTTCTACAGGGTTTGTGGTGATTGATGTTGTGTGGCACAGGAACCATGCTGGTGGGATGGCTCCTGTGGAGTATTCCCATCCCGTTCTCCAAGGTTACATTTTGCACACATAAACTGCCTGGGCAGAAAGAATGATTGTCAGTGAATATTTCTTCTTAGGTATTCTTTTCCTTCTATTTTTTTTTTTTTTTTTGCTTATTGTCACTTTTTTTACTGAGCACTTTTCTAACAGGGTTTTCTACTAGCATGGCTTTTCCCTGAAAATAACAATGTCTTTGACCTCTGCATTAGTATCATGGGGATTAAATAAAATCACTGAAATGTTTAAATTTGTCAATTCTCGCTTAAATGCTCTGGAGTGTGAACATTTTATTAACTAAACCCCTGAGCGTATTATTATATTTACTTCCTTCACACACTGTTACCCTCCACTGATGAAAGAGTAATTTTGCATACATTTAATATAAAATAAAAGACCATTGCCATCACTGAAATTCAACAGACTGTATGAAAAAATGCCAGAGATTTTTGTGGTTTTTGTCAGTGACTTTACTGCATTTAATTGTTATGCAATGGGAAGTTAAACTTCTTTACAAGATATCTTATGATAACACATACCCGTTTTAAATTTCTGACAGTTCTATTCCACTCTTAGAAGTATGAATATTAATGATAACAGAAGGACAGAGGAAAGCTCAAAACAGAACCAGTATTTCAAACTACTAAATTATTACTTTAAGGTCTATTTGAAGAAGGCCAAGAGAAAGGTGATATGCAGACTAATCTCCTAAAATTCTCTATAATAGGAAGATTTCTCTATCTGTATCTTAATCAAAGAAGGAGCAAAACCACTAAAAGTGAAGTAGGTTCAATTTTCTTAAGGAAAGTTTCTGATTATTTATTCTCATGAGGAAGTATCTTAAATGAAAGTTACGCTGAAAACTGGAAAAGAATTAGACTTGATTTTAATAGCCTTTAGCCTATATATTTTATTAAACTTATATGTTTATTACTAACTTAACTTACCTATCCACTTTCAGTCCTCCTTATCTTCATAAACTGTAAAGAAATTGGCTGTCTCTGGTGCTTATGTTTTCTCTGGCTCTTAAATTGAAAAAGAAAGTAGAAACTGGAAGAATGGCTACAGTGCAGATATAACTCAGTAGAGAAGGAAACCATTAGAATAGACGTGTGTCTATTGTCATTTGAGAAATTTCTCTATTTTTAAATCTAATTTTTAGAATTTTGGTTAACTCTTAATATCTTTTTTGTGATGTGGTTTTGTTTGGTTGTTTTGGGTTTTTTTCATTCAGCTAGAGATGCAGTATACTCTAAGTTTGTTATGATGGCTTCAGTGCATAAGTATAATGTCTTTGATATTAAAGAAAAAGAAATCCAGAAAGCCTCAATATATGAATCCACACCACCTATTTTATTGAGTTGATTAAGTAGTTCTCTTTAGCCAGGTAATTTTGGAGTTTGAGCTCCAAGCTTTAGAAATGTCATTTGAACACAATCAACCAATGACTAGTAAATACAAGATTTTTCAATGTAACTAGATCTTCCATAAAATTTAAACCATCATAAAATTTACAGAAAATTTACAACCACCTCAACTAAAATACATAGTACTTTCTAAAATAAGTAAAAAAGACTTTTAGCTTAATCCTGTAACAGTTTTGACTACCTCATTAAGTAATATCTGGAATACAAGTCATTGCTATTATTTGGCTTCTAATTGATAGCTAAGAATACCAATTATAGCAGAGTATCAGCAGTATTTACGTCTCTAACAATTTTGCTGTTTTTAACAGATACAAATCTGACCATATCTAAATGATTCCTGTGAATTTGTGCTGACATCTCCAGAACTGTAGCGGTTTATATTATCTTTTTTTTCCTAAACAAGTTTTGATACTAGTTCCACTGTAGTCCTTTTCTCATATCAGAAATTACATCCACAATTCTTGTATATATGGCTAACCCACATTTTTCTTCCTTTGCTATTTTTTTAGCAGCTCGCAGTTTTGTTACACTACCATGACTCTGTTATCTCCAAAATTCCTACATTTTCTTGCCTCTGCAACTTGCTTTCAATGTGCAACTTCATAGTTATTCCTAAATAAACTCTTAGCTCAAGTGCTGGAGCACTCACTCAGCATGTGAGAGGCACTGGGATTGACACCTGCATTTTCTGTGGTTATTTAACCCTGTTGGATAGAATGTGGTGCTAAAAATGTCATTGTCAAGGGTTTGGTCCCTGTGTGGCCCATTCACATAAGAGCTGAACTTGCTGATCCTTGTGATTCCCCTCCAATGCAGCCTATCTTGTTATATTTTTCATTAAACTAGAAAAAAATTGCTGCATAAAGTCATCCTGTCTGTAACTTTATTCAAAAATCAGTTTTGGTGTTTTTTTTGTTTTTTTTTGTTTTTTTTTTTTTTTTAATTGCTGTCATCCCTATCTAGAAGCTCTGATATCTTTTCTCCCCCCCTTTTTCTTTTTTTTAATAACGGTAAACATTTGTTCCTCCCACCAAACATTTTACACTGAGACACAATGATATTATTCTGTACATATCATAGAGTTTTTGTAAGGTGCAAAAATAAAGCAAAATACAAAATACAAACCCAAAGAAGTGGAAATTACATCTTTCAAAGCAAACGGGAGGACAAAAATAGGTTTTCTTATAAGAGAGGTGTTAAAAGTCTTATTCTCAAAATAAAAAATAAATCTCACAAAGGCTGCCCTGCTTACATCTTTCTGGTCTCTAGATGTCTGCTTTAAGGTATCTTTCACTTAATTATGTGCTTGAGTAAGTCACACAGAGCACTTTAAATAAAACTAAATGCGCCATTATTATTAAAATAATCTGCAGGAAGTAAGTACTGCAAGTCAGGCTTCTTTAACCTTCTTATTCTAAACATTAAATTCTTCTAAAATTGCTATCCAAAATGGTTGAATATATGTAAGCTGAACAGGACTGTGCTCTGAATATAAAACAGAAGCCATTTCAGAACATTACACTATCACTTGCTTTCCTGTGACATTTCAAAAAAGAATTTATTTATTGTACAGGAACCTTCTATTGTCAAGGACTTTTTTTTTTTAACTTTCTCTTGGTGCTTTTTAATTGGCTTTCACTTCACATATTCTTCTTTTTATTCCATTCAGATTGCTACAGAAACATTCCGCTGTCAAAGGCATGAAATATTTTTATTCATATTAGCAGCAAGTTTTGTCTTCAGTTTTTGTGTCCCATACTATTCTGGATACAAAATATGAAAAAAAAAGAGAAATTTTCCCAGTTCTGCTGCTACAGCTGTTTGGTAGAGGAAGCCTATTGAAAAATATAAGAATTTGGAATGCATATTTTGGGATGAAAGAGGAAAATAGGAGGCTAGAGGGAGGATGTAGGACTGCCATAAAAAGGAGACAAGCACTGAAATTCAGGACAGTGAAGAAAATATGGAATTTACTGTAAAGCAAATGTTTGGAAGCTTAAAGGCCTCATGATAAATTAAAGGCCAAAATTGCAGCAGAATTAGGTTAAGGATAATGTGGTTGTGACTGTGTGACAGCAAATGAAGTATTGTTTTGGAGACGGATCAGTACATATTCCAAAAGATTCTGGAATAAACTAGGGAGTCTGGATGGCTTACTTTTTTCCACTTTTCTGAATATCCATGAAAGTAATTGATAAACCTGTTTCAAGTAAGACATAAGCAGAAAAAATTGGTTGAGTATCATGCCAATTATATGCTATTACTATATTATAGAAGTTGGAATAATCCAGCAGCTTCTCACTGGATTCCAAAGGCAGAGATAGAGGGGTTTGAAGTAAAGAATTAGAGGACAGCAGAAATTGCTCTGAATCTAGGCTAAAAAAATAAGTAGTTTTTGGCCTTGATCCTGAGGTACTCTGTGTAAAATTTCTGCTTCAAGGAAAAATGTCAAGTGCTTTCTTCTCAGCACAGGGATGAAATGCCTTTAAAATGGTACGTATATGGCGGGTAATGATCTGCTTTTCACTCTGATTTAAGGCACATAGCAGTGGTGCATTATTTCCATGAAACTGTGGAACTGAAGATATTTCATAATTTCCTTATATTACTTATTTTCCTTCATTGTTTTCTGCACCAAATAATATCTGTCAGGCATTTTCACTGAATGAATAGAATAATTAATATTTTCAGAGCAAGAGGTTTACTCATCAGTTCTATTATAAGACCAAAGAAAGAATAAAAATTTTTCAAGGTGATATATAATTTCAGGTTACTACTTAAAGCATAAATATTTTAGTTCTGTTCAAATTTATTTAAAATTATGTTTCAATATATTAATCTGTCAAAAATTTTGGTTTAAAGTAGTGGAGCATGTAGTGTCCGGTTTATCTCGGCTGTTTGAGGGGCCTGAAAAGGCCCGGGGTGGCCTTGGGACAGCCCGCGTATCGAAGGACGAAAAGAGGCTTCAGTTCTTCTTTCGGTTTTTATGTTTATTAATTGTTTATCTAAAAGATTTTCTTTCGGCCGAACAGAGATCTGCTCAGCAGCCAGCCATGAGCACACTGTCTCAGCCCTCCCGGGCAGCCACGTACCTTTATACCCACTGTTACGTGTACAATATTTATCATTTTTCCCCAATACCATTTATTCTTATAACTCGGTGCACTCTCAGTAATAACCAATCCAAAGGTGCCACCGTGGCCAAAGAAGATGGAGGAGAGGAGGAAGAAGAAGGAGGACAGGACACACCCCAATTCCTCCATCTTACTCCTCCAAACCCCCTGTACAGAAATCCTAAACCCTGTGTCTCACCCTCTAATTAGCTAATCTTTTCGCCATTCACCCGGTGAAGCCCTCATCCTTGTCGTCTCCTGTGTAGGGTCAAAGTCCAGCCACCAGACACTTCTGGAACATTCCAGGACTCCCGAGCCCCCCAAGGGTGGTCTCGGAGGCTCGGCATCTCAGGACTGAGATCTTGAGATCCGACAATGTAGGGCCACTGAGTTCTTCCACACTTGGTCCCAAAGGACTTTCAGGCCCCTCACAGAGAGGTTGTTCATCACACAATGTCCTTTCCAAAGGAGATGTGAAAAGCGATTTAGTGAAGAGTCAACTTTCTTTCAGAAGAGACTTCTTAAATTCAAAGGGACTAAGGATCCATGAAGCACTTCTGTGTCACGTGGAGGAAATTGCCACCTTTCACATAACAAAAAGAAGCAACCACCACAGACAAAGAAAACAGGGAAACATGGACTCCAGGCTGCTGGCTGCTCCTCAGCAATTGAATAGGAAGGACGAGAGGAGCAGAGCAGTAATAACACCATCAGCAGGCCTGTGACATGAGACCTATGGCATCCTTGCTGCACCAATCACAAAGAAGAAAAGTTGGAACAGAGAATAGCAGCCACTGCTTGTAACACACTGAGAAGTTGTTCCAGTGTCTATACTCTATTCTTTAGATTACTTAATCCAGAAAGTCTGGTAACTCTCAGAGAAAACTCTTAACTCTAATAAAGAGTATAATAGAAAAGGATGAATGCTCACGGATCTCATAGGTCTCACAAGGTCTTGTTATTTCTTCAGTACACATCAGATACAAAACCTGCTTTTTAACACAGAACAGATGGAAAAATATCATTTTCCCTGGCACCACAAAAAGAAAACATAAGTATACCAACCTTCCTGCATACTATATTTAGCTTTTGATCCCAGCATGATTTCAGAAGTTAAATTTAGGATAATAATGTTATTCTCTACCAGACATCTTGGGCTTCTGAGTATTCTTGAATTAGAAATGTTACTTGGCTAATAATTTTTTCTAAAAAGAGCCCCTCTGAATTTTTTTTTGCAAGTAAGCAAGCCATGCCATTGGTTTTCCAGTATTAGCATGAATTGCAAACAGATCAATTGACTCAGTCCTGTGAAAAATGCCAATATTTTACATTGACATAATTAAACATCAGAGAAATTCAGACAGGTGTATGGCCACTGATGGCTCAACATTAATAAATCACTTGTGTCTGAGTGTGAGGGAGTACCCAAACTGCCCTGAAAGGAGAACAGCCTTGTGCTGAGCAGGGCCCCAGAGCAGACCCTGCTCTCATGATGGAGTCTCATGGAGTCTGACCATTGTGGGCACCACTGGGAGCTGGCAAAGGTGTATAAGAACAGCACTAGGAAAGGGAAAGGTACAAACCAGGTCCAAAGGCCATTTTGCTCAAGGAGGAAGGTGCAAACACCTTAATGAGTTTGTAAAATGAGACAGAACTTTTGCCTGTCGGGTTTTTCGTTTGTTTGAAGGGCCTGGAAGGGCCCGGAGTGGCCTTGGGGCAGCCCGCGTATCGAAGGACGAGAAGAGGCTTCAGTTCTTCTTTCGGTCTTTATGTTTATTAATTGTTTATCTAAAAGATTTTCTTTCGGCCCGACAGAGCTCTGCTCAGCAGCCAGCCATGAGCACACTGTGCTGCCCTCCGGACAGTCACCTATCTTTATACCCATGGTTACGTGTACAATATTTATCATTTTTCCCCAATACCATTTATTCTTATTGTCCGGTGCACTTTCAGTAATAACCAATCCAAAAATGCCACCATCACCAAAGAAGATGGAGGAGAAGAAGAAGAAGGACAGGACACGCCCCAATTCCTCCATCTTACTTCTCTAAACCCCCCTGTACAGAAATCCTAAACCCTGTGTCTCACCCTCTAATTAACCAATCCCTTCACCATTCACCCCGGTGAAACCCTCCTATCCTCATACAGGTGTCGTCTCCTGTGTAGGATCAAAGTCCAGCCACCAGACACTTCTGGAACATTCCAGGACTCCCGAGCCCCCCAAGGGTGCTCTCGGTGGCTCGGCACCTCAGGACTGAGATCCTGAGATCCAACATTTGCCCAGATGGAGTCCAGATCTAGTCAGGAAAAGAAAAACCTGCAAAACAGCACAACTACTACATAACCATAGCCAGGACTGAAACATCCTAGCTTAGCTTAAATGGAGCCCTGGGCCCATGAAAGGAGTGGGAAAGCACTCAGGTGAGGCTGGTCATGGACATTAAGTTCCTCAGGAGACTGACACATAGATGCTCTGCTTCATAATCAGGTTAAAATTGCAAGTTTCAGGGTTAATAATTATCACTGTCATTTCTTAGGAATGTCTTACTGGTTAAGCCCTTTTGAGAAGCTATGAAAATTATTTTACTTCCCAGTTCTTTCAGAATTGAGTGTATTTATTGAAAGGTTGCTCAGGAAATAAAAGAACCAAAAACTGAGTTAAAAAGACCAAATTTGTGAAGCATATCTAGTCAATTAATACCCAAGCCAAGATTATGATATTGGTTAACTAAAGCTGTTGTATCATGATTAAAAATCTACAGAGAAAGTTTATGAAAAAGCAGTAAGATGCTAGAAGGAAACAGTATATCTATGACTACAATCCAAAAGATCAAAGTTCAGATATTTTCAATCAACCATGAGATCTTTATGATTCAATTTGCCTAATGAAGTGTGTTATTGCTTTCTTGAGTGGCAGAAGAACAATTTCTATTTGTATAGCACCTTCTTTATAGCAGCAATTTGGGTACAGTACCTGTAATTGCCATGATAAAACGAACCAGAGCAGTCAAATCCCTCTACTTCAAGCTGGCAACACAGTTCAGTCCAGGAAATTGTTAGCAATATCTACAAGCAATTGTAGGAAAAACCTAAGTATCCTTACCCAAGGCAAAATGTTGATCAGATTACCTACTGAAATTTCTTTATAGGGAATACTTTTTATGTTCCATGATATTTTTCTCTTAGTGATTGTTCAAACAAATTTTAGAAACGAATGGTTCCTCATCAAAATTGTATGTGAAGAGCAAAAAAATGATGATACAAGGTAGAGTTGTAGCTGACTCATGGTTTTGTGATCTCAGATATATGTAAGTTACTCGACAAATTTGGATAGTTTGGGAATTCTGCTGGAGATTTTGACAAGCAAGTTTCAAAACAAGGAAGTGAGCAGAATGGGGAGACAACAGGTCCTGACTTCAGTTTTTCTATAATATTAAGGACAACACTCTAACAACTTGATGCTTCTGGTAGAATGCATTTGAATTAATTTAAATATATTATTAAAGCACTCCATGCAATCTGAGCTAGTGAATTATCCATCATCAGTTTGCCTGAAAACATGAACTGGAGTTGTTGGAAGGACTGTAACTGCAAGTCACTTCTCTAGACTTTCTGAAGAAATGAGACTTATAAATGTTCTGGATCTCGCTCAAGGATAAGACAGAGAAAACACTGCAAAATTCTAATCTTTGGGACTACGAATAAAGTTTTATTCAAGGATAGTAGATTTACTGTGAAGCCAATGTTTACATTCCCTCTGGAAGTGTGTAGATTATAATTTGGATAGTTCCTCAACTGTAGTTAATCACACTGGAACCCATGGCGTGATTGACACTCCCTAAAATGCCTTATTTCTGGATTTTATATGCTCCATGCATGCATTTGGATCAACACAGGCCTGGAAATGTTGGTAAGAGAAGAACCAGGGATGATAACTAGTGTAAGAATGTAGTTTGAGGTCCTCCACAGTGTTGAGTTACAGCACAGCATTGAGGAAGATTTAAGAGACATGGTGCAGACCATAAACACTCTTATTTGTTGAAAAAAATTCGGTGTCATGCAGATTTAGCACTGTATCTGAGTGACACAAACAGAACGTGTCAATCCAAGCTTTGAAAAATGTTATTGGTACAAAATTGTGAAGCTAGGTGCTTGGGACAGATTGCTTAAATCCTTACATAGACCCGACATGGCTATGAGGGCAAAATTTACTGGGGAAAAGCCCAAAGAGGTTTACCTAAGACTGAAGACTTTTTTGAACAATTTATGTAATCTTTAAGGAAATCTCACTGTGTCAGCTCCTAAGATCAGAACTTGCTTTTACATCTTACTCTGGAGTTCATTCTTAGGATGAATGACCATATTTATTTTGTCCAGGTATCTGTGAGATGGTCTTCATACCAGGCTGTGAAGAAAAGGGTATGATGATTTAATAATGTATTTTTCACTTAAGAAAAAATTATTTGTTATCTCAGCTAATCTTATTTGACTTATGTTTATATTTATACTTTCCAACATGTTCAGTTGTTGTTTAAAGGACTCTTAGTTCTGAATATTGTTATATCCATAAACATTCCTGTGTAGAATCCAGATAAATTCTATTATTCAATTATACATTGTACAAACTGGTTGCACAAACTAACTATTCTTAATGTAAAACAACATTATCTTTGCTATTCCAAAATATGGAATGACATTTTTTCTTGTACTGTGAAAGGAAATAAGTCAATGCTTTTTTTTCACCCCTATACAAAACATAATGCAGTTAGATACCTTAAAAAAAATGCTATAAATAATGATATTTTCACAATTTAAATATCTCTGAAGAAAACTATTAAATGCCACCAATAACTCAGCTGAGATTCATCATTCCTTTTAGTTGGTGCATTCATAATTGAATTTTTAAAAGTTAAATTTTAAAAAATTATCAACATTTTTATTTTGGCTTTAATTAATTGGATTAAATAGAGGAATACATTCTCAATGTGTTTTTAAATAAAATAACCAATTAAATATTGAATTATTATTAATCATGGTAATATAATTTCATCATCATCATCAACATCATCATCATCATCACCACAAAATAAACCCCCCTCAAAAGCAATCCCTAAAAATCAAAAATACCTAAAAATCTAGGACTTGGACATGAAGAAGTTTTGAAATACCTGGTGAAAAAGGATATACTAAATATGTCGCTTGATTTATCAGGATTCAATATTCTTGTGAAAAGGTTATAATTAGGCAGTACAATGTAAAAAATATATGTAAAAGTCTTAAGAGATGCTGAACAAATTACTTTGCATCTCGTGTTTCAATTACTGTCACTGAAAAAAGAGATTATGAAGGTAATCATCTCATTTGTAACCAGTGTGAGATATGCAAGTAAAGATCAATACGAAAATGCAAAGTGCTACTGTCATTAGACAATTAGATTTGATCTCAAGAAATGTAAATTAAGAGCAGCTTTTCTGCTTTTAATGGAATTATACTAGTTTGTACTTACCTGCATTTAGAAAAGATTGACTAAGAAGCTATGGAGATTGAAATGCACAGACAAACAGGTTCATTATTAAAAGCAGAGAAACAAATGCTTCACAGATTACCTGGAACACTCATGATAGAGTGTCTTGCTAATGCCTCTCTCAGTCTCTCCTCCTGTGAAATGCACTAGATTAAGAAGCACAAAGGAAAATATTGAAGTTACCTAATCTGGTGCGCACCTGTTATTTTGATTTCTATTAAAATGAAGAGAACATAAGAATCACTCTCAATGGAAAGAGAAACTCTCAATGGAAAGAAAGAGGAATTAAAAAGACCAAAAAGACTAAAAATTTTTCTAGATATTCTAGATATTCCTGTAGCTCAGATCTGAACTTTATTGATGTATATAATATGCAAAGTAAACTGGTTTTATGACACTCTACAATACTTTTTTTTTTAAAGTATGACTATAAAATGAAAATAATAAAATGCTATCAGTATTTTTCTGGAAATAGTGGTGCGAATTTACTTTCTGTATTTTCAAAGTATTAAATAGCTTCCTTTTTGTGTTGTTTAAAAAAAACTTTTAAATTAGTTCAACTACAGAAGTTCACAGGTGCTTATCTTACCTTTAACATGAGCCTCTACTATAACATGAGCCAGAAATAAGATATTACTTGTGCTCCTATAAAGTCTTTCCTTAGACCTGAGAGCATCAAAGACAGATCGTCAGGAAGCTCTCTAGTATACGGCTCACTTACAAAAGTAAGTTTTGTTTCTCTTTCTAGGTTTTCTAACAGATTTTGAGCAACTTTTTAGTAAGTTTTTTGACTCAATAAACTCACTTGGACAAAGCCATGCTTCACCTGACATTAAGTCTGTACTTTTTAACAAAGGGCCTTTACTATGACACCAAGGAGAAAACAGTATTTTCATAGCAATTTGTGCTAACCTTTCAAACAGACCTTGCTTGGTGCTGCTGCTGTTCACAAATGACAGTGATCACGTCATGCCTTTAAACAGATTACTTGAACATTCCCAGCTATAGAATGTACTAAAGTCAGCAACACAGATGAACAATTTTCTGTCTCAGAAAAGTGACAGTACTGACATCAGTCTGATGATTAGCACATACCACGATTATAAACACACACACAACCCCCTAAACACACAGAGAACTATGATCCTAATGAAAAAAAAAAAATTTACAAGAACTTCATGAAACCTCAGGAACATGCTTGAAATTTCCACCAAGAATACTTCAGTTGCAAATAATTTAGAGCACAATTTTCATTAATTCAATCAATAGCCACTTTACTCCTGAGTCTGTAAACAGGAATTCAGATGAATCTCATTAAAACGGATTGTTGCCTATGATATACAATGTGCCACACAGCTTCAGTACAAGACTTTTAGACTGAGGATTTGTTGAGTAAATTACTTAATACTTGCTCCTTTTGATATCAAAGATTTTCCATTGGAATGACCAAGAAGACTTTTAAGATTAAGAATACTTTCTGATTTCCATTAGCTAAGGAAAATTGTTTTTCTTTTCTCAAGAGGTTTTTTTTGGTGTTTTTTGTGGGCGTTTTGCTGTTTGTTTGGGGTTTTTTTGTTTGGTTTTTTTTTTTAATACAAGCGAAAGTTTTAAAAGTTATTAAGCCAACTGTATAGGGCTAAAGTGAGCCAGTACAATAGCTTTACTGATGATTAAGTCAAACTGCTTTGAAGAAAATCCCTTTGTGCAGTTTTCTCCTTTGATAAGATAAAATAATGAATTCTTCAAATTCTATTTAGATGTAAATACTACCAATAAGATAATACCAAACATGAGAAAAATGTTCTAATGATTGTTTGTAAGAATGACATACACTCATTTAGAGACTATTTGCCTTGTACCTTTTTCTATTTACACTTCACCAGAGAGACAAAAACATTCTGAATTGGTTTTGGTTAGTTGTTTTTATTTTTGGAAAAATTTTGCAAGACTTCAGTGTGTGGCCTAACAGTCCATACAGTTCTGTGAGCAGAGGTTGTGACTCTAATAAACATGCAAACTAGGGCCACTTTAAAGATATCCCCTATGCTGTAATTCCCCTGGGTATTACAGAGCCATTTCAGGTCAGGTTGCTGTGGTTTCCAGAATGGTCAACTTTCTTGTAGTCACTGATATATAACTTTGATTCACATTAGATCTACTCTCTTTTTTTGAAATACTTAAATTTGTTGTAGATTAAGTCACTAAACTCAGTTCATTTGGATACAAGTTCCAGGTGTATTGTGGTCTCTAAACACTCCATATTATTTCAATACTGGTTGCTTGTCATATCACAGAGCCTTTATGACAGATTCCTTTATTTATGGGTTCAGACGCTTTTTCATTCCTTGGAAACCAATGATAGTTTAATCCCATTAATCTTGAATCTACTTGTTTTAGGCTCCTTGCATAAGCTAAACTCCATTTGAAAATATGAGAAAATATTTTGTCATACCCAAAATATAGACAATACCCAAAATGTAGAAAGATATTTCCAGTCTAGCTCCCCCTGATCAAAGCAAGGTCGCCTGGGTATTATTGCTCACGACCACATCCTGGTGAATTTTTAATATCTCCAACAGTGGCAACTTGACAATGTCTTTGTGCAACCTTTTCCTGTCTCTAACCATCCTCCCAGTAGAAGGTGTTCCCTTATTTTTAAATCTAATTTCTCATGTTTTGATTTGTGACCTTAGTCTCTTGTCCACTCACTGGGCACTGCTCAGATGAGTTTATTCCTTCTGCTTTGGACCACCAGACATTTTTATGTGTTTTTCAGATGCCCCTAACCCTGATCATTTCCAGGCTGAAAAATTGCAGCTCTCTCAAGATTTCCTTTTATGCCAGGTGATCCAGTCCCTTTATCACCTTTGTGACTTTGTTGAACTTGCTCCAGTATGCGTCCATCTGTCTGTTACTGGGGTGGCCAAAGCAGGACACAGCATTCCAGATGTGTCTCACCAGGCTGGGAATGAGGGAAGGATCTCCTCCCTCAGCCTGCCGACTCTGCTCTTCCCAATGTAGCCACAAGTAACGTCAGCTCACGTTGTCACAAGAGGCACATTGCTGGCTCATGTTCAACTTCTTGTCCACCAGAACAGTGAAGCAAACCTGTTTCATTGGGTGCCCAGCATGTCCTGGCATATGGGATTATTCATTCCTAAGAAAAATACTTTGCATTTTGTGCTGAAGAACTTGATGAGATTCCTGTTTGTCTGTTTCTGCAGTTTGTTGATGTCCTCCTGAATGGCAGTTCAACCATCTGGTCTTTGAAGAAGTTCTCTAAGTTTGATATTATCTGCAGACTAAAGATGCACTTCAGTCACATTGCCCACATCATTCTTGACTATTTTAAGCAGTACTGGACCCAGTATCAGCCTCCCAGAGCACCACTACTGACTGTCCACCAGCTGGACTTCATGTCACAAACTGTTGCAATTTAGGCAGTTTTCAGTCTGCTCCGTTCACCAATTTTATTGTCCATTTTTAATCATTTTTTCTAGGAAGACATTACAGAAGATAGTGCTGAAAGCCATACTAAAGACAGAATAAACAGTATCCACTGCTCTTCGTTCATCCCCAAACCAGGCGTTTCTTTAGAGACGGCATTAGATTGGTCAGGTTTTACTTCCCCTTCAGAAATCCATGTTGACTGCTACATTTTTTCCTAAATATTTTTAAGATTATTTGCTCCATCACCTTCCCAGAGACTGAAGGCTGGCCAGGCTGGAGTTCCCTGAGTAGCCTAAGTAACAGCTACTAAAAAAAGCCATTTAAGCAAGGCATGAAAACCACACTATTTGGGGTTGTCCAGAAGCAATACATCACATCATATCACATCAAATCAGCTGTTGGGCTTAATTAGATTTGAAGATGCTCAGGAAATGACATTTAATAACAGTTTCAACAGCATTTAACCAGGCTGCTTAAAACCAAACACTATTCATATTTTATCATTTAAACCTGAATCATTTGCTTGGTTGGAATGTGTTCAATATCAAGCATCACTATTGCACGTCTGTTCAGCTAAACTCTTGTATAATTTAATGCTGAAATACTCGGATGGTACAAATCAATGCAGTGCTGGTATCTAGTTTAAAAAAAGTTAATTGTTATACAAGCTATTAACACATTTGGGTTTTATTACAATGCTGGTTTAGTACTTGGTCTATGTTTTTGAATTTGCTAAAGCTTTTCTAGATATTTAGTTAAAGACTTGGTCTTTTCTCTTGTATAATCCTACTAAGAAGAATGAAATGTTGTTTAAGATGAAGAGTAGCAGAATCTATATTTTGCAAGAAAAATAAAGGCTATTTTTTGGTTTTGCTTTTTGATAGCAAATTCCTTCTTGGTCTAGTAATTATCATTATTGGAAAAATAAGAAAATTAGGAAAAGAAAAAAAAAGAAAAAAAAAACTTTGGAAGACAATGGTTATCAACATTCAGGAAATCTTATATTAGAGGTTCAATTTTCCACAATTTTAGTTCTATTTTAGTCCAAGCAATATGAATTTTCTCCATAGTGTTAATGTTATAAGTCATGAACTGCACACTTTGACATAATTGACTCTACCTGAGTATATGAATACCCCAGTGTCATGGAGTCCTTCATCATGATGACACATGGTAAAAACCCAAAAATATATAGGCAACAATAACAATGGCATCCCTAATAGTGCTTTATTTCTGGGAAGATCTGAGTTAACAATTGCCTTTCAAATCTACTCATCATCATGATTTATATTCTCTATCACTTCAAACTGACTTAGCGCAGACCTTCTAAATGCAGGATATAAATACCTGCCAAGAAGGAATAAGACAAAGATCATTCTTACTCTTTGGTCTCTAATGGACTTTGGTTTAGTTACAATAAATGACTGAAATAAATGTGAATTTAACATAAATATTGAATTCAAGGAGAATATCACTTTCACAATTTTCTTTCCCCTATACTAGGTCTTTGTAAAGTGGAAATAAAATACACAGTCTTAAACCTTGAAATCAGTCTGAATAAAAAGTTAAATTTTATAATCAACTTGTTCTCCTCCTGATTAAGACTCAGTCAAATGTAGTCTTCATAAAAAATGGAAAAAAAAATTTACATAACTGTATGACAGGATTATATGAGGTCTTCAGTGCTTGGTATATGTTAGCAATGCATGAGGTATGTATTCACATCTTCAAGAAGGAAGAAAGGGGAAGAGGGAGCAAGAAAGAAAGTTTCTCCTCAACAGTAAGCTGTGCCTAAAATTCAAGCTTAATTTTTCTGTAGGTAGAGTTGGTAAGATTCACAACAAATTACCTTTCCTTATGAAGTGGAAAAACATAAATTCAATTTAGAGAACAGCGAATGTTCTCTAAATCCTAGCTGCATTTGGTGGGAGGCATTCAGATGTTTGGTTCTCTGACAGTACTGAATAAATCATTTGAAAGGCATAAAATAGAACACTTTCCTATCCAATACCTAAAGGGTGTCTACAAGAATGGTGTGTCAGGACTCTTTATCAGGAAGAATAGTGATAGGACACGTTTTTCAATTCAGTATGCCTTTCTCCAGGCCTTTTCTCTCATAACAGTATCTTTGAAGAAGGAAAAGTTGTATTCCACATAAGAGGGTTTTAGGGATTCCCCTTTCTCCACATCACCTCAAGGTACAACTCTTTATAATATCCCACTTGTTCTGCCTAATAACTCTGCTCACATCAAGAGTTTCACAGACTTCTGCCTTATGATTTTCTTGCCAAAGACAAGTTTCTCTTATCTCATACAATGCTGATGCTTTCTCCTCACCAACTCTTCTTTTATTACAAGAGAAAGTTTGTAGATTGGGATGTTGAATACAGGATGTTCTCTGTTGAATAGCCCTCAATTAATAGTACTGTATTATTGCTGTGGTGGATTCAGAGCTAGAACTGAAATTGAAAAGAACACAGATTGTCCAGTTTTCGGCTGTTTGAAGGGCCTGGAAAGGCCCGGGGTGGCCTTGGGGCAGCCCGCGTATCAAAGGACGAGAAGAGGCTTCAGTTCTTCTTTCGGTTTTTATGTTTATTAATTGTTTATCTAAAAGATTTTCTTTCAGCCCGACAGAGATCTGCTCAGCAGCCAGCCATGAGCACACTGTGCTGCCCTCCGGACAGTCACCTATCTTTATACCCATGGTTACGTGTACAATATTTATCATTTTTCCCCAATACCATTTATTCTTATTACCCGGTGCACTTTCAGTAATGACCAATCCCAAAGTGCCACCATCACCACAGAAGATGGAGGAGAAGAAGAAGAAGAAGGACAGGACACGCCCCAATTCCTCCATCTTACTTCTCTAAACCCCCCTGTACAGAAATCCTAAACCCTGTGTCTCACCCTCTAATTAACTGATCCCTTCACCATTCACCCCGGTGAAACCCTCCTGTCCTCATACAGGTGTCGTCTCCTGTGTAGGATCAAAGTCCAGCCACCAGACACTTCTGGAACATTCCAGGACTCACGAGCCCCCCAAGGGTGGTCTCGGTGGCTCAGCATCTCAGGACTGGGATCCTGAGATCCGACAACAGATTCACAGAATACTCTGAGTTGGAAGGGACACTCAAGGATCGTCCCATTCAACTCTTAACTGAATGGCCCATGTGTGTTGAATCCACAGTCCTGGTGTCAGCACCTGCTCTAACCACCTGAGATAATCTCAGGGTCTGTGAAGAGAACGATTTTTATATATATCTACAGATTATCTCTTTGAACTGACATAGCAAACTTTCACATACAAATCAGCCCTTCTTTCATGGAATTTAAGATTTCTTACCTTAATTAAAAAGCTGATACAAAGATTTATAGTGCTTGATCCTCACTTACAAGACTTTCTATACATTTTACTGACAACATATATGACCCTTAAAGCCCTATAAAATGCAGGCTAAAGAGCTGAAAAAAAATACAGAAATTTAAGAGAGACTCAGATTTGGCATGTTGTAACTTCTGCAAACTCTAATTTTTTTTTTTTTTCAGTAAATGGTACTATTTTTCTCTCTTTCTATTATTATTTAAGATCAATGTAGGGTTTATGTCTTTTTCCAATACATGCAAGGTATAATCCATTACAGATAAGGAGACCAGTAAGTAAAGCCAGTGAGATTTTGCATCCAAATCTTAAAAATATAGAAGTGGTTTGGCTTAGTACAGTGAAGAATGATATAGGTTCAAATGGCTTTCAACTTTTTAGAGCTATAGCTTAGTTGTATATTTTTAATAGTGGCAGCATGTTCATTTCTTTGAATGATGACATCCTTTAGAAAAAGTGATAGGAAGAGTCATGGAACATTTGAGTAAGCACTGCTGATTTGTGGCTGCAGCTCTCCAGGCCTGCAGTGTAACTGCCAAGCAGAATTACTGTATCTGCTGTTTATTACACTCAAATGATTGACCTATGTGAGTCCTCCTTACCTTGAGCACAACAAACTGCTGACTTGGTTCTATCTTCAAGTAAGTAAAACAGTGACTTTGGAGCCAGCTCAACACTGTTAGTCAAACTTGCATCAAATACATTCCCTGCTTCCATTAGGACTGTCACTTGAAAGTAACTGAGTGGAACATAAAATAATTGTCTTTTCTTGCTTTCTCCACAGATTGTCCAATCACTCTTTTTTTTTTCCTATAATAGAACGATGACAGGGTAAATTTGCACACACTGGCTCAAAAGATATTTTAAAACATTGACAAAACCACATTTTTGTCACAGGAACGTTAATAAATAACACATGAGATTTCATTATTCATTTAAAGTGGATTTAGAAATGACTGATTACTAATAAGAGTGCATTTTTTATCTGCAAAAACATCAATGTTTTCACTTCATGTAACTCACAAAAAGTTCTAATTTGAAAGAAAGAACTGGACAGAAGAAAACAAAAAGAGATGAGGGAAATAGAACTTTTAAAAATATGTGAATATCCTTGTATTATTGAGATCCATGCTACTTAATTTCAGAAGATCAGTTAAACTTTGCTGAATCTGTTGTCATTTGCATACAATACTAGTAAGTGCATTCAGTACACTGTATTATGAATTTAGAAGATACGATGTTGTAGTAGGTAAAGATATATTTACCCAGGAAAAGTCAGCGAATTGCAAGCAATGTAAGATTTGGAAACTGCACTTTTAAATGGGAAAGCTACTCTAATTTACCCTGAATTATTAGTAAAAAAAGGATGTTCAGAATGAGTTTCCTAAGAACTAATAGATTTGTAAGTATTCATTGATGGATATAATCTACATGGACATAGGAATGCTGACTTGCTTTCAGAAAGGTGAAGCAGGACGTTGATGGGGTGGTATCCCATGTTCCCATCCCTTTGGAATAATTTGGTGATTCTATGGCTCATGGGAGACACAAACATGAATCTGACATTTTGAAGAGTTGTATTGTGAAAAAATGAAAAGAAATTGTTTGGAAACACATATAAATTAAGTCATCAAAAGTGAAAGAAGAAAGTTGAGCCAATCACATTATTTTAATGTCCAGATCATTTTAGTGATCATGTCTGACATTTTGTGACATATTGCTATTAATGACCAAATTAGTACGGTCTCAGAAAATTGTCTTATCATTAAAAAGATTATCTATAGATATTACCAAATACTTGGGGGGGAAAAGAAATACCTAGAGATTTATATAGTTGTCTAAAATGTTAGATGATAATAACCTGAAATTGTGGGCTTCTCTTTATGTACTCAAGACGATTGATGCTGTTATGCCTATCAAATCACCCAGGAAAAGGCAATATTTGACCATCCATTGTTTTAGTCTTTGCAGAGAACTCTATTTTTTCAGCAAGACTCTATAGGTTCCTACAGTCCCAGTGATTTTCCCTGTGAAACAATACCTATACAAGGTTGAGTTTTTCCAAAATTCCTAACCTTTTTTTTTATATGCAAAAGACTTTCTATATCAATAAAATAATATTTCTGGAATTAAACTTAATTAACTTTAATGGATGCTAGGCTGTAAATCTCTCTGCTATCAGGAAAAAGACCCAATTAAACCTAAAACCTTAAAATTTTGCTCTGTTCTTCAAAAGAATTATAGGTAGGAAAAGATGAAAAATGCAAAAACCCCCAAAAGCCACTGTCTTAAGAAACCATGCAGAATGATATCAAGATAAGGGTGCCACAGTCACCTGTGGAATTTACTCCTAGTCCACTTTGAATTTTACAGTGACGAATCTAATGATCCATGTCTGAATTTTCCTAAAAATTTAAAACTTTTTAGCAAAGTATCCAATGAAGAAATAAAACACACTACTAACTTTTTATTAACTTCACAAACTTTCATTTTCTCTGTGGTCACTGCTTTTCCTTGGAATAAGTTTCATCCCTAATAATGTCGCATGACTTTATTGGTGTGCATAATTATCAGGATAACTATATGACAGAATTCTGAAACACCACTGTAGGCCATCTTTTTTTTTGTTTGTTTATTTTTTATATATACACTCATAAAAAACATAATTGAATTTAAGTATCATGTAACAGGAATTCATGAATTTTGGTCTGCTGCCACCAGAAAAAAAGGTGTTGGTTGGAAACTTATAAAAGTACAACTGGAAATTTGGCTTTTGGTTTCCAACTTATGCATTCAAATCTCACAAAGGCACAAGGAAATAGCCTATATCACCCTATTTAGTGAGGTGGCTTTGGAAAGAAAAGTCTGGTCAGCATTGTTCACACATTCATTCTTGACTATTCTGGCTCATTCAATCAAAATAAGTTCTATATTTCCTGATGATGATATGATCTTGAAGAAAAAAAAAAAGAAAAGCACTATTTTCCTACTTTTTAATTGTGCTGGCAAAATCAAGGTACACAGTATGCACTGCAGCCTTTAATAAAGGCAAAATGTTGTCACAGATGGCAGGTCAGTTCCAATACATCATAAATGAAATCGTTTAACCTGGCAATTTAAAGCTGATCCCTGTGCATGGGTTACTTCATGGATTACTCCAGCGATTAGAGGAGTGGACAACTAATAAAATATTTACTCAAATTATGAAGAAAATAAAAAATAAATTTAAAAGTTTGAAACCCTTCTTTTAACCCCAAAAACTAAATGCTTCTGAATTCCTTGCTAATGAAGTGCAAAACTGTTACTATGAGCAAACAAGCAATAAGGCATCATCATTAATACAAAGGCAAAATGAAATCTTCAGGTTCTGATGAAAACGGGCGGAAATTTCCTTTTCTAATGTGTGCTTAGATTAGGAGTGTGCCATAGAAAGAGAAAGGGAGCAGTTACATTCTCCCTTGAAGTACTAAAACATACCTCCTACTGATTACAATGGGAACTAAAGCAGTTTTTATATAACCAAAGCATCATGGGAGGATTCCATGTGTGAAAATTCTTAAAAAAACTAAGTAAAATTCTTTAAATGTACTCAAAAGACAAGAGAGAATAATGCAACCGAAAACTTGGAGAGTAAAAGTGATAAATGACTTTTCTTATATGCTATTTAGGGTTTATGATCTGTAAATATTATTATATGTGATCTAAACTCTATCATCAAAATCCACATTTCCAGAAACAAAGATTGTGCATAACTGAGGTAATTACCAGCCGCATTGGACTTTGTAACTTCTCTGCCTCTTCTGCTGCCTTATCTATTCCACTGGGCTCCTGGGATGAAAGCCAGCTGTGTCTGTGAGATGCTCCAACCAGTCACTGGGGGAAGTGAGGATCTTAACTGCTGGAGCTCTTAATGACTCCTGGTTGCACAGTACTCTTTATCGGCCATCCAACAGCTTCAAAATTGCTTTCATGGCCTGATAGGAAGGATCTTAGGATAAGTTTTGCAGCAGTAAGTTTGCAAAAGCTGTTCTTCAGGCAATGATTAGAAATTGTCAGCAAATCGATGTATAATGCACAGGTCATGATTATTCTTAACTTAATTTGTCACTTTTCAATACTAGATCAGGAAGAAAGCAATTACAGCCACCTAATCTGAATGGCAACTAGCAGGCATTTAGAGATAAAGGAGAGAAGGAAGGAAGGAAGTGGCGGAAGGAAGTGGCGGAAGGAAGGAAGGAAGGAAGGAAGTGGCGGAAGGAAGTGGCGGAAGGAAGGAAGGAAGGAAGTGGCGGAAGGAAGGAAGGAAGGAAGGAAGGAAGGAAGGAAGGAAGGAAGGAAGGAAGGAAGGAAGGAAGGAAGGAAGGAAGGAAGGAAGTGGCGGAAGGAAGTGGCGGAAGGAAGTGGCGGAAGGAAGTGGCGGAAGGAAGGAAGTGGCGGAAGGAAGGAAGTGGCGGAAGGAAGGAAGGAAGGAAGGAAGGAAGGAAGGAAGGAAGGAAGGAAGGAAGGAAGGAAGGAAGGAAGGAAGGAAGGAAGGAAGTGGCGGAAGGAAGGAAGTGGCGGAAGGAAGGAAGGAAGGGGCGGAAGGAAGGAAGGAAGTGGCGGAAGGAAGTGGCGGAAGGAAGGAAGTGGCGGAAGGAAGGAAGTGGCGGAAGGAAGGAAGGAAGGAAGGAAGGAAGTGGCGGAAGGAAGGAAGTGGCGGAAGGAAGGAAGGAAGGAAGGAAGGAAGGAAGGAAGGAAGGAAGGAAGGAAGGAAGGAAGGAAGGAAGGAAGGAAGGAAACCTGTAATGATAACTGGACACTTTATTGTTCCAAATACTCAAAATATGGACTTCTTTCTTTAAGGAAAAAACAATTAAATATATACTATTTTCAATTAATTTGAACAAGAGTTTAAGTATTCTGACATATTTTAAAGAAGTATCCTTAAATGTCATGCTTGACTTGTTCTTGTCAATCATATATCTGGCACCCAACTAAAAAATCTGTTGTTATGGAGGTGGACTGAATTAGGTCTTTTAGTCAAGGTGTAAGGAAATTAAAGCTGCTTCTATAAAAAATGGGTTTTTTTCCTAAAACAGATACTTCATTGCTTCCCCAAACTCACTGCATAACCTTATAGGATTTTATTATACTGTGAAATGTGCTGATATTAAAAAAATATAGGTTGTATTTGCACAGTAATAAAGATTCCTTCATTAGTATTCAGATGAGTTTTATAATTAAAGTCAATATCCTTTCTGTGAATGTCCAAATGTAAGTGCAATTATAAGGATTGTATTAATTTTATGAACATCTGTGCAAAATTCATAACATCATGCCAGTCCTGATGTTTTGCCAGCTTCTTGCTCTTGAGACTGATTAAAGGATAAAAATAGGAAAATACTTTGTTTTGGTAAATATACGTATCTTTTACAACACACAAAAGGGATGGGAAGTGTAGCTCAGTTTGGAAATGGGTAAACTTGTCCAGATCTGAAAGTGCTGAAATTGGTCCCTTGAAGTGGACTTTGTCCTACAGAATGCCATAATAATACATTATAGGAGATTATTGCTCTGTATAAGACAGAAAAGCATGGTAGACTGCACAAGTTAATTTACAGTCTTGGAATAAATCCTGTTTTGTTTAGATTATTAGTGAATGAGCTTTTGAGAATATTGAAAAGACTGATTCTTTCCACAGTCTGCAAATAGGGAAAAGGCTGCAATGTATTTAGTCCACAGAGTCAATTACCTGGAATTGCAAATTTGGCCTTGATAAATGAAAAGATTGTTGATTAATACAATAACTCTTAATTTCCAGACATTGAAATTTTAATGGAAATTTGTCTTGCAGCTATTGTTAGGAATGTCTCCTTTTCTGTTTATGCTTAGGTATTTGCTGCTCTTAGGCGTTTCCTAGGCTCTGGTACTTGAAGAACCCCTGCATGGTACCAAAGTATATGGCACGGGACACCAAAAGGAAGCCAACACACGTATGGCAAGCAGGAGCCAGATGGGATTCTTGAGGAAATCTTAGGTTAAGTTAATAATCTATTTTTACAACATTAAATTCTCTGACTCATTACTCAGAGGCAGAATTTGGTACCTCAACTTCAATATGGTAGCTTAGCTAGTTAGAAATATTTTAGCACAGATCTGCCTTCCATTACAAAACACAAAGTCAAAGGCCCTGTACTTTACCTGTATGAGGCACCCAGAAATATCAATATTAGTTGAATATGAGGACCTTAAAACAAATGGATAACTAAGTTTGCCTTTGCTTGTTTTGTTGTCTGCTTAAGTAAAACCACTCCAAAACACTGCTACAATCAAAATGTGTGTTTCCTGAGAACATAACTTTCACCAATAGAACTCAGAAAGAGCTCAAAAGAAATATTTATGGAAAAGGTATGAAAAATCTTACTTGGAAGTATTCTCCTGAAGGATGTTATTTGTGAAGTCACTTCCCTACTTTCCAAAAATGTGCTTCAGCAATGATATCTTGCAAGTGAATTTACAGCAACTGTGGTTTAAATCAAAGGGATAAAGAACAGAATATAAATAATTATTTTCATTTGATGCGTCATTAAATGAGGCTGTCATTATCTTGTATTATATATTTTATTAAATGTATTGTAATATTTAAACAACTTTGTTACATGTTAATACTTTTTTTCTCTTTCACATATTTTGTTTCATTTCTCTTTCTCTGAAGTAATAATGTGTGAAAGACAAAAAAAGTATTAACGTGTAACAAAGTTGTTTAAATATTGCAATAGAATAGAGACTGTAACAGCTCTGTCTATCATGAAACCTGTTAGAGCACAGATTGTAAACTCAAAGACACTAGTGGATCCTCTGAAGCTTTATAGTTTCAGAATCTTGCTGCACATGCACATTAAATCCATGTGCTGAAAGGCCTTGTGATTTTATGTTGAATAATAACCCTATTCATATGCAGTAGCTGTTTTTCTTAACAAGATGGCTTTTGTACTTTTCCTACTAAGACTTATGTTTAAGTGCATCTATGAGTTATAAGGGTATAAAAGATAATTTGAAACAGCTGATTTCTAATTTTGTTTCTGTTTAAGCAGCTTACCAACCAGCAGCTGCATTAGATTTAACTTCTTGAAAGATCACAATTGTTTTACATTAAAATAATTATTCAAGCTATGTCCAAATTAAAACAGTTTAATGCAACAGTAACTGACTATCTAAGCTATGCAGCTGACAGAGTTTTGTGAGATGTTCTCTACCTCATTCTCGCTGTAGTGCAGATGTTTAATGTTTAAAAAAACAGATAGGTACAAAACAAAACCCTGTACTTCTGACTGCAACACATTCCAACCATCTGGTGGAATACATCAAACATTTAAGCATGCATAGCAATATCACACAATGTGACAGAGGGGAAAAAAAAAAGGTATAAAAATGCCATTCCTTTGAAAATACCTTTCTATATGGTATAATTCAACTGTCATTGAAGTAAATGATAAAGCCAGTATTGAATCTCATATGACGTGAGTTTCTCATATAGCAGATTTTCTTGACAATGCACTTTAGAAATGTGGAAATGAAACTTCAGGAGAAAATATTTTCTATATGTTTTCAACTCTGTAAATCACTGAAAATACTGAGGACTTGATGTAGCTAAAAAACACTAATCTTTAAATTGAAAGATACATCATGGTCCATCATGCTAACTTTCTTTTCTGTATTCCTAGCATATGCCTGTCCTTTCACAAACAAAAAGATAACTCTGGAAAGCATGTCCAGGACCACACTACCCACTAGTGGCATGGGTCTTGGATATCAGTACCTACACATTAGAATCACTTTCTGTAATATTCAGTTCCATCAAAAATTAGAGGAGTATTCACAAAAGTTGACTTTCATTCTGGGTAAGTGTTGTGATCTTGTTATTAAAATTTTTTAAGAGATGCCTCTTCCTGAATTAAGGCACAAATGAGACCATGTAATTAAGTCAATATCAGTGGATTTTATTTAACAGTGAGCTAGACAAAGAGAGAGAGAGAGAACTAAACAGACAATAAGGTGGGGGAAGGGGCAGGGAGAGGGAGCAGAGAGAAAGAGAGTGACAGAGAGAAAATATCACCACTATGTGGATTCCCATGATGGCCCATTCTGGTCTTCTTGGGGGTGACTGTCCTGAATACAGAATGCAGTGGATTAATACATGTTTGGGCCAGGTGGAATGCCCAGGTCCCTCCACTGGGTGGGGCACAAATCTGACACTGTCTCTTGCACCAGAGGTTGAATCTGTCTCATTCCTTTGCATCTTGGGCAGTCCACTGGTGCAAGGCCTCAGGAATTCCAATTAGAATAAAGTGTTCCAGTTGGTGTTAGCTTGAAAAATATCTGATACAGAATAGCTTTTTTAAAAAGTTTTCTTTTAATTGTCTTGGTTTATAATGCAAAAGTTAGAAGTGTCTCTTGGACAGATATATACTCTGAATTTGAAAATATATTAACACAATTGTAGCTGTAGATACACATGAACCTTATTCCATTCATTGGTACTGATCACATTCCATTTTGATATTCAAAACAAGTAACCTTTGATTCTTTCTTTTACTTTAAGAGAGAACTGAAACATTGCAACATAATTGGAACTGTCTGAGGAGTCTGAGAATTCTCAGGATGGTTTGAAAAGATACATAGTCCTCATATTGTGCCCCAAGTTTATAAAACATGGAATAATTAAATTATTAATTCATAACTATTGCATCTTTGATCATTGATACAAAGGTATAAATGTTTAAAGTAAGCTTTGATAAGATGAATTCCAACTCCATTGTTGGTATAGTCTGTTCTCTTTCAATTGCTCTTTTTAATAATTCCTGCATTATGAATACACCTATTAAACATAATAATATTAGGACACTAATAATAAAATGTAATGACACTAAAGTGTGAATAATAGGCTTTTACATAAGTGTAAAATAATATTCTGTGAACTTGGTTAACACTGAGTAGTAATTCACCACCAGTACTACAATTTCTGACTCTTCCTAGTCCAAAAGATGCTTTTTTTGACTCTGAAGGGAAAAACACAAGTTGGGGTTTTTTTCTACTTTTGCATATTTTGTTATTTATTTCACTGTGTAAATGGTGTCCTTGCACAAACTTGTGTGGTCCTTTAAAAAATACAATCTACTCCAGCCAAAAATAAAGCAGAAGCCTGAAGTCATGATATTAGCCAAAACTGAAAATCAGATGCTATGCTTGTAATATTATCACTTGTAATATGGATGCTTTGAAATGTAACTCTGTCAAAATAGACCCAGAATTTTATTAGTGCTTCTTCAATCTTATATAATCTAGAAAGAAAAGTAAGATACATCATAACTTCAACAAGCATGACCCTTTTAGCCCAGCATAACAATATCCACACCAAATTTTTATACTATACATAAAAAAATCCATACTTCACCCCAAACTTTGAAAATAACTATGAATCCATATCTGCCTATCAATATTTTATCTGCCTGGAAAAATATTTTACAAGAGGTTAAAATTAATAAAATACAAGCACCTTTTGGTACTTTTAAAATTGCAAACATTTGCTCTTATGAAATTTATATTAAGTATTTAATTAATTATTTTTATTCAACAGGAATTTTCAGCCATATTTTGCATCGATGAGCTAGTGGACTGGCTTGAGACAATAGACCAGAATGAAAATGGGTGAATAACTGGACCTTTACAATTAAGTATTTGACTGCTTATTAAAGGTGGGAATCTCAAATATGTTCATAAGTTTCCTCTTGCTATATCTTAACCAGCTGATATTTCTTAATGTGTTGATCAACAAAAACAGTTGCAGTGTGTTCCAAAGTGTCTTTGCTTGAAAAGTGATAATTTTATGCATATATGAGACATATTCATAAACTGATCACTTCTCATTTACTCATTTACTCTTTTTTTTTACTCATGTACTCACATTTATAGAGGTCAATTAAAGAGGCTTCTGCAGCAAAGGTCACATGTATGTAGTTTAGATATTTAAGAGATGTTTCACATGTAGTTTTGTTTTATCGATAACAAGAAGTTATGCATATGTGGTGGATTAGCTGGATTACAAAAAGAAAACAAAAATAGAAATTCAAGCAAAACAAAGACACAAATAGTTTCTGTTGCTACAGCTCAAAATTACACAGGGAAGACTCTTGCAATAGAGGCTCCCTTTACTGCCAAATCAATACTGACTACTGGTCAAGTGAGATTTTAGTCTCTATGCATGTGTTAACCTATTCAAAGATCCCAATATTTTCTCTGCCTTTATCAAATATTTTCTCCGTGTGTTTTCACAAAAAAATGATGATCTCATAAATTATAATTTCCACCCTTAAGTATGGACTTTGACAATTTGCCTAGTGTGCTTTGATACTGGTCCTATACTACATAATGATATTTTGTTCTGTTGCTTTAAAAGAAGTGTATGTGTTCTCATGGAACTTTTTGTTCTTTTTCATAGGTTGCATGGGACCTGCACATGTCATACAATCCTCTCTGATCATGACTTTTGTTTTCTTACATTCAGAATATTAAAGTGTAAAGAAGTTAAAATTGGTAGCACATTTGTCATGTTACCTCAAATTCTTCTCTTATGTAAGGCCTGTTGAACAATGAAGATAAGGAAGGCAGAGAGTTCATACACACTCCTGACTGCCAGTGAGATAGATTTATTATAGAAAGCTCCTGAGAGACCAATTAATATCACCAGGTTGTCAAAATAATACGTGTACCATGAAAAATACAGGCAGCCCATTGACGCACAGTGGAAGTAAGGTCACTGAACACAAGAGCACTAGGGGACAAATTCAGTCAGAATGGAGTAAAAACTGAGCACTAATTAAGTGAAATTGTGAAACATACAAAATAGCAAAATACTGCCTAATCTAGAACTGCATTTTCTAAACATGCACTCTTTTTGTTAAAGAAGTACCACAGTTAAACACTGAAAAGGCAAGATTAAATATTATTTCAACAAAGCTTGATACTTCTATCTTTGAGAGTGGTCAAAGTTCAGAAATGAAGATGATAAGTTTTAGCTTATATGATTCAAGTAAGGATTCAAGTACGAATTCATAATTTTGTATTACAAAAGATGATATTGTCAAATGCAGACATCTCCAACATTTAATTGTGATCCCCAGGGTTCTCTGTTCAGGCAATGCTGTTCAACTATGAATTGTATTTATCAGTGTCCTAGGATTATAAACTAGTCAAGTGAGATTTGAGACTGGGGAAGGGGGTAAAAGATTGCCTGACATAAGGATAGAAAAATCCTATGTGACTTAAAATTTTGTCTTTGTCATTGTCTAAATTATTTGAAGCAAAGACATTGGAGCATCATCTATACTGTGTCTGAGATCCTGAAACAGTAGATGGCAAAGTTAACTGTGTTCTCTGATTTACCTTCCCAAACCTGTGATAACATCTGCAGAATGTCCATGAGTGGAGCAGTGTGCTGTATGAGGGCAGATGGACTTGAGCTGCATACAGACTCCAAGTGACTGCAGTCCAGAGACGCTTCTACCAAAGTGTGGGGGCCTGAATATATGTTGTATTGTGGGATCTGTGTGGGTCTGAGTTGCTCCAAACGAGCTGCAGCTGCAGGGTCCTTAGTTGGGCAGCAGCTGTAGCTCGTGAAGGTAACTGAGATAAATAGGGGTGGGTCGAGAGCCCAAGGGGAGCCCCTGAGAAGACAGGAAGGACTGTGCTGCAGAGAATGGAGAAGAGCCCCAGCAGAGAAGCAGGAACAGCACTGCTGTGAGGAGCTGCGTGTGAGAAAACCCGTCAGGAGGTGTGGGACTCTGGAAATGTGATAACAAAAATATGAACAACAACAAGTGGTGACCCCGACGTGACAGTTGGCAGAGATAAGGCAGCCAAGAGCTGTGGATGGCCTTTGAGCCAGGAGCTGTGGATAAGACAGCCAAGAGCTGTAGAAGAAATGTGGCCTTTGAGTCATGGAGCTGTGACAGCCAAGAGCTGTGAAGAATGTGGCCTTTGAGCCAGGAGCTGTGTGTGTTGTATGTGGTCTTTGAGTCACGGGAAAATGTATTACTGTAATGGGGCCTTTGAGTCACAGTAAGAGGTATGGATTGTAGAATATGTAAATATGTCCATGTAAAATCTGTTCCTGTAAGTAAAAGACAAGGGGGATGTGTAGTAGAGATGGCCTTTGAGTCCTAGTAAAATATCTGTATTGTGCTTGGATATGTGTAAGTAAAAGAAAAGGGGGAAATATAGTGCTTGAATATCTGTATATCAGCCTTGCCCCGGTAGGTCCCAGTTGCTCTAAATGGGCTGCAGCTGTGATGTCCTTAATTGGGCGGCAGCTGTGGCTGATGAAGGTAACTGGGATAAAAGGGGGTGGGTTAACCCGTCAGGGAGAGCCTTGAAGGAGCCCTGATGGAGCAGCAGGAGCAGCACTGCTGTGAGGAGCTGCGTGTGAGAAAACCCCCCAGAAGGTGTGGGACTCTGGAAATGTGATAACAAAAATATGAGCAACAACACCAAAGAACAGACCTAGATGGTCTCCCCAACCATCTATCTGATATTGGCACGCACATATCCAGTCATATATTACAAGGATGAGCACAAGCTCCTACTTTGATGTGTGCTTTCTAATCACATCTCTGAAAAAAAAAAAAAAAAGGAAAATTATAAATAGGTGAGCACACACAGAGTATCTGCCACGGCAAACGTTAATCCAACAGTAAAGCTGACCTAGGTAGCTGCCATCTGTAAAAAAACCTTTCCAAACTGTTTGCATGTTTTAAGGATTTGATATAAGCTTCACTTAAAATTCTACTTGTTGTACTTTTGCTGTCATTTTTCTGCCTCTTAATTCATAATGGAAGTTTTTAACAGATTGGAATGTTGCAAGAACAAACACAATTATTGGAGGTGTATTTCATTTTAGTAGCATTTTATATACATATGCCTAAATAAATGTAAGTCTTCATGATGGAAGATGGTTTTTTGTTTCTTTGTTATCATATTGGATATTAACTTTCAACATTATACATTTAAACACTTCAAATCAAAATTATATATGACACCATTGTGATCTTCAGGTGGGCACCTGTATGAGAGAGGCAGTTTTGCCACACCCTATCCCTTTTTGAGAAGTAAAGTTCATTGAAGCAAAGCCAAATAGGAGTAGAATATGCCAAGACAAAGGCTATAATGAATGTAAACATCCTCTCCTTGAGTAACTGGTCGCTGATGTGAATATAATAGCACTTACAGTTGTCAGAGACTTTCATTAACCTTCGAAATGAAGAGTGAGCACACCCCCAAAATATTTAGGTGACCTTGTATTGACAAGCAACTTCATGTCTCTGTCTGGAAATCAAATTTTTTTCAAGTTTTCTCTCTATATCAACCCTGAAATATTGTTTTGAGGGGTTTTGTTTTGAGAACAGAGAGTCAGCTATCAGGTGAAAATGTCTGTAATTCTGAAAACTGAGATAACTACATACCAATGATTTATGATTCAGGGTAATTTATTTTCCACTATGATATAAAGAAAAAAATTGCTAGATGGCTCTGTATATAAACTATAGTTGGGAAAGGAAGATGGCCTTTATAAAAAGATGTGTTTTCTCACAACTCTTGAGCTTTCTAGAATGCATATCAAATATATGAGTAAGGATAATATGGTTAAAAAGTTGGTTTTCAGACAGATTTTGACAAAATTCCTCACCAAAGGTTTTCAAAAAGGCATTCAAGACATAAGAATAATAGCAATTGGTTGCTCAAATAGTTGGTTTAAAAAAATAAAATCTCATAAATGGTCAATTTTTGCTGTGAAAGAGATTACACATTGAGTTCTGCAGCAAACCACACTGTAATCTGTATCCTTCAATGAGTAAATGACAAGAAAATTGAAATGAAAAGATTGTTGATGGCATACAGGAATGAGAGCTCATTCTGAACAACTTCAGAAAGACTAAAGACTGAATAGCTGGGTGATAGAATTATGTCTACACTAATATTAAGTGACACTTCCAAAAAGTAATATTAGTTAAAAAAATCATATGGAGAACTTTGAACTAAGTTCTGCTGTTAAGAATCAAAAACTTAGTAGTATGAAACTGTTAAAGTAATATGCAGTACCAGTCAAAACCTGCAAAATTATTAAGAAATGAATTCTGTAAAAAATGGAAAATACTGGGATGTAGATTAATATGTCCTTGGTTTATTCTTATCTTGGATATAGACTTTATTTCTGCCTCTGTATATTAAAAAAAATATATGGGAGAATTGAAAGAAATTTAGATAAAAATAATTTTGATATTCAGATATATGAATTATCTTCTATTTAAGAAAAAAAAAATGCGTCATATTCTTACCATAAAATTGTCTTTAGTCTGGAAAAAGAAAAAAAGAGGACAACAAAATAGGATTATTACACAGGCCTACAAAGTAAGATATGGCAGGAAAAGAATATATATGGATTAAACAATCACTATTTTTTACAGTATAGAAACAAGAAGTGAAGACAGTAAGAACTTGGTGTACGACAAAAAATAAAACCAGCCAGAACTTCACAATACAGATAGATGTCCTGGGGAATCCTCAGCCTTCTGAGTGCTGAAGTATGGGCTAAAGGATCTCAAAGACCAGAGTCTTCCCCAGTCATCCATTTATAACTACTTCTCTTAATGGTTGTCACCTTAGACATTATTCTGTCCTTAACATAATTGAAGGATCTTCTTGATAGGAGCAGGCATAAAGGTGACTTTGTTATAATGCAAAAATCACTGACAGAAAATGTCTGCTAAAACAGTGACAGAAGATGTGTGCCAGCCTGGAAACTGCCAGGGAGATTTCAGACTGAGGATCTGGCCTGGGAACCACATGCATCCTTTAGAATTTTAGCTCATTAATTTGAAAGCACGATACCACCATTAAGAGAAAATACAGAAAAATTGCACCAGGAAGCTACAGAATCCCAGAACACTCTGGATTGGAAGGGATATTTAAAGGCCATCTAGCCCAACTTCTCTCAAAACGAGCAGGAACGTGTGCAATCTGGTTATTCAGAGCCCCATCAAACACGGCTTTGAATGTTTCTAGGGATGAGACATTCAACACCCCTCTGGGAAACTTGTTCCTGTGTTTCATCCTCATTGTGAAAAACTCCTTCCTTATAACTAGTTTGAAGGCATCCTTTTTTAGTTCAAAACCATTACCTCTTTCCCTATCACTACAGACCCTGTTAGCTATGATCTGAAAAGGTGATAAATTACAATAAAATATAGAATATAGTGACATCTTTGCATAGAGCAAATGAAACAAGACAGAAGGCAATAAAAATTATCATTATTGTCAGATGATATATTAGATATTTTTATTTTTATAATGCTGAGTTAATTTTTATTTGACACAAATTACTGGTTTTGCTAAGAATTTTTACTAGATTGAAATGATTTTAAAGGTCATTGAAATTAGTGGAGGGTTTTATATTGTCTTCAGTGAAATTTAGAATAGACTTCTTGTCTTGATGAAAACATGAGTTCACTTTTTAAATTAAAAGTTATTTTAATAATATTGGTGCTTTTTTGTTTCATTTGTTTTTTACTTTGGTCTCAAACTTTAAAAAAACATATGTTCTTTATTCCTATGACAATGAATGTATTAATTACTGTTTTAGGCACAAAAACTTTTTGATACACAGGCCCAATCAGAAACTAATATTTGAACTGTTAATAAATTGAAATGCTGCCCTGCTTTAATAGATTAACTTGCATTAGTGTTTCCTTTTTCATTTGTTTCTTAGTGAAGATTTGCTGTTCATCTGATTTATATTTTTCTCCCTGCTAAAGAAGCAGCCACAAATTAGTGATGGAAGAATTAGTTAAGAAATTATGGCAGTATCTATTCAGATTCCTCTTTCCCGGAAAACTCCCCTTGCCCTAAAGCACAACCTTTAAAGGGATCTCTCAAGTTCTGGTTTCTGATTTAAGACAGAACAGCAAATAGTTAAAACTAACCAAAGTTTGCAAATGAAAGAATATTCCGGCATCTTCTATTTCTTGTAACTACTAGAAATAATGGCTAGAGATTATTATGTAAGGAAAGGAAATCTGAATTTGTGCTTAGATTGAGATGAACCCCAGCAGCAGACTACATAAACTGTAAGTTATTTGTCTCCAAAACAGAAGTTGTCACATGTACTTTCTGTTTTATTGTCTACTCAGTTATTTCTAATTATTTTCTTCCATTTTCTTGTAATGTCTGTTTGCCTACAATACTCTTTTCCCCTTTTCGTTCTTTTTTTTTATTACTGTGTTACCTATCTGTCATGATTAGTTCTAGAAGCAGTACTTTGAAATGCTGATATATCTCAGCAGAGGAAAGTCATGTTAACTTTTCAGATTCAATTGCATTTAAAGAGTGATATAAATTTCTTCAGGAATACTATGCTTTGTACTTAATTCAAATTCAAGGTGCCATCTATCTTTCTGAAAATTCGATGTGTGCAGTCACCCTGTCTACAAATAATTTTTGTAACTAATAGAATATGCTTAAAATTCTATGAAAAATGGTGTATCTTTATTCCTCAGAATTCTGCCAGGTAAAGTATTTTGTGTTAGGTTATGTGTCAAAAGCTCATCCACAAAAGAGCACAGAGAGACAATGACAGATGCAGGAGTTTTGATTGCAGGGCCATCACAGGGACTCATTTAGGGCCCATCACCACAAACCCAGGAAAGCACAGGAGCAAAAGCTAAGGTAGAAAACACAAACCGAGGACTCAGACAAAGGGATATCCTATTCAGACTCCTTTCCAAGTGGTGTCAAAGGCAAAGGAAGAATCAGGAATACTGATTGATTTGAATAATGCCAAGAGTGAATGCTTTTTTTTAATTGAATAAAGCATTCATTTATTCCAGTCTTAAACTGGAAAAACAAACTTAAGGGCTGTGTGCTTCTACTTTGGATTTTATGTGTATCTCATTGTGGTAAAAAAAACTTCTTGGGCCATTTACAGTCTCTGTTCTTATTAGACCGTTAATAAAAAATTTAGACAATTCAGTGATTCTACACTTGTGTGAAGTTTCAAGAACAGCTTTATATAAGATGTGCTAAAACATGAAGAACAAAACCTTCACTGAAAAATTCTTCTAAGTAAAGAAATCCTACAAATGGCATAATCTAAGCCTTAAAGTAAATTGGGTTTCTCTCTGACTTGTGACAGAGGATGAGGTAAACTTGACAGAGATCCTTTTCAAAACTTATTGCACTTTAGTACATTTTAAAAAGAAGTTGAACTATTTTCTCATTTAATTAATAAAAAGAATTTTTTGCTACTTCCTTGAAAATCACACCTTTGTTGAAGGATAAATCTAAAGAGTTCATAGTGCTAAAAATGTACCTGAAATTATGAATGTTCTCTTTTGCTCTGCAATTTAGAATCTCTACCAAAAAGAATCATTAACAATTCCAACCTTGTTACAAAAAGTGGGAGACAAATGATCTTTCTACAGCCTGATTAGGCACGGCACTTCGTGTACATCTTGAAAAACTCCTAATTTTCACAGGCTCTTCAACTAATTTGTCTAATAGAAAAAGATTGGATATCCTTTGCTATACTTCTGCTCTTCTAGTTATTTATATTATTAATCAGATGACTGTTACATTAAAATGATCATTCCAAAAATGTAAAGCTTTTTCTCCTATTTACTTTTCCTTTTCTTGTGTGATTTCAGCTGCATACTTTTAAATTTCTTTTTCTGATCAAAAGAAAATTCTGGAATTATGGATGTTCTTCTGAACAATATTGTGTACTGTCATTATTGTGCTGTTGCATATGGATAGATGGAAATAATCCACTTTTTTTATGAATAGAGTGTCATGCTAGACTGGAACTTAGTGGAAGAATGGCTAATATTCTGTATTGCTCCTATAAAGATTCCTCCACGCCTCTAATGTCCTTCTGTATAAAAAAAAACAAACACACACACTAAAAATATTCTTGTTTCAAGGATTTCACCATCTAAAATAGTAATGAATACAACTCTGAGAAAAAAAAATGGCAGAATGGAAGCAAAGTGCTTTGATGCTGGGAATGGAGCATTAAATCTGTAGTTAATCAAAAATAGAATTTATATTTGTTATACCCTAGCTGAACGTTAATGGCTTAATCCATATTCTATTGTTCCCATCCTCAGCATAAACGTAATGGTTGACATAGATGTTACATGCCACTCTAGAACTAGAAATGTATGATGCAGGACAGCAGAACACCCATCTTTTTTAAACACAGGTTTTATACTGTACTATAAAATCCACGATATTAAATATTTGAAAACTTAAAAAGATATTCCCTTTATCATTTCAGTACTCCCCATGATACTATTGTAATAGTTTCTTTAGATTCTGAAGAAGGGTAGGAGTTAATGTGCATTAGGTAAGTTCATTGAAATTTCTCTTTTATAAAGATCTGCCCACAGCAAAACAACCAAGTCACCATTTTTATAATTCTGTAAACAGCTACTCAATTACTCAATGGAAAGCACCCCTGCCTCTGTCAAACCCCCATTACTGCTGGGTCACCTAATCCACAGTTTAAAAACTCTCTCTGATTTGGAGAGGCTTTCATTCCCTTCTTATCTTTGCTGCATGTCTCATTCACAAGTATTGATGTATTCTCACAAAGTATTGACAGGGAAACACAGCAAACAACTCAAAATCAGCCAATCCCTTGACAATAATTAAGAACATTGTAGTAAAGGACATTGTCACTTTCATCTTCCACTAAGTGATAATGAGTACAGATGAATTTTCGGAGATGTTATTTTGTTTTCATGATATTTCTTGAGTTTCCTGACCACTGAATTAAGACAACCCTGTCCATTTAATTGATCAATGAACCAGGACTCCCTCTGGTTCGGCATAAAAAGTCATATAACTGATGGAACATGTCCAGACAATGCCACTAAATTGGTCAATGGGCTGGAACACCTCTCCCACAAAGACAGGTTGACAGAGCTATGGTTGCTCAGCCTGGAGAAGAAAAGGCTTCAGGAAGGCCTTACAGCACCTTTTCAGTACCTAAAGGGGGCCTATAAGAAAGCTGGAGAAAGACATTTTACAAAAGCTTGCAAAATAGGATAAGGGAGAATGGCCTAAGCTGAAGAGATTAGCCTTATACACATGTGCCTCACCACTTTCACAAGAGAGAAATTCTTAATAACACCTAAGATTAGGTATTATTAGCTGTCCAGAGGAGTTGTGGATGCCCCATCCCTCGAAGTGTTCAAGTCAAGGTTGGATGAAGCTTTGAGCAACCTGGTCTCGTGAAAGGCGTCCCTGGCAGAGGAATTGCAATAGATGATTTTAAAATGTTATATGATTCAATGATTCTATGACTTGGTTTTCAGTATAACCTCTCTGAACATTCATCTGGCAGACTTAAATGAGGAAAATCATATGAGGTCATAAGGAAGGAGAATTTCTTCATGAACAAATATGTGTTTGAATTAAGATTTTCTTTCTAAAATTATTTTTCCACCTGTTATATACATGGGAACAAGTTTATGGCCTTCATCACTGAATACATTACACTATCAATATTTTTTAAATTACGCTTAAACTCTCGTGGCTTGGTTCTTAATGACATCACAAGACATCAATATGGATTATGAAAAATCCACAGATAATTACCAAAATTAAGGTCTTCTAAAAAATAATCTTATAATAACATGCAGAAGTTCATGAGCATTTGAAAATTTATGCTGAAATGAAACTCAGGCTGGCTTTAGGCATTACTTTCCAAATATTTCCCTTTTAAATCTTGCCCACCACTGTCCTTCTCCTCCATTCTTTCTGCCCTTGATCAGTCCCTATCTAACTGGAGGGGAAATGTATTAGCAACTGTTCTGACTGAATAGTGAGCTCTGCAAGACATAAAATTTATAACAAAATTCAGGTGAAAATAAAGCTTTGGTCACTCCAAAGGAGAAGAAAAGTCAAAAAAGGGGAATTACAAAGTTGAAGTTGGACTTATAATGTCTAATTGAAATTTACATTAGATATCTAATTTTTCTTTGAAATCACTCTGCATAATACTTGCAATTTTTCAGATTATGAAGACTTTCAGACCAAGTCATTTTCAAGGAAATTCAGTTTTCATTTACTATTTCTCGATATTGTATGGCATTTATTTTCTTTCCAGTTATCGATCTTTACAGCTGTACAGTTCTCCAAAAAAATGATTCAACAGTGAACCCAAAGTGCTGAGTTGTAATTGTATCTTTTGAACTATTTTATCCAATGCAGAAAATTCAGTCTGCTCTTAAATATTTTCCTCTAGAGAGGTGACTAAAATTTTTGCTTCTGCTTCTATAACGAAGCTCAATTGATATAATTACACTAATAATAGAAATGATGAATTATAAATGTAATTAAATTGTGAGAATTTATGTAATTGTGACTAAACATCATAATAACTTCAACTTTTTGTCAGATGACCAATAAAGAAGCAAAAATTCTGTAACACCACAAAACAGTTCTGAAAATAAATACATTGACACAAATTTAATTGTAGAGTTTATATCAGATAGTAAATTAATGTTTAAAGGTAAATAGATAATACTGCAGATGTAAGTGACTCAGTAAGTCTGACTCATTTAACAGGGCTAATCTACGACATTAAATAGAAAAAAATATCTCATATTTTCTCAGAAATGTCTTTTAAATGTGCAACTCTTATCAATACATCAAATTAATGTCTTTGTCTTTTCATACACAATTTTCAAAGTTTTCCTTACTCACAAAAGGATCTAGAGGTGGCAGTTTATTTTTCAGATGAAAATTTTCCCTGTGTTAAAAACTACGTCTGTATTTGCCAACCAGGACATTTGTAATCCACCGGCTAGATATCCTGTATGCAGATCAGTAATTAAAGCCTCTTGTGCACATATCAAAATTACCTGATAGAATGATAATGTAGATTAGATATCTCTTAAAAAGTAGCATAGTATCTTATTTTAAATTTTTATCTTTTCTATTTCTTTTTTTCTTCTGTTAGTAAAAAACAGTCACCTTATAGTTTCAGCTAATGTTCTTTCTTCTACAGGTGATTTAGACTTATTTTCTCTATTGGTAAAATCAGATACAAGATTTTGTCCATTCAGAACAAAAATTTTGCTTTAAGTGCATGGAGTGGGTTTGGTTTGAAAGCTGGGCAGAAATACCAATGAAGTGTAATGGTAAGGTAATTTGCCCAATGCACCAATTAATGTAGTGGGTTAAGTGCTGGCCAAACTCCAGTGCACCCTCTAAAATGATTTATTCATTTTCTGCTGTGAGATAAGGATTAGGAGAAGGGCAAAAGCAGGCTCAAAACTTGAAAGCAATAAAAGGAAAACTTTATTAACAGAACAAAAAAAAGATGACTAAGAATCAGTATAAACCTCCAAAACACTTCTCCTCCCTCCACCTTCTCTTTCCATTCCCACTGACAATGTAAAGAGATCAATCCTGGGATCAGTCATTTTACCACCTCTAAAATAGTCTTTCTTCAGTTCACCTGGGGAGAGGAGTCTCCCTTGCCATGCCATAGCGATTTTCCCACAAGAAACATTTCTCTCATGGCTTCAACGTCACAGTGAAGCAGCTGCCTGAGAGATGGAAATCTGTCGCTATGTGAAAGTCCCTTCCCTCCACTTACAGCTTTCCCCACAACTGTTTTTGAGGCCTCAAATTAACAGAGTAGAAGTATAAGATGTTCAGAAGCAAAGGTTCTCTTCATCTATCTCTGAGATTATCTTCATCTCTGGGAACAGAGATCTTCCTCTTTTCTGGGGGCAAATGTTCTTCCTCACTCTTACCTCTCTGTTCAAGTTTCTCACTGGATCACAGCTATTTCAACATTTCCTTGCTTCAGCACCGGTGCCTTTGCTCATGTTTATGGTTTGAATGCTCCATCCTCCCATACTTCTCATGAATTACAGGGAGATTTTAGTGTATTATAGTCCATCCCCATGGTTTTACAAGAGAATTTCAGCCTAAGACTAAGACATGTCCTCATACCACTCCCATCTAGGATTTGACTCTTCTTTCTTTACTGATGGTGTCTCTATGCTGTCCTCTTCTCATGCCTTTACCCTTCCTTATCTCTGCCAAGTATGGAGGAAGTTGTAATGCTTTCCACAAGTTGACCTCTTCTTCCTTACCAAAAAATTCAACCAAAGCAAACCCAGGACAGTGCAAAATTCTAGTTGGCAGTACAGTAAATATCATCTTTATACTACAATTTTTGAAATTATATTGATCAATAAATGCTAAGAAAATTTCTATAATATAGAAGTTGACTCCATCTCACATTTCCATTACCTAATTTTAAGTACACTAGTAGAGGTTTTCTATTCATTTTTGCTTTTCATTACCATACAAGCTACCTAATGATCTTCAGGAAAAGCAGCTACCTTATCTCAATTGTCTCAATCTAATTATTGGCATCTTCCTCAGAAAAGTGTTTCTATGGTTGTTTGAGTTATTAGTAGAAAGTTTATTACTTTGAGAAATTGTTCAATGTGATAAAAAGATGCTTTTTCTCTACCATAAGAATTCACTGTAATTTACTGAAATATAATTCAAAAACACGAGCAAAATATACATGTTTTTAGAAGTACTGGTAACAAAACAAAAAATCTCTGGCTTGACATATTCTTTCTTGTAGCATTTCACTTGCAAAAGACCTAGCATTAGTTCAGTGGAGGAGGAAGCTTACTTTCATTAATGTCCATTTAGAATTTAAACCCTCAGGTGATACCATGCCATTTTAATGAATTTGAATATTTATTTATTGTTTGACTTCAAAAATTAAAGGCAATAACAGATGCTTTAAGTTAGTGTATAAAAAAATGCCTGCTCACTCTATTAAAATATGAACAAGGAGTATAAAAATACCCAGCTATAAAATTATTTACAGGATTATGAGCAAGTTTTGTGCACTCCTTTAACATTATTAGAATTATTAAATTTCTCACACAGTTTTTAGCAATAAGAATATATATTTTTAAAGATATAAGATAAAGCAGTAATATTCATCAACAGAGTTGTCAAGACCAAACTATTTTATTTTTTCCTGCCAGACTGGATACCATGGCAACATCTGGTTAGGAGAAGCTGAAGAGATATTTGAAGGTTTGCAATTGTTAAAGTCATTGGTCTGTAACAGACATGTATTAATTGCAAGTGAATATGACAGGCCAGACCAGATTTCTGAACAGGAGGAAAACATCAGCTTCATTGGAGACTAAGGAACTGAACAAGAGATGAATAAAATACTGTGGTGTCTGACTTCAAATCTGGTGTCACGCTTGTGTACTCATCATTTACAAGGGCTGGGGAAAAGGTGGATTTTATTATTGTAGAAATATTTCCCAACAGAATTCTTTAAGATGTCAAAAAAACTATTGCTTGACAGCTCTAAGAGGGCAAAAATTATACATTTCAAAACATCTCTAAAACCAGTTGAGAGTTCTAATCAAGTGCAATCACAGTGATTTCGTATGAAAAAAAAATTGTGACATCATGAAAGTTTTCCTTGGATACTGCTGTCAAATTAGCTTCCAGAAAGAGTCATTACTTAAACCTGGTGTGTACTTTTAGAGGAGTTATGACAGAAAACTATTTCTTCTATGCATATGCAATCAGAAAAGCTGTTATGTTCAAATGGACAGCAAACAATACAGATCTTAAATTCTGTACCTATTGTAAATGCAGGCTGCAAGCTACAATCTTCAGACATGTAGGAGTGCTTCCTGCTGCCTTTGTGTCAGTATTTCAAAGTGAGAATGTTTTCATGCTTTATTGAAATGACAGTATGCAGGAAGCAGGTATCATTGACAACAGTTTGACTGCTTTTTCAAGTCAAAGAAAAATGCTTTTGGTTCTCTGAGCAAGCTGTTTATGCTAAGCTATGCCTTCTGTTATATGACAAATGCCAATTTTACTTCTGTTTACACAATGAGCAGAATATGAACTGAATTAGATAACATTAATTCTGGGGAAGAGAACCTGTGAACAATTTCCACGCTTCCTAATTCTATGTTAAGAAGCAATGTGCCGGCTTGAAGTCATTGTGGTTTAACCCCAGCCGACAACTATGCACCACACAGATGTTCACTTGCTCCACCCTACCCAGAGTGGTATGGGGAGGAGAATCCAAACAACCCAAGAGATTTTTCAAACTTGTGGGTTGAAATAAGAACAGTTTAATAATTTAAATAAAATAAAAATATAAAATTATTAATAATATTAATGAAAAGAAAGAGACAGAATCACAAACCAAGACAGATGAATGATGTATAATACAGTTTTTCATCACCCACTGACAGATGTCCAACCCTTTCTCAAGCAGTGATCAACCCCTTCTGGCCAAGTCCTCTCAGTTTATACACTGAATGTGCCATTTGGAAATATGGAATATCCCTTTGGCCAGTTCAGGTTAGCTGTCCTGGCCACGGTCTCTCACAGCTTCTTGTGCACCTGCTCACTGGCCCAGCACAGGTAAATGAAAAATCCTTGATTGAGAGTAAGCACTATATAACGACACTAAACCGTCAGTGCTTTATCAACATTAATTTCATATGGAATACAAAACAAAGACCCATTTCAGCTACCAGGAAGAAGATTAACTCTATCCCAGCCAGAACCAGAACACTGTAATAGGAGAGAAGTTCAGTGTTACAGCAAGAGGGAAGCTAGGTTGGAATTTGAGAAACAGATAGAAGTTCTGTTCTCTTCCTGTGAGAAATGCAAAAAAAAATTCTGTAGTGTTATATCTGCCAGTGCCAAGACCAAAGAGTAGGCTCCTGGCCATCACAACAGAATCCAGCCCTAGTCAGCTCAGTCTGTAGACAGAGTGAGATCTGAAGAATTTCTTCCAAGATATCTGAGCAGTTGTTCAGAGGACCTAAATATAATGGATAACAATGATTCCAGATCACAGGCTCAGTTTTAAGTGAATTCTAAAGTCTTTTTGATATTTATATTTTTTATACAAGCCAACCCATAAAAAGTTTTTCTGGTATATTACTTAAGATATTACTCCTACAAATGTGATGTTTTAAAAGGCATTTCGAGTTCTGAGGTAAAACTGGGTTTTGAGGACTAGGGATCCCAGATGCAGGCCTCATGTATTTGAATAGCCTTCACAGTAGAATTAAATGACCAAAATAAGGCTACATAAGAAACATAAAGTTCAAATTTTCTGTTTCTTCAAAATACATACTTAATACCATACATTTTAGGTAAAGAAAAATATAGTAAGTTTTTTTTTAAACAGAAAACAAAGTACTTTACTGCAAACCTGAGGAGAAATATCAGGCAATAAAAACTGTTCTAGATTATATTCAGTTCTGAAACTTTCTCACCTAACTGTTACATGAGTCATTCCATTAATTTGATTTGCTACCTGCTATCATAATGATATTTGGATTTCTTTCTTTCTTGTCCTTTGGAATGCACTCCTTCTTTTAATGTCAATTCAGTTGATCAATATGGTAAAAAACAGATGTTCAGGGATTACTCAGCAGCAGTCAGGTGCCATTAGTGATCCTCTTCTGGGTCTGCTTCTTCAGAAACCTTTAACTGAGCAAGCAGTATGCATACACATTCAAGGTATGAAGTGTTGTAGTGTGTTGTTAAGTTTCTTGTGTTATTCCCCCAATTTATGTATTGTTCTCCCCTATTATGTGTAAAATGGGTTCGTTCCCCCAGTTTTTCCCGCCACTGCTAGCCTGTCAGCTAAGTTGCTATAGTAACCGCTATTCATAGTTGCCGATGTGTAATTGCTCCTCCCCTGGTTTCCCTTATAAGTGAAAGTTGTTTCCTCCCTGCCCAGTCAATCACTCCCTTCCTCCTCCCAGGTTTCGAGAACCTTCTCCTCTCTGGAGATGGTGGCTGGCTGGGGTCCCAGGACACCTCCTTTACCTTTTGATTATTGGTCTCCATGGAGTGTCAGTTCTGTGAAGTTCATCCCCTCACCTTTCCCGATTGGCTCCGCCTGTACCCACCCCCCCTCCTTTATAATCCTGTTTTCACCCCCTATGAAAAAACTTTTTCCCGGCTGGTTTCCCGGTGTTTGGATCCGGCATCACCTTCAATAAACCGATGTTTAACCCCCGGGAAATGGTCAGCTCCGTTCCTCCCCAATCCCAGCGGTGTGAGCCAGTCCGCAGCCAGCACAGCCCGAGGCCCTCAGACGCCGAAGGGAGCTGGCCAGGAATTGCAGAGGGGCGTCGGCCTTTCGCCCTCAGCTAGCCGGACTCTAAACTTCGGGCCACATATGCCCTCTTCTGCAATGAAGCAACTGCTCCTTGGCTTAGGCGGACAATAGGCAGATGGGGTTCAGCTGCCAGGATAGGAACCTGCACAGTCCCCACCCTGAGGCACTCTCAGAGAGTCACGGCTGGACAGGCAGGGTGAATCAGCAGGATGGGGATCAGGCTCTGCATCTCCACCTTGCAGAGCTGCCTTCGCTGACAGCTCTATCGACACTTTTGGCTGATGCAATAACATTGAACCACAGAGTCAGTTAGAGTTGTATACATTGGGGATTGAGTAATTTGCAAAGGATCTGAGTCAATTAAATTGCAATTACATCACATGAAATTGAGGTGGATAGAATTCAGATACTCATCCTGGAATAGGACTTATTCATTTCTCTCGAATGTCTGATCTACAGAACTGTTTGTTAAATCAGTATACTTCACTTCTTTGCAGAAGTAAGTGGGTATACTAAAAATGTTCTGAATATTTTATTTGCTGATGTTCCTAGAAACAGATCATCGTTGTTCTTTTAATGGCAGATAGAGTTGAGGATATGATTTCCTAGTTTCAGAGATGATAATGGGAATAACTTTTGTCACTGGCAAATGTAAAAAGTTTAAATTGTTTTTGGAATGCAGTCCAACTTCTTTGTATTTTTATGTTATTCAGCTTATTTATGAGGCAAAGTTTGCATTCCAGTGATGCCAAATGTATGTATGCATGAAATTTAATAGAAATATCATTTTAAATTGAAATAAATTTTTTAAAAGTGAAACAAGAACAAATATTTTTAAAATGCACTTAAATTCAGTTCCATATCTTTATTTCACATATTTAGTCACTGAAACATTCCACTGTATTTATAAAAATGCAATATGTCTCAGGCATAGAATGTTTATTTATAAATTTCTAAAATTTTGGGCCTTGTTTCTATCACTTTTACAGGAAAAAGTAAACTTATATAATTAGATGAGCTTTTAAATAAACAAACTAGAGCCTGTCTGTTATTTCCACCATTACTATTTTGCCTAAAATAAAATTAGGAATATTGATTAGCTAAACCAACTTAATTTCACTTATTATATGAGTAGCATCTCCTGGCTGTTTATTCATATCTGTAATAACCACTACTAAAAGATGTATGGCAAATCTTGAAGCCATTTTGAAAAAGGACAAGAAAGACAATTCAGGGACTTACAACCCAGTCTGCTTCACTTCAATCCCTGCGAAACACCTGACAAAAATCCTTTTCCTAAATATTTCTGAGCCTGTGAAACAGAAGAAAATGACTTGGAGGAGCCAGCTTGGATTTACCAAGGGTAAGAACAACAAATATCATTTACCTTGGTTACAGGAGAGCTCTTGCCACAGACTCCCACAGCATCCTTTTATATCACTTTTGACATTACTATCCAGATGACATGAGATGGAAAAGAAGTAGATGGACTACTGAATGGAAGGAAACTGGGTCAGAGAATAGTGGTTAATTTTTCATATTCCACATGAAATTTGGTTCCAGATGCAGCTCCTCTATCCTGTAGGGTAGAAGAGGCCTACACTGTAACCTATCCTATTTATCAGGGACCTGGAGGAGGAGATAGAACACGCCCTCACCAAGGTTGCAGATGGGTAGGGAATGGGCATGTTGGACATGATGGAGAGCAGAGGGCATTTCAGAGGCTCCTACAGGTGGTGCAGAAGTGATCCAGCAGAACCTGATGTAATTCTAAACGGTGCAAAGTACTCAGTGAGGAGCAGACTGACTGCTCCTTGCACTAGCAGCGTCTAGGGACTGACTGAAGCATGGCAAACAGATTAAGAGAAGTTATTGGTCCCCTTATTAGATGATATCTGGAATATTGTGACCAGCTCTGTGCTGCTCAGCTCCAAAAAGATGCGGATAAAAATGAATGAATTTAGCTGAGGATCACCAAGACAGTCAGAGGACAGAGCACACAGTCTCTGAGAGGAGAGACTGAGGGAACTGGGATTTGCAGTGTGAAGACAAGAAATATTTGTGAAGAAGATTTAATAGTTAAATTCTAGCACTTTGAAGCAAGTTGCCACAAGAACACATAGACTTTTTACAGAAGCTGTACAGAATGCAAATAAGACACAGCTATTGACACACCATGAATTGAAATGGGAGTTTCCTGCTGGATATAAGGACAAAATTATAACAACATAAAACAACAATCAGATTAGATAATTAAGGGATAATTAAACACTGACACAGGATATCCAGCAAGGCTGTGGAATCATCTTCCTGGGAGGTTTTCAGCACCCAGGTAGAAAAAAGCCTATGTGATCTGACCTGAGTTCAATTTAAACTGCTTTGAGAATTTGACTAGATGTCATGATGTCTCTTTCAACCTGAATAATCAAACAGTTGTGTGGAAATAATTGGAATTCAATGAACAGTAATAAATTGAAAACTTAGAATGTAAAGGAAATACATATTCTATCTCTATAACTCATTTAGGTTTATTATCTGTTGTGAAATGTGAAATGTGAAGTCAATTATATTCCTATAGGCATCAAAAACTTAGCAAAATTTTAAATGTTTCTCTACTTATCATATTATCTTCCTCTTTGTTGTCCCTAGCATCTTCATTGTTGCCACTAAATCTATTTGAAACACCACAGCTGGGTTCATTTTTCCATTTTTCAAGCTATCAAACATTCACATCTGTGAATTCTACCACTGGTTCTTTTCCATTTTATAATGTTCATGTTTGTTTCAGGTACTTTCAGTATGAAATCCATCTGTTAACAAAAACTTTAAAATGGTCAGGCAACAAGAGAAATGAAATTACAATCTATGTCTTCCTTTAGTATTATGAAGAAAAACCCCAAAACACAACAAATCACCATTTACACCTGGTAAAAATAACATTCCAATCTCAACATCGACTAAAACCCAAAGTAGAAAGAACAGAGAGAGTGAAAGAGAGCTTTGCCCTTACAGAAGAATTACCTAACAGCTTTACAAATGAGGTAACTGAGAGCAGAACTTGGAAGGTCTTTGTGGCCTTATAAAACTACAAACAGCATTTGCCAGATGGCTTTACAACACATTTTAATAAAAATGTATATAAATTACTCTGGCAACTCCTAACCGACATATTAAAGGTCTCTGTACAATAAACTTCCTCCTCATTACACTTTAATCTGTCCCAGATTTACCTAATAAGTACTGCAGAAACCAAATCCACGAAAAATGTTCTTAAAACAGTGAACAGATATGCCTAATGATGACCTTTATAAGTAGTGAAAACAAGTTAATAAATTAATTTCTCATCAGTCCTTTAAAAATTTATTTCTACTCGTAGGTCCTTATCTCCCATAGGTTCAGATTCTTATCCCAACTGTTTCTGGAGGTTCAAGCCAACTATTTTCTGATTAATGGAATATGTATCTATATTTGTTGTACTTTCTATTACTAAATACCAATAAATTTCTGCCACCAGAACTGCATGTTTATAAAATAAAGATCAGAACAGAAGCTGCACACCATAAATAAAAAAGCTGTATTAATATTGATCTGATTTTTTTCCCAACAATATTTCTACTCACTGTTGAATGAAGCAACCACCTACATGTTCCAAGGAGAAAGACATTTGAGAATGAAAAACATAAATCTGGTCAGACATATGTCTAAAAAATCTTATAATTTTATTTCCTAAGTTAAACAGAACAAACAGAAAATTAAATACATAGAAGAATCAAGAAATACCAACAAAGAAACATCCAAACAGAGAAAACCCCTCATTTTCAGTGGAATTATACTCTTTAGAATTTTGAAAACATTTACTTCTGAAGAAAAGAAAAACTTATAAATTGCTATGCCATTCATATGCAGTTCAAGAACAACTAAGAATGTATACTGAACAATAATTCCTCTAAGAGAGTAAAAAATTGAAATAAGTATGAGAGAAGAAAAGAAACAAAACACAAACACACAAAAGAAACCTGAACCAAGTCAACAACAACAAAATAAAAACAGCTCCCCAATATCATGGACAAAACAAAAGTGTTACCACAGATGAACTTGGATCATAAGGCTTTTTTTCATTTTTAGTGTTCAATATACTTCAGCAACTTTTATTCTGTCTAAATATCATGAAGCTAATATAATTTCCTTCTTAGAAATATCAGGTGACTTACCAAACATAAACTGCCCTCTAAATTGTTAATTGAGTCCCTGATAATTGGTGTGCTAACACTGTCAAACAGAATTCTTCAAAATATTACTTTGCGGACTTCTATGCTTATTTCTGTCTTTCACATAATTTGTTTTATTCATCCTCCCCTCCCTTAATTTCCCTTCAAAAACAAACAAACAAACAAACAAACAAAGAAACAAACAAGTTCCTTCAACAAATTGTTAACTATAAAAGTAATTTTCAGTCATTATTTCACATTCCCATTTTCAGCTGTTTTGTAGTTCTGTAACCATAACAAACAAACAAACAAACAAAAGTTAACGTATCAGCTTTCTCATCTGTAAGGAGAATAAAAACAAACACAAAACCAATGTAACCACTCCATTACATGTACATTCTGGCCGTAATTCTAACAGCCCTAAATTACAAGAATATCTAAAGGATTTTACTAAGCTCAGCACTAGTCTGTGTTAAAGCCCTTGTGTTATGACATGCATTACATAAGTAAGCATCACAAAATAAATTAATCTGGTTTGAAAATGAAACACAAATATTTACATTGTTGTGTGGATACCTCCATTAAGACATCATAAAAAAACCTTGGCCTTTCACTTGAGTTTTTCTGTGCTTCCCAGTCCATTTTTATCTGAACACATGGCTTACACAAAAGCTTTAAACAGTCTACTGTTTTGCCCTTTTGCATCTTGTTAATAATTATCCATGTAAATAACCACTTAAAACTAACAATATTATTTCTGATCTTATTCATACAATGAGCAAGTTCTATTTTGAAGGTAGTAACATAGTACTGTTAACTGATATATGTGTTCCAAGAAACTACAATTGATGAAGTGCGCTGAAAACAGAAAAAGTACCGAAAAATAGCATATTTGCAATGCTGATATATTTTAAGATAAATTGGCATCTTAATACAGCAGAGTATTTTAAGAAAAATAATAAAGACATTTCAGACAGGAAGGTCTGATATTCATAATTTTGTAGTAATAAACAAGGAAGAGTCAAAGGCAATAACTCAAAAATGGTTTTAGGAAAGAATGAGGAACAATAGTTCCAAACAGAGCACAATTCATAAGAAATGTAATGGAATTCTTATGTGTGTGTATACATAATATACTCACATACGTCCATAACACACAACACCACACAATTTGGGCCAGGAAGTGTGTATGAATGCTGTGGTTTACTCTACAATGGGCTTCAGCACTGCACAGCCTCTTGTTGAGCAAAACAAGAAAGGCAGGAATTATGTTGGAATTGATTGTGAGACCAACCCCACTGAGAGAGCATCTAACATATAATGAATTTGCTCCTTCATGGAGAAAAAAATATGAAAGTAAAAACCATAATTGCAATATTTATGCAGATGAAAATTTTTAGATTTTTTTAAAGGAATGCACCATAATAGGAATAAAAAAGGAATGGAGAAGGAACAACTGGAAATAGAAGCAAAAGCAAAATAAAAGAGACAGACATATATGGAAAAGGAATCTTTTCCCTACGGAAAACTTTTCCATTAAAGTTCATTTTCTTCTACTTCAAGCTCTCAGTGAAGTTACTTAGGTCAGATCCCAGTCACTAACCTCTGGGAAAAACTTTATCTTTTTCTATCACAGGTAAAATGCTGAACCCCAAAGCTTTGCCTGTGGTTTACCTTACCTTACCAACACAGCAAAGGCTTGTCAGAATGGGAACATGGGAGAGTATTTGTCAAATTCTGTAACGACATTGTTTCCATGGAATATGTCACAGCGTGGTTCTAAAACAGTTAAAAAATATAAAATAATAAGAATTTTGAGAATATGCTTCATGGCTGAAACCACATCCTTTTCTTTTCTTCACTCACTCTGGAGATCCCCTTGCTCAGTTTTAACGTGTGCTATATAACTACACTGTCTCACCGTGAAAGCGCCTACACTGTCAAAGATGACAATGACTTTGTTAGTCCCAATGAGGCTGTGATGTGATGATGAGGCCCTTTTTTATCATGTGGGAAAATAAATGAGACCCAATTTTGAAATCTCAATATATTTCTAAAAACCTCAATAGCTGCTTTCAGATGGTACTTCCAACACATCCTTCTAACCCAATATAATTCCTGTAAGTCTTGGTCCTGATTAGTCACTGCCTTCGGTTTGCTTTTCCCCCTCTTCTTGAATGTTCTCTGACTGTTCTTTGCTTTTTTTTTTTAATGCATTTCAAATTTATTTTTGACACTTTGAGTAGGAAAAATTGTATAGGAAGACAAAAGAGTGCAAACATTTCTATTAAATTAAAGTATGGAAGCAGATCACCTAGTCCAGTGGTGGGCAAAGTTGGTGCAAGGAGGAAGGTAATGTTGATGGCAGAGACAAGATTCTACCTGATGATGACAAACAGGAAAAGTTTGAAATCCCTCAAAGCACAATAGGGTGCAGAACTTATTGCATTTATAAAAATTATTTAAAATAATATTTTTGAATATTCTTCAAAAAAGTAACTTTGAATTATTTTTCAAAATAATAATTTTAATTCTTCAGTATGAATGTCAACTTCTTATAGGTCTGGACTTGGAAGACCACCTTATTTCCTAATTTCTGGCCAGAGGAGTGCTCATCATTATTTAATTTCTATTTTTTATGCTCCTTCCAAAGCAATGAGCAATGATTTTTGACAGAGTATTCCTCTAGTTGGACTTGTTTTATGATCCATTACAATTACCTCTGCTTTCCTGTCCATTTTTCCCAAATCCCAAAGCAGGTTTCCTAGATATTGAGAAAAAAACAAATACAATTACTGAGATATTTAAAAGCAGACATAAGTTCTTTATCTTTTTATTTCTCATATTGATCACATAAGTGACCATGAATTAAAAAGATTCACTATACCTTTCTGAACACTTTTGATTTGCAGCTTCTGCAATATTTGCATAAATTGCCGTCAATCATTTTTGTTTCAATCAAAATTTATACTGAACTCAGAGCAGAAGAAGATTGCTTTTATATATGGAATATATTATAAGGGAGTTATTAGTTTCTAAATATAATAGTCCAAGTGCATAACCAATTTTAGCAAGCTGGCCTTTATTATTATATATTGAATTAAATTTAAGGAAAAGTAGCAAGTTAAATGGTGTCTGAAGTTCTTCAGGTAGCACTTGCCACAGAAGAAAATAGACAGATATATTGCATTGCTTCATTTGATGAATGCATTCAGTAGTAGATACATCTATCATGAAGTCAGAACTGCTCCCAGTGAGCACATGTTCTGATTTTGTGTTTTATGACTTGAATGTTTTGTTTTGCAACACAACAGTAGTTTTCTGCATTTTAAGCTATCAGCATATAAAATATTTCCATAAGAGCTTAGATGCCTTTAGAAATATTGCATTCACAAATTATTACACAACATTTATAAACTTAGTCATATCACTTTTTGCACCCCCAGAAAAGTGCTACCAAATCCCAGACTTTCAATGATCTGCTGACTCTAGTTCCAGTGGTTACAATGTATAATTATAATACTCTATATTGATTAAAACTGTTTGTTTCATTAACCAATTAGAATAAAATTAATTTTGAAATAAAAATGCTATAAAAATAAATTGTGTCTTAATACAATTGAAATTCTGGATGAATTAAATAATAATTCCATTTTAATGGAATCAGTAAAACCTTATACCTGTCCTAATAATGTAGTGTGTTATGCACTTATTCATATATGCCCCCAGGTGCATTGGGTCATTTCTAAATTGCTTTTCACTTTTGGAACATAACTAGTATCTTAGGCTAAGCTTTTAAGAAATACTTAGTAAACAAAACACACAGGTCTTAGTTAACAGGTGTGCTGGTTTGACCAGGAAGAAGTGGGAATTCTGGGATGCTGTGGTCAAACCAATGGGTGCTCAGATTTTGATATTGGCACCGGATGTGGCCAGTGGGGTTTGGACACACCTCTGAGATCACACAGGGGTTAAAAGCAGAGCTGCGCCCCTGGGAGTCCTCTTGGGACTTCCAGGGAAAGAGGTGGGATCGTCCTCCGTCGTCCAGCAGCAGCAGCTGGGCGGGAGAGGGGCAGCCCTGCGGTAGGCCTGGGCCTGGACAGAGATGGGGGGTGAGGAGGCCTTTGAGGGTGGAAGGGTGGAGTGTTGTAGTGTGTTGTTAAGTTTCTTGTGTTATTCCCCCAATTTATGTATTGTTCTCCCCTATTATGTGTAAAATGGTTTCGTTCCCCCAGTTTTTCCCGCCACTGCTAGCCTGTCAGCTAAGTTGCCATAGTAACCGCTATTCATAGTTGCCGATGTGTAATTGCTCCTCCCCTGGTTTCCCTTATAAGTGAAAGTTGTTTCCTCCCTGGGTCCAGTCAATCACTCCCTTCCTCCTCCCAGGTTTCGAGAACCTTCTCCTCTCTGGAGATGGTGGCTGGCTGGGGTCCCAGGACACCTCCTTTACCTTTTGATTATTGGTCTCCATGGAGTGTCAGTTCTGTGAAGTTCATCCCCTCACCTTTCCCGATTGGTTCCGCCTGTACCCACCCCCCTCCTTTATAATCCTGTTTCACCCCCTATGAAAAAACTTTTTCCTGGTTGGTTTCCCCGCGTTTGGATCCGGCATCACCGTCAATAAACCGATGTTTAACCCCCGGGAAATGGTCAGCTCCGTTCCTCCCCAATCCCAGCGGTGTGAGCCAGTCCGCAGCCAGCACAGCCCGAGGCCCTCAGACGCCGAAGGGAGCTGGCCAGGAATTGCAGAGGGGCGTCGGCCTTTCGCCCTCAGCTAGTCGGACTCTAAACTTCGGGCCACATATGCCCCCCTCTGCAGTGGAGGAGCCCCAAGAGACATCGGGCAGCCCCCCCCCAGCCCCCCCAGGAGAGAGAGAGGGAGAGCCGGCAACGGAATGTGATAGCAGCCGGCCCAGGAGGGGAAGGGGGGAGTGCGGCGAGAAGGTGCCCGGCCGGAGCAGCAGCGAGTGTGGGAGTGCCGAAACTCTGGGACAGGCAGAGACTGAAATATTTAACCCTTTTCTTACATGATTGAGACCTTGCAAAATGCTGATCCTCCTGGAGCTGAATAAGAAGAGAGATAAGAGATGAGATAACAAGGACCTGGCCCGAGGGAAGTGAAGACTGGCTGAGTGGGGGGAGAGATGACAGAGTGGCCTTTTGGCTGGACTTTTCGTGTGTGGCCATAGACTGAACCTTTTTTTTTTTTCCTGTGACACAGAGACTGCATTTAGGGGGAGGCAGTGCCTCAGAACCAGGAGGGTTCACACCCCTTGGCCCCAGGGGGTGAAAAATTGGGAGGGACAGATGTCCCAAAGCAGAGACTGTGCCTTTTTGGAGTGAGACAAGGCATCCTTAAAAGACAGCCCTAAAAGCAGCTCTGGTCCATGCACAGTGGTGAGAGCACTGGGCATGGAAGGAAAGGTGTCATGATGGCAAAGGACTTTCCAGGCGGTGCTGAGTGACAGGGAAGCACACGAGGTTTCAGCATGTTTCCAGGGAAGCCTATGGTGCGAGAAGGACTCCTCTCCTCTTGATGGACTGAAGTTTGAGTATTCTAAAGAGTGGTGCCGGACTGAGAGTTGGTGATTTGGGGGAATGTATTGCATTGGGAAATTTCAGTGGGGAGGAGGAGGAAAGTGCTTTTTGTAGGGTTTTAACTTTTTCCCTTATAGTTTTTTCCCTTCTTTTCTCGTAGTTTAGTTAATAAAGTTTTCTTTATTTCTAAGCTGGAGCCTGCTTTGCTTATTCCTGGTCACATCTCACAGCAGACACCAGGGAGAGGGTATTCTCATGGGGGCACTGGCTCTGTGCCAGGCCCAAACCATGCCACAGGGGTTTTGTTTTAGCTTTTCTTTTATATAAATTATTTAATTTCTGGTTATGATTCATATCTGTTTGCAAATATTACAAACAAATCAGATGTGCAAGACTTTCACCCCCACACCTTGAAAATGTTTTAGATCCAGCTCAGTTTATCTTTCATAATGTTTATTTCACTTTAGAAATTATAATCTGCATCACATATCAGTGAAAACAGAATTTTTTGGTTTCAGTTTTGACTTTGTTTGCTTGTTTAGTTTTTTCTTTCACTTTTCTAAAATAAGCTAAAACCTTAAGCAACCAACAATTAAATCAGAGAGAAAGACTTTGTGTACATAAGTAGAATGACAAACACTCTGTAAATACCACTAAAACCCACAAAATATACCGGTCCAGTGAGTAAAATGGTGTGATATGTGAGAAAATGCATCAGGACAACATAACATTAAGCATATTTTTCTTGAACCATGGAACAGTAAAAAAGGAGGACAGAAATTAAAGGAAAAGATACACACAGAAACCTACCATAAATACAGAAGCTGTGAAGCTCACAAGAGGAGGGAAAATTGCAAGAAGGCATGTTTAAAAGGAATTGTTTGTAATGGATATGTCTATGCGTAGATAGTAACAACTAAAGTCTAATTAACAGAATTTATTCAGCAATTCTAATGTGTTATGAAGTTCCAGGTACAGTGGAATATATATTTTTACCAAAAAAAGATAAAATCCCACTAAAGACACTGGGTGTTATCTTCCAAAAAAAAGACATATCCTTGTTAATTATTGTTTATTCCTTAGAGTGTGGTTTGCATGTGTGTGTTTCTCAGAGAAATGCTGAATTATCTTTTTTAAGGATGATGTTTTTCTGTAAGAAGAGTGGAACAATATTACTGATAATTATTTAGGATTCATTAACACAAATTCTGTCTTAAAACTTTATCAAAAGAGACTGAAAGATCAACCTATACTTCTAATGCATATATCAGGGGGGACCAGCAAAAACAACATGCTCTTGGAGACATGTCAGGTTACCAAACTCTTTAAATGTATACTTAGTCGTATTTTAATCAGTCAGAATACTCAAACATCTAATATAATTCAAATCACTTAATATTAAGCAAGTGCTTAAGTGCATTGGTTAATTCAGGCTATAGGACTAAATTAATTCCCTGGGAATCCCAATTTGGGGAATTGATTTGGTAAAATATTAATAATTACTTTGAACTTCTGTAACCTGGTGGACTCATGAGGTCCACTGTAATCTTCATTAGATAGATGAGAAAATGTCTTTTACCTGAGTAAACACCAACAGCTTGATTGACCAAGATCATATAATGAATTTGTAAATATGACCTCATAAAAGAATATAATCCCTGTATTATTAAACTTTGCATCTACTGCTTATTTTTTTCTCATAGGGAGTTATAAACACTGTCTTGTGGGTTTTGCACTTTTAGATGAGAACATGACAACCATCACAAAGTGATATACTGCAGGATACAATTTATTAACGTTGGTGTTTATTTTTGTTGAACATGATCTGTATGTACAAAGTTGGTTGGGAAGTTTTATTTGCACAACAACCTTAGTGTAGAGGCTGGTTTCTTTCTACATGTATCCATCTCACATGATCTGCAGTAACAGAGACTGAGTAGACACTGCGGTGACCTTAGTCAGCAGTCAAACATCCAAACTGTCTCCCACTCACACCATGGATCCCATGGAATGCGGAGAAAAATGGAAAGCAAAGAAGAACAGGGATAGAGGAAATAACAATGTAATAATGAAAGAAAGACTGTGTGTACAAATCAAGCAAAAGGAAAAATTCATTATTTACTTCCTATCAGCAGAGCAGATGTTTTCTGACTTGAAAAAAGCAGAGCCTCAGTACATATAGCAATCACTTGGAAGGACAAGCACCATAACTTACAACCATTCCATGCTTCCTTCTAGAAGACAACTCCACAACCTCTCTGGGCAGTCTGTTTTAGTTGTCTCTCAACTTCATTGCAAAGCATCTTTTCGTCATTTAGATGGAATTTTCTGTGTTTTGCAGTTTGTGACCATTTCCTCTTGCCCTGACACCGGGTATCACTGTAAAGAATCTGGCCCCATTTTCATCACGCCTGTCCTTGTGACACTTGAATGCAGTGATGAGATCCCTGCTCAGCCTTCTCAGGACTAACACGCTCCACCTCCCTCAACCACTGCTCATAAGAGAGATGCTCCAGTCCCTTGGGAATCTTTGTAGCCCTTTGGATCCACTCCAGCCGTTACAGGGGAGCGCAGAAGCTGACACAGTGCTTCACATACAGCCACACCAGGGCTGAGTAGATGTGGGATCTCAGCACCTCAGGACTGAGGTGCCGGGCCACCGAGACCACCCTTGGGGGGCTCGGGAGTCCTGGAATGTTCCAGAAGTGTCTGGTGGCTGGACTTTGACCCTACACAGGAGACGACACCTGTATGAGGATAGGAGGGTTTCACCGGGGTGAATGGTGAAGGGATTGGTTAATTAGAGGGTGAGACACAGGGTTTAGGATTTCTGTACAGGGGGGTTTAGAGGAGTAAGATGGAGGAATTGGGGCGTGTCCTGTCCTTCTTCTTCTTCTTCTTCTCCTCCATCTTCTGTGGTGATGGTGGCACTTTGGGATTGGTCATTACTGAAAGTGCACCGAGTAATAAGAATAAATGGTATTGGGGAAAAATGATAAATATTGTACACGTAACCATGGATATAAAGATAGGTGACTGCCCGGAGGGCAGCACAGTGTGCTCATGTCTGGCTGCTGAGCAGAGCTCTGTTGGGCTGAAAGAAAATCTTTTAGATAAACAATTAATAAACACAGAGACCGAAAGAAGAACTGAAGCCTCTTCTCGTCCTTCGATACGCGGGCTGCCCCAAGGCCACTCCGGGCCTTTCCAGGCCCTTCAAACAGCCCAAAACCGGACAAGTAGACAATCACCTGCTGGCATTGCTCTTCCTAATGCACCCAAGGATGCTGCTGGCTTTTTTGGCCACAAAGGCACACTCCTGGCTCCTTGTTGTCTGCCAGGACTCCCAGGTATTTTGTTGTAGGTGGAGGAATCTGCACTTGCCTTTGTTGAAATTCCTCTCTGCCCAACTGTCCAGCCACTCTGGGTCTTGCTGAATGGCTGAGCAGCCTTCTGGTCTATCAGCCACTCCTCTCAGTGTTGTGTCATTAACAAACTTGGTGGTTTTCTGCTTACACAATCATACTTGAAGAAAGAGAGTGAGACCTTTTTTCAGGTGTTGGTCTGACAGTGTTCACAGGGGTTTTCAGGTGAGGGAAGAGACAAGAATGTTGACTCCATGTTCAGAAGGCTTGATTTATTATTATATATATTACATTATAACTACACTAAAAAGAATAGAAGGAAATGTTTCATCTCAGAAGGCCAGCTAAGCTAAGAATAGAAAGGAATGAATAATAAAGGTTTGTGTCTTGGACAGAGAGTCCAAGCTAACTGGGTTGTGGTTGGCCATTAATTGTAAACATTGAAGTTGGGCCAATCACAGATGCACCTGTTGCATTCCACAGCAGCAGATAACCATTGTTTACATTTTGTTCCTGAAGCCTCTCAACTTCTCAGGAAGAAAAATCCTAAGAAAGGATTTTTAATGAAAAGATGTCTGCGACAGGTGTTGGTTTCCTAAGGCTTTTTTTTTTTCAATGTAATTGTCATTTTAGGAATAAAATTGCAAATGTCCCAAACAAAATAGTTGTATACAAACCTATTTTTTAAAATTTTCATTTTAATCACACACACTTTTTTCAAGAAATAGAGAAAGGCGAGGCGGGGGGGAATTAAGACTATAGAATTTACCTAGACAACTGAAAAGAGAGGGTCAATATTTTTTCAAAATTTTGCACTGTCTTGAGCTTACGTAGTTAGTAATAGCAATGAGTCTTTCTACTTCTCAGTAGACTACCTATAATTTTTTCTCCACTGCCAAATCATAGTCTAATAAATGTCTTCTCTAAAGTAAATTAATCATAGGTGGTATTATCAGCTTTTTTTTAGAATTTTTACAAGTAAGCTACTTTAAAAAAAAGAAAATCTCAGTCCATTGCAGAAAAAAAATGTATTTCCTGAAATGTCTATACTTTGATAAAACTTAGGTTTTTAGCTTTTTCTTAATTGGATTTTATTAAGTTTTTACTGTTTTGAGGCTAGAAGCTGGAGCAGACTAGAGGCAGAGAGAAACAAAGAAAGAGCCTAATGATCCAGAAAATGTGTATAGAATATATAGGACTGGAGCTTTGATATTTTAAATCAGAAAGGGTATAGTATAAGTGACACATTTATACTCCCAATTGATTTGAGAAGGAGAAAGTCCAAAAAAACCAAACCACCACTGTGTCTGAAACCCACCCCCCCCCCCAAAAAAAAGGCTGAAATCACATTTCCTTTTTTTTAGCCAATTCAAGTTATTGTTTAAAGATGTCCAGATAAAAGTAGTAAACATAGAAAATAAAGCATCATAAATGGGCAAAACTGATGTTGAATTGATTGCATTAAATATCATCGCTGAAGCACTTCAGTTCTTGAGTGTCACAGATCATTCTTTCTCTTGCTGATCGCCCTGATTGCCTGGCTGAGCTCATGAGATCAGAGGTGACAGACCTGTTTGTTTTGGTACTTGTGAATTGTGCGAGGGCGTACTGAGCCCCGGAATCCGGCTAGCTAGTGAGGGGCGAAGGCCAGCACCCCTGCACATCTGAAGCCAGCCCCCCTCGGCGTCTTGGCCTTGGGCTGAGCTGGGAGGTAGCTCGGAGCAGCACGAGTGTGAGGCGAATTAGGAGGCGACCACTTGCTGGAGGTAGGCTGTCGGTTTTATTACAGAAGAACCAACACGGAGGGGAAACACCCAGCAAATGGCCTTGAACAGGGGGCCCCACAGGGTTTTAAGGGAAAAAGGGGGGAAAAGGTAGGGAAACCCAGCTAGCCAATAATAATACATATTTTGAGGTCCTAAACATAATTGACATACCTAAATAACCAACTAATATTAAGCAAAGGAGGGGCTCCGGGGCGGCAGCCAACCATAACCCCCAGAGAGAAGAAGGTTCTCGAAACCTGGGAGGAGAAAGGGAGTGATTGACTGGACAGGGAGGAAACAACTTTCACTTATAAGGGAAACCAGGGGAGGAGCAATTACACATCGGCAACTATGAATAGCGGTTACTATGGCAACTTAGCTGACAGGCTAGCAGTGGCGGGAAAAACTGGGGGAACGAAACCATTTTACACATAATAGGGGAGAACAATACATAAATTGGGGGAATAACACAAGAAACTTAACAACACACTACAACAGTCAATAATCTGTGATTATGATTTACCCTACTGTTTGACATTAGTGAATGGTTCATCTCTTTCTGTTTGCTCAGAGTTTAATGCCTGCATCCGTTGTGTACACAGTTTTAGATCATGAAGACCAAATAAACCAGGTTTGAATTGAATATGAGAAACTTTCACTCTGGATAGAGCTCGATATACCATGCCAGCAAGGGAGCAGTAGTTGAGATATGAAGAAAACATGACAAAAATATTTCGCTAGAATAATTAGGGAATTTTTTTTTAATTTTATGAAATAAAAAAAATGTGAAATTTCCTACCTAATGAAAATAGGGATCCAAAAAGTGATATACAGACAATGTGCAGTATAAGACTAATACTGTTAAAAGGAATCAAAGCAATACTCAACAAAGCACAGTTGGAGAGATGTAAGTAGTGACTACAAAATGGAATAATTCATAATGTTTTAACTGAAAGAGTGATCACAGTGAATATATCACAGGTGATGATATGATGCACAGTAATGCTACCAGTATCTTAAAATCACAAAATAGTGTTAGGTTCCTAAACTGATTGAAAAGGTCTGAAAATAGCAGCAATTCTGCCCCTTTTGCAAAGGAGAAAAAGAAACAAAATAAAAACCCCAAAACCCCACACAAGAGCAGAATGGAATGCAAGACATCATGAAACATTTTAAATATTTGATGCTGATTTAGCAGTTCTAAAAAATGGGGCTCATAAACAAGAGAATTGAAATTAATAAGCATTATTTTCACGTACTTGTAGTGTTTATGTTAAATTAAGAATTATTGGTTTTGAATGCCTCATTTTAAAACAAAATTCAGTGTGATCTTTACAATTAGCAGCATAATCAGTCTGTTTGGACACAGTGGATGCATTAAAGCCATGACCATCTTGATAAGAACAATTTATTTTCTATAGAGAGGCATAATTTGGCAAATTTAGAAAATTCCTTTGAAGCAACAGGACAAAACAGAAGAGTCATTTCTTTCTGAGGAGAAAAAGCAAAAAGAGATTAAAACCATAAAACAGTTTCTGTTGAGAGGATGGCTACCAATATCCTGAACACTGAGATCACATAAAGATTACCTCTTAAGGAATAGCATGGCCTATTTTTTCCAGTAATCTCAAATTTTCTTACCTTACATCAACTTATCTGTGATTTAAATCTCTGCTAAATTTGATTTTTTTGCCTTTTGAACTCTTTTTACTTAAGAATTATATGAGAAAAAAATAAATCTTATATTGATTTGAATGCAAGAGCAAGAGGAAAGGACTCCAAGAAATTTTACTAGAAGAAACAAACAAAAAAAAAAAAAAAAAAAAAATTTTTTCTCTTCAAGGCAAGGACCACTTCTAATAAAAGGTATGTTTCATTTAGAAGCTGTGCTGGCATTGCTCCTAACATAATCATTACTGGCAACTGTTACAAAAACTTTAAATTAAAATAATGTGGTGTCTATTGTGTTTAGACATCCTGTTTATATTTGTGTTCACTTAGAGGAGGTTTTCACTTAGGATGAAACACATTCATAGCAATAATATTATGAACAGTGCAGATGTTTTAAAGAATGATGTTGTAATAAAATAAATTATAGTTCTTCGAGTAAAACCAAGAGTAAGATTTTAAATTTGGGTTTATTCAGACAAAAATATCTGTTAAATTTTGTATCTGAGGATGTACAACAGAACACTTACCTGCAGGAAGAAAACCAGAAGACTGTCTAAAAATTATGGGTTTTTTGGACTGGTGGCTATCACAGTGCATCAGAGTCATGTTGTTTCCTCAGAATACAAATGTACAGAAATGAATTTCCACATCTGTACAAAGGAATATATAGGCTAATTCATCATATCATTTCTTGTTAGAACCTGATTGACAGGTGCAAGATAAATCCTTTGAAAATAATTTTTATGATCTATCTTTGGAAGTAGACAGTATTTAATCAGAAAAACATCAATGGCTCTTGTAAAAAATAATTTTTTTAAATTTTTTTATTTTATTCTTTCTTATAAACACCTGTCAAATCATAATTTTGCTATTTACCAAATATCTTCAACACTTATGTAGGTAGAAATGAGATAGATTCTTGCACATTCTTATTTATGAACTTTTTTGTTTGGCATAGAAAATATGGTGCTATAGTTTATAAGTTGAAAACATTTTCACATTTTATTAATTCTCTTATTTTATTAATTCTCTAATTTGCAATATAAAGCCTTGAAATGTGATCATTTATGGGATGGAAACATTTAAGTTAAAGAGTTTATAAAAGTTTGTTAAGAGATTAACGTAATTTTTTCTGCAATAAAAGAATTTTATATAATGGTTTTAAAGATATAATGAACTTAATGTTTTAAAGATAAAAATTATTGTAATTGAAATTTATTGATGATTCCAATGAAATAGTGATAGTTATATTGATGGATGTTTTAAAATTCTTATAAAACAAATTATATATCTGACAAATATGTGTTTAGAAGATTTTCCTACATAATTTTTCTATAACATCTGTTTTCTAGTTTCCCAGGACAGAGGCTGGGATTATAATTAAGAGATAATATTAGCAAGAATAAAACAAAAGATCCTCTTTCTTTCTAGTCATCGAAGACGTTATTATTGTTTAATGATTTTGCTTCAGTAACTCAATGAGTTTTGATAATTTAAATATGATTGCCTAGTAAGACAAAGAAAACCACAACATTTCAATATTATGAAATGTTAATCTATTATTCTAATCTGAATATCAAAAATGGTTACTGATGTTTTCAGAAATTATAAAATAGTTTACAGATACTCTGTCAAGGACATTCATAGTAGAGAACATTAAAGAACCCTAAAGAACTTATGTCATTTATATTAATGAATACTGTGTTGTCTGTTGCACTGAAATAATTATGAAAGTTATAACTGAATGAATAGTTCAATGGAATGAATTTTTATATGTACTGGATTATGGTATTTTTGCTTTAAAGCTTACATCAGACCTTAAGATACTGCTGGGAAAAGCATAAAATCTCACATTGCAATAGAGTGGTATGTAGTAGGCAAAAACTTGATTCTAATAATCTGCAATATGCGGAGCAAAGAGTAAAAAGCAATGATTAAATTCCTTTGAAAATTTAAGGAGAAACTCTTTCCATCCTGATTAAAAATGGCCAAAATAATTTAAGCCAGACAGCAATAGCTATAATTTAATTGGAGAATCCAGGCCAAATATGATCTTACTATTGAAACAAGTTTCTCATATTTTAGGGGGAAAAAATAAAATAGAGACTAATGAATAATGAGAGAACATGGGCTATTCATGGACAAAAAAACCTATAAATCTAAATTAATGATCAATTCAAAGTTCTTTTCTTAGTCTTGATATTCCTGAAATCAGAAATATTCTGAACTTTGCATTTTATCCTCTGATAAATTTCAGTAACGGTAAGTAGCTCATTGTCTTATCTTATTTACTTAGGAGAAGCATTTTTTCCAGTTATTTTGATTTGTAAATACATGTTTTAAACAACTTCATAAAACTTTTAGGTCCTCAGGGTTTTCGGAAATTAAAAAAAAAGTGATCTTTTTTCTTAATTGGCTTGAAAAGGAAAATACACCACTCCACTCTCACTCCCCAAAAAACAACGAACCAAACTAAAACCCCAACGAAAACCAAACAAATCCCTACAAACAAGCAAGCTGAAAAAAATCCCCTCAGGAAACTCCATTATCAAGGCCCCTGTGTTGTGCACTTTACAGTTTTGAATGTGTGCAACATAGTGCACACATCCAGCGCTCGAATGGACCTGGCATAAAGTATGCTGAAATTTCCTGATTTATTAAACTCAAAAGAATTTCTTATAGGTCATAACCCTGGCAAATGAGAATTGGCTGTTATCTCTATTAGGAGGTATATGTGACTGAATACTGGACTGCGTTTTTATATCCAAACAGAATAAGAAAACACTGTGCTGATACACCAAAAGGAACAGCTTTATACAAGTGGAGGCAAATAGGATCAGAGGTAAAATGTAAACCGAATGTCAATGCCAGACAGGAATTATTTAAACTACATTTCTACCGTAGTGTTTACACAGATATTAGCCAGGAGCATGTGGGATCTGTGTCTTCCCCATCAGTAGCAGTACAAAAAGCACATATTCACACCCAGTGGAGTTCATCCCAATTTAATGAAACATCTGAAGTACTGCGTTTCAAGCTCAAACTAGCCACCTGGTTCTTCAAGACAGAAAGAATCTCCTTGGATAGGATTTCTTTGGCCAACATCTGCAACAAGTTCATCATTATCATAGCTCAAATTGCTGCTTAGTGTAATTTATAACAGTATCCTAAAACAAAATAGTCCTTTACAATGTCTTTTCATCTTAAAATAAATATCAGCCAGAGAAGGATCTAGAGAACAAGTCCTATGAGGAGCAGTTAAGTGAACTCATAGGCTATTTATTCTGGAGAGAACAAGGCTCTCCAGAGCTTATGGCTCTCTGCAACCACATGAAAGGAGCTGGAGTGAGGTGGGTGTCAGTCTCTTCTCACAAGGAGCAATTTATAGGATGAGGGGAAACAGCCCCAACTTGTACCAAGTGAGATTCAGATTGTATGTTAGGAAAAAATTCTTCACAGATAGAGTTGTCAAGCGTTGGAACCGACTGTCCAAGGAAGTGGCTGGGTCACCATCCCTGGAGGCATTTAAAAGTCATGTAGATCTGGCACTTTTGTTGTTTTGTTTTCTGGGACATTTGTTACTGGTGGACTTAACAGCTTTAGATTTGAATTCTATGATTTTAAAAGTCTTTTCCAACCTAAATGATTTTATGATTCTATGATCTGAAATAGTCAACAGAAACATGTAATAGTTGTTTCTCCTCTGACTGTGAAAGTAGTTGCAGGCAATTAATTTACATGTAGATGGTTTTGTCTGACATTCCTAAAGTTAAGCAGAATGAGCTATACTCTTCAGGGCAGTAATTAATCTCTTTCAAAACAGTTCCCTGGGAAGTGAAATGACTCTCTGAAGATATTTCTTTCTCTCCAGGTCCTTGGAATAAGGTAATGAGCTGAGAGATAATATATTTGTTTTGAGAGATGGTTTCTATTAATTGAGTGTCAGTGTCTGCACAATTGCATGGTTTGGTACTTTCACCTTGTGGCTGCTCATGAGGCTGCTGCCACATCTTCACTTGAAAGCCATCCAGAAGGAGATGGTCTGAAAGCAAGTTTAAACAGTAAGAAGATTCAGATGAAGAAAGAAAAAGTAAAGGTTCAAATAATACAAGAAGGAAAAAGTGAGAATGTTTTGCCTGGCTATTGGCTGATCAGAATTACAATAATCTAAAACCAAAAGATGAAATCTCTAGGGAGTTAAGAGGGTTCTAGTGGAAGCAGATGCTTTGAAAAATTAATTCACAAGGTTCTGGAGATGCAAGTACTGCTAAAGGGCACTTGGTTTTATTATCATAAAGTATCAGCTACAGTTTTCCAATGTACTGGTCAGTGGAAATTCAGAAATTAATCTAAATATCATTGCATATGTCAGCAGAGACAACTTCATGAATTTTCTCTGAAGAACTTCCCTGGAAGAATTTGTTTAATAAGAATTACAGCCTCATCTCAGAAAGCACTAGGGAAGCTAAACCCAAAATGTTTAAGGTATGAAATATGTTAGTTTTTTGATATGCCAACAAATCAAGAGGACTATGTGGCTTGTATAAAATGCTTCAGACACAGTATTGGAAGAACTTTTAATAAGGCATTTGTGATAGTCAAGACTCTAACTATTAACAAGGCACAAGACGTACTGACAATTGAAAATAAATGATGATGAGAGAATTTTGACTTGAATATGCCTACCTTATCACAGACCTTAAAATCATTCTTGAAAAGCTATACAGTGGCAGCACTGTCAGTGTGCAAAGTGATCAGAAAATAAGGTGTTTCACCTGTTTTAGCTACATATGTGTCCATTTGAATTTACACTCAGAGGCAGTAAAAAGAAATGGACATTCTCCAAGCATGACTCATCTGACCTATTTCAAATGTTTGCTTTAGCATGCAGTGAATCAGCTTCTAAATGCACATTAATAATGAATACTTGTTCAGATTAATCTTTCATATAGTGTCTGTGAAAAGAAGAATACTGGGACAATCCCTTAGGAGTCCATGAGTAAGATACTTCTAAATATTAATAATAATTCCAATGTAGCGGGTGTCTCAGTAAAGCAGTTGGCATTATTACAATTACCCTAAAGAATGAAAAAGCCTGCACGAGCTCCTGAAAAGGGGAAGCATAGGGCATTTGTTGGGGAGAAAGAAAAGAAAACTTCCCTAAAGTACAGGAAACAGAACTGAGAAATGCTGTATCTAAAGAAATACTTCAGGGAAGCACAAGGAATATTTTCATCAGATTGAGGTTGTGAAGATATTAAACCCTGAACACATAACAACACCAAATGCAAGATAAAGCTTTTTCCACAATATTCTAAGGAAAGACAACTCTGCTGTTGAGACAAGCTGCTCTGTGACTTTCTGTGGTTTGGTATCTTTTGCTTAATAGTCTAAATAAATCAGTAATTTAATAAAAATGTATACACAAATAACTACTTCAATTACTAAGATTCAGATAAAATTGAATTTGATAACAATTATGAATAAGAAACTGAGAGTTCTCCATAATAAAAGAGCAAATGTTAAAGCAATCTTGGAGCTTGTATTTATCTATTCATATCAGAAAACCACATAACTATGGCCTTAAGTCATGCATGAGAAGCAAAAATATATTCATGACTCTCCTTGTAGTTCGAAAAAATCAAAGTGGTAGATTCACATCAGGTGATGATGATGATGATGAAATATCTCCCACTCCCACAATAACTCTGGAGGTTGTTAAGCAGCAACTACTAAACCTAGGTAGTTTAAAATTTGTCTGGCATTCAATAATTTTAAGAGCTGGCTGGAGAGCTCCCTAGACAATTGACATTGATTTTTCAATAAGTCTTGGAAAACTAGGGAAGCTCCAGAGGACTGGAAGAAATCTAATGAGTCAATACTTCAAAAAGACAAGCAGGATGAGCTACATAATTAATTGTCCATAAACCAGCTTTGATCCCAGGAATACCTTGGAACATTTCATGAGGACTCAAAGAATAAAGGATTCAAAACAAGTAAAAAAAGAAAATGTAAATCAATACTGATTCATTGAAAACAGAAGTTTTCAAATTTCTACACTTTTTCATCAAATTACATGACTGATATGTCACAGCTCTGAGTCAATTCTTAGCTCTGTGTAAGTATTCTATTTCATATTAAAAAATATTTTAGAAACAAAATACTGGCAGGGATTTCCTGTGCTACTGAAATCATTCATCAACACATTATTTTATGTATGACCTCCAGAAAGAGAGAAAATACTGCCTCAACAGTACCCTTATTTTCTCTTTTTTTCCTAGAAGTCAACCTACAATGGTATTAAACCATTTGATTTCTTCACAGAAAGTTCTGGTTTTATGATTCTATGTAACTTTTAAAAAATTTCATTTAAATCTTGTTCTGTGCTTTAAAAAGGTTTTTCCTTGGGATTTTTTAAATTAGTTTTTGATAGGGGATACAAAACTTTTATTCTTCCAAAGGTGTTTCCTCATTTAACAAGTTCTTCAGTCACTTTTCCTGCAGTGGGCTTCCATTTTCACAAACAACTTTAAATGGCATTTTTATCAACACTTTTTATTCATAATTCATACTACACTTGGGGGACTCAATCAACACAAAATTGGTGGGATGAATAATATCTATAGTAGGCAGAGAAAACCTAGAAAACAAACCTTTATTTTAACTTGCACATAAACTTTTTAATGTCAAATTATTGCTCAGCCTTTCAAGGTCATCCAAATCTTTCCCCTTGCTATTTTAATCTTCTGCATTAATAGCATCTCACATCACCATATAATTAGAATATATCTTTGAGCTAGATGCTAATATCAGTCACCTTAAAATGATCAAAGACAAATTCTTAAGGAACTTTATAAACAAATTCTATCAAGTCTGACAGTCCTCTTTTAGAAGACTTTTCTTGTCTCTCATTTATTCATTTGCTCAATTTACGGTTCTTTTGTCCATCTTCTTCATCATCATTAATAATTTCCTATGTGGAGCTAAACTAAATGTTTTACTAAAATCTGGTTAGATTAGATAAATCACAGTTCTCTTGACTATAGAAAGCTATCTGATTATACTAGTAGAAACAATGTTTGAAAAAACATTTAAATTTGTTCCTATGTCTTTAATTGTTGTTTTCTTTAAAATTAGCATTGGATGATATCAATTGTTTGGATAAATCTAGTAAATAATTCTTACTCTCCTTCTCATAAATTCTATATTTGCTACTTTTCCATGAACTGACTTTTTTAATTAAAAGACTTTTTCACTCACATAATGCCACCAAGTAAAAGTTCATCTGATGTTCTGAGAAGGAAATGTGCTTCATTAAACTGCTATGTTTCAGTTCTGATTACACTAAGAGTTTTTTTTGGACTTTTTATGTTGGCTGATGATTTTTGCTTTGTTTGGTGCAAATTTCTTCTCATTACCTGATTTACCATTGCTCCAGTTTTACTGCAGCAAAATTGTAACTTTATTCTGGGTCACATCCTAGCTACAATGTGTATCCATGGGTCTGCCTTTGATTTTGGTTAATTTTTTGTTCAGCTGGGTTTTCATGTTTCTATTGTTTTGGGGGAAGTTTTTTGGTTTTTTTTTTTGTTTTTTTTTTTTAAGAACTTTTGATACTTTGTTTATTTAATTTTGCTTTGTGAAATACAACTTGATTTATGTTTTCTGCTAATCGCTAAGACAAGTTTCTGTGAAAATAAGCAATTTTTCCACTGTTTGTGGAATTTCTGACTACCCCTAACTTACTGTTCATTTTTACTGTGAGATTTACAGATCTTTTCCACAAGCTACTTCAGTACAAGTACATATGTGCTGCCTTAGGAAGCAACATGAAAATTTTGACTGCTGTGAGTGATATAAATTTTGAGCCTGCTGTGCTTTCAGGTTAGGAATAAATTGCTTCAGTAAATGGTTTTGTTAGCTTTTCAGAGTATCCCCCCTCTTTGACAGAAGCAACAAACAATAAATATTATTGTGTTTTTAATTTAACTTTCCAGAAGGGAAAGTTAGATGTATCAGGGCTTTCTGAAACATAAAGGTGTGGTTATGTTCCCATAGTGACAATACTTGCAGAAATATCATCTCTGTAACTACTTAAAAGGTGCTTCAGAAAACTCCACAGAGACTCTGTTACATGCAAAACTAAGGAATTTCATGATATGAAATGTGACATGTCAATATAATGTAATGAAAGAGGCAATACTTATCAGTTATGTTGTCATTATGATTATTACTGATTCCTATTTCCAAATCAATTTCTTTGCTAAAGTAATTAATAGAAAATCAAAATCCATGCTGTACTCTTAATGGGGAATTATCTTCAGGCAGGTCTGTTTTCACAAACTTCCATTGAAAAAAATCCACTTTTTAATCCTAAAACTTGTTAACAATGACCTGGGGGAAAAATAATTTTACCTGAATTGCTGGAATTCTTCACCAATTGAATTATACCAAGGAACCTCTCTTTTTTTGAAAGTTCAAATATATCCTAAAAAGAAAAACATATATAATATATGGGGCCTGCATTCCTAACTTATTATTTTGCCCTGAAAGACTTGGTGATCACGATGATTAATTTACTAGGTATAAGACCCTGCTTCAGTGTTGTGGTCAAAAAGGCTAAACAAAAATTTAATGAAAAAAAAAAAACCTGACAGAAACATGGATTTTGTATTACCTCTATAGATGATGTTGGTAACACTGCCTAATTTTCAGCAATTGACCTTTAGTTGCACTCCACTTTTCATATTACTGTAATGCAGTATTCATTTTCACTGAAAGAAAAAGAACTGCTGAAATACCTAAATTATTAGAAAGGGATTCAACATGGAATCACAAAAAGAATTTTGATGTTGTGAAGAACAATCAATCCATTTAATTTGACAAGAGAAGATTAGGAAATTATTTAAACACTATATAAAATCAGTATGTACTGAGTAGAATTGTTTAATTTTCAGGTGACAATGATAATGTTTATGAATATAAAAAAGATAATGTGGGCTGTAGATATAAAACATACCAAGTATTTCATGCGTAACTGATATATGTATAGTTTGACACTGCTGTGCATGTATAATTTATAACATTTCATTAAGTAAGTTTGGAGTTCGACACCTGCAAATTAATGCCAATTTAATTTATATGGTAACTGATTATTGGAATAATTTTTGCAGCCTAATAGAATTTTCCTGTCTCTAATGAATTAAAAAAAAAAAAAAAAAAAGGCAAGTTAGGGTATTTTGAGGTTGTGAGATTGTGTTTAGAAATGACATTCCTAAAATCCTCTTCCAGAGCTACATTTTTCCAAAGTGGACAACTTTGATTGATAAGGATTGAGGTGGGCAAAATAGTCCTTCAGAAGAGAAATATGCAAAGCACAGCTAGTTGTTTACTTATAAGTAAACAATCTCAAAAAGCTAGTCAAGGGCTTCTACCATTCATTAAAACTTGTAGAGGAATTTCTGAGGACAAGACTCAAATAATTCTGTCATGGACCTGTCTGTAATATTACTGGGGAGTGGCACCCCTCTGATCTTGAATTATTGACGGTATTTGAATCTGATTATCAGCTGGTGCTTCCAACACACCAATGGTTCTTTTTATTCATGAGTCTACAGGAGCTGGTATTTTTGGTTGTTTTGTTTGGTCAGTTCAGGCTTTTTGTTATGGGGTGGGTGTAGGTGTGGGTGTGTTAAAAGTACTGCCAAGAGAAAGTAACTGTGGAACAATATTCTGTTTAGCTTGTAAAACAGTGATCCATTGATAGATGTTATATTTGCCACAGCATTCTCAATTGAGGTTTCAGTATTCCTCTGGAAAGAAAACTATTATGATCCACTCTGGCTGAGAGCACAAGCAGACAAGGGAAAGTTTTGTATATGCAGTAAATGTAATTCTTAAGAAATCACTTATTTCTGCTAAAGGCTACCACTGTGCTGTCCTCTATTTTTCTTTTAATGTACAGATGAAGAAATTTCCTGTGCAGCCATTTCTTTTCATTTTCTTGCAGAGATACACAGGGTCCAATTCACTAACATCCTGAGGGTCCTTATCCTTTATAATTGGAATTCAACTCTACTAGAAGAAATCTTAAATGGGAGTAGAAAAAAGCAATG